>NC_137787.1:90830416-91245416 GCF_963383645.1 Muscardinus avellanarius | reverse complement strand
CCTACTATGTGCCATGTGCTATATATGGTATTTTTTTTACAAGTGTGACTAATGACTGTGAAATCAATTTAGATCAGCAGAAAAGAAATGACATAGAACAGAAAAGAAAGAAAACATCAGAGTGCATCAAATATAATAAGAGTATGTATTATGTCATGAGAATTTTGTTTCAATTATATATCAAACTCATTGGTATACTGAGCCACAAAAATATATTTGGGTGTGGTTATCATCAAAAGTTTGAAAACACTGCTGCATTAGTGTCTTTGGGTCATATGACATTCTTAAGAACCTTGTTACTGAGGGATTATAAGTACATTGCTCATTTTAAACAAAATCCCATGGATGCTCAAAGAAAGGAAGTAGTATAGCTGTGAGGTCGGGGAAGGTGATTAAAATGAGTCTTGGATGATGAGTTGAACTTTGACAGGTAAATAAAGGGTTTGGCATAACTTGTGAGTTATGTTCTGGGGACACTGTAACCTAGGCTACAGCTTATACACATATAAAAGGATCAGAGTAAGGCTACAAAAAATACCAAAGTCCTATGTATGATGTCACTTTTTGGTAAGTTTTAATTGCCCATGGTCACTGAGGTCTGAAAATACTATATGGAAAAATCCAGAAATCAGTAATTCATAAGTCTTAGATTGTGTGCCATTCTGATTAACACAATGAAATCCTGTGCTGTCCTACTCTGTCCTGCCTGAGATGTGAATCATCTTTCTGTTCACCCTATCCATGCTGGGTATAGTACACCCATCCTTAGTTACACAGTCACCATCTTGGTTATCAGACTGACTGCAGTGCCATCCAATGCTTGTATTAAAAAAACCCTTATTTCACTTAATAATGGCCTAAGAGTAGTGATTCTAGAAATTTGGATATGACAAAGAGAAGCTGTAAAGCAGCTCCTAAAGTAAAATGTAAAAAAATTCTCCACTTAATTAGGAAAGAAAAAAAAACCACATTAAGATTACTTAGATCTATGATTGGAATGAATCTTCACATACACTGTAAAGTAGGAAGAAGAAATTCATACCAGTTTTCTTGTCAAACTACAAAAGTTAAGTCTTCTGGGAGCTCGGATCGTACTCTTTGCTGACAAGGGGAAGGAGGCTATTGCAGCTGAAACCACACTGGGAAGGTTGGACCACTGAGACTGACTTGATAAGGACAGTAGATAAGAAGACAAGACTTACAGTGAGCACCTTTAGAATGCTCAAATTAGTAAAATCTTATAGGATGGAGCAATGGGCAAGGCCAGTCGGCTCTATGTACCTCAGTCAATGAGGTAAGTAAGGATCTGTTCAGTGAGAATGGAAAAAGATGGGGACTGACAGGTGATGAAGAATGAGCAGCAAGGACAGCAACCAAAGCAGACAGCAGAGTGACAGGACAACTGCGACTGGGCTAGGTGAGAGGCTCTGAGGGTGGGGACTGACTGGGAGTGCAGACAGAATGGGAAGGAATAAGACATATATTAAAGAAATGTAGTAGCCGGGTTTGGTGGCACGCGCTTGTAATCCCAGCATTCAGGAGGCTGAGACCAGAGGATCGCGGTTCACAGACAGCCTCAGCTACTTAGTGAGGCCCTTTGTAACTCAGTGAGACCCTGTTTCAAAATAAAGAATAAAAAATAGGGCAAGTGGGTATAGCTGGAGGTCAAATGCCCCTGAATTCCATCCCTAGACCCGCAAAAAACAAAACGAAAAAAACCAGTTATGACAGTTTTCATAATAAAAATTTCAGAAAGTGTCGGTGTATGAAATCCCCTTTCAGGATGGGGATTCGAAGCCCCATTTAAATGTTGAGAAACTAATCTCCAAAGTCCCTTCTAGTTTAACTTCTTTTGGGTGACCTTATTTACCAGATGAGTGGAGTAATGTGGAAAGAAGTGGCACGGCTAATCAGAGGCAGAGCTGGACCTAGACCCCGTGCCTTAGTGTAGCCATCGCAACAAATACTTGTGATGGCTTCCAGGTTACAAATGAAACAATCTAGGCTGAGAGAGATATAGTTGGAAAACCTTACTAGGTGGATCCAGATATTCACTCTCTATTGCATTGTCTGACTCCTGTTTTGATGGGCATTGTGGGAAATGTTAAAACAGACAGGCCTTCCACCAGAGTCCCGTACTGGGAAATATTTTGACCATAAGACAATCTAAATCATGACCATATGCATGAGTTCAACTTTTTTCAAAAAGATAAAATACCAAAAATCACTGTATAGCACCTACATTCTAAGATTCCCCACCTGTATGTAATACTGTATTTACATATCAGGACATAAGCATTTACGGGCTTTCAAAATTAGAGGTGATTTCCCATTTCCTAAAAGTCTATCAGTGTCTCAATATTTCCCATTAATTAACTGATTTCCTTGTCTTTCCCAAGTGCTGATTTCTCATAAACTTTGAGGACAGTTTATGAAAATGAGAGAGCATTTGTTTCCCCCTCAGCAATGTTTTCCTAGTTATAACTTCTGAGAACAATTTCTTGAGAGATGCTTTGGGAGTTGTATTCCGGAACATATTATCTTCATGGTCTTCCCCCTGGTAGGGTGGAAAAATGATCTTGCCTTGAGAGTTGCACTGAATCTTCTAGTTTCAGTAGAAAAGATAAATATTCTACTTACTGAAGCTGCAGGAGTAGACTATAAGCCAGGGATGGCACATCTGGGAGTGACCACAAAAAAGACAAAAAAAAAAAAAAAAAGACTGATTCTCACAGGGCACAGCAAGGAAGTGACTTGCACTGGTGAATCTCCTGAACATTTGGGAGGAAAGGTCTATGGCAGAGTAAAAGCCTTTCCTGAGAAAGGAAAGGGGGAGGGGCTGCTCAGCACTGAATCAGAAATTCCCCCTTGTCAGGGTATCTGTGAGAGGTGGGCCAGGGGCTCCATGCCAGCAGCTGAACTCCTCACCTTCAGAGAGTCTTCTGGTTAGATCTGCCAGGGCCTGGTTATGGCAGCTGACTGAGAAGTGACCACAGTGCCGCTATGGAATGGATGAAATGAATACAGGTGCTATGAAGCATCATAGAAGACAAGGTGAAAGGAAGGAACAGGGCAGGAAGCAACACTGTTGGGATTTTGATAGGTGGAGAAAGCATAAGAGTGTGCCCATGTGGGAACGAAGGAGGGACTTAAGCAATGAATAACACAAGGCATGGAGGTAGTAAATGCACAGATGTATGAGAAAATGATAAAGAGAGCTGGCATTCATGAGAGACTGGGCTAGGGTCAGATCTGGAAGAACTTCACTGGCTACAAAGGAAGTTTAAGTCCAAACTAAAGAAAAGCTATGAGACAGATACTATTGTAATACTGGCATGAGTTTCTTGGATGGTCTGGGATTAGAAAGAACACTGATGATAATAGCTGGATGATCTGAATATCAAAGTGTCTGGAGGAGGAAGACCAATCTGAAGCCTTTTTAGGAGTCAAGGTCTCAGAAAATAAGGAATGACAAGAACTGGAGAAGGGGCGACAGATACAGCCTATGAAAAGGGGCCAACACTGAAGAGGATCAAAGTGACCTGTGGATCATGAACAGTAGAAAAGAGAACGAAGCAACAAAAACAATTATAATTTTTTTTCTTTGAATTATTTCCACGGGGTATATTTTCTGACATGAAACTACCAAGGCAAGCAGAGAGTATATTAATCTACATGGCTCAGAAAAAATCATTTAGATTGCCCTAATCTACTACATGCGTACGCTGCCCTTGACTTGCCTAG
Organism: Muscardinus avellanarius; assembly: GCF_963383645.1. Lineage (NCBI taxonomy): Eukaryota > Metazoa > Chordata > Mammalia > Rodentia > Gliridae > Muscardinus > Muscardinus avellanarius. Next base: position 91,241,672 of record NC_137787.1, on the reverse strand, counting down.
TCTTAGTTATGATAGGCTTTTAGTTTAGTTTCATTGCTTTGGTGAATGCAACTTCTCTCTCATAATTTTTTTTGCATTTACATTTATTTTCTTACTGGTGAAATTAAGTATTTTTTCTTAGTCAATTTAACATTTACTTTTTCCCATACCATCATCTCTGTTTTTATTAGCTGTGCAACCCTGGGCGGGTTATTTAATTTAAGCCTTCTTACACAGGGAGAATAATTTTAGTACTGAGGGGACTTTTGTGATACAAAATGAGATATGAGAGTAAAAGTCTAGCTTTGGCTTGGCATGGAACAAGAGTTCAGTAGATTATTATACATATAATAAGGTATTGGTGCTATTAACTATGTTATAAATTTAGAATATTTACCTCATTTCTTATATGCTCATCATCTTATTAAATAAAAATATGTATTCTCTCATTATGTATTTATACATATGATGAATAATATATAAACTTGTTTTATTGTTTTTATCTGCAAGGTATTAATTTTATTTAATTTCTTGTTTTTACTAAGAAAAAATCAGATTTTGCCACTGGAATAAATGCATTCTTAAATTTTGTCATTCAAGCCAGGCGTGATGGCACATGCTTATAATCCCAGCTTTCGGGAGGCTGAGACCAGAGGATCGTGGTTCACAGACAGCCTCAGCTACTGAGTGAGAGCCTCTGAAACTTAGTGAGACCCTGTTTAAAAAAAAGAATTTTAAAAATGAGAAATAGGGCTTGGGGTGTAACTTAGAGGTACAATGGCCCTGGGTTCCATCCCCAGTACTGCAAAAAAAAAAAAAAAAAAAAAAAAAAAGTGCCAGCTGTGAAGAGAAAAAAAAATTTCATTCTAAATATTTCAAATAAGGAAACACTTAAGAATGTTTCTCAGAATTTCCATTTCTGTCCATTCTTCTACTTTTATATTTACGAATCATTCTTTAAAAAGCTATTACTTCAAGCTGGTGTGGTGGTACATACCTATGATCCCAGTCCTTGGGAGGCTGGGACAGGAGGATGGAAGGTTATTTTCCTTAGTGAGACCTTGTTTCAAAATAGAAAACAAAATAGAGCTGGAAGATATAGCTCAGAAATAGACTGTCCCTGAGTTCAAGCCCTAGCAACGCAACACACACACACACACACACACACACACACACACACTCATGAGTTATCACTTCTTAGATGTTCTGAATTTGGTATGACATGTTTTCTAAGTGATTTGATATTCTGCCCACTCATTTTAAATTTTTTAAAATTTCAGAGCCACCTTGTAGAGAAATATAAAGTAATAGTATGGTGCCATATTTAGAATCCTAAATTCATAAATTAACAAATACCATAATTACTACTATAGCATTTTCTCTTTCATTCAGGAGCAAATCCTTCTATATTTCTTTAGGTCTTTCTTAGTTTTCCCATTATGCTTGGAGATCAGAATTCAGTTTGAACCTCAGATTCTTAGGAAACTGTCCTTTGTAATCATTTTCTTGGGAAAGTAAGGACATGTCTGTTTCTGAGAATCACAGGAGGGTGGCTCTGTCTACTAAGAACCTAGCTCACATTGGTGCTTCTAAAATGAAGCTAATATAAGAAATTTTCCTGGGCTATCACTTTGGGGATGTCAATAATTGTTTATCTAAATCACTAGATTGCTGTAAGGGCTGCTCAGAGCATTGTTAGATAATGCATTCAAAATTACATAACTGTTACAATACCAGCAAGTGTATGTTGTAAATTTATAAACATTCTTGTTTCCCAGTCAGACTGTAAGATTCCAAAAGGGGAGAAATTATGTTTTCTTCTTTTAGTCTTCACAATACTTTACATGGTGCCAAACTATAAGTAGAACTCAGTGAATAATTCTGTTAGAGGAATGAATACTGATAAAAATTTTAAAAATTACAAGAACAGGGAATAGGTTAAGGGAATGGTCTGGCCTGGATAGAAAGAATGCATTTGATCATATAAGTACACTTATACTTACACTTATACTTCATCTCACATACAATCTTTTAATTCAGCATTAACCAATTTATGAGTAGCTTTTTTTCTCCTCAGATTGTACTAATTATTTAAACCTTTATGCTAATGTGATACATTATTTGTGTTCTAGAACCTTCTTGGCATTTCTCCTTGGTGTAGCCACACTACTGAAAATGAGAGAGTAGCTGGGAGCTGAGTGAAAGAGGAGGTGGGAGGGGAGGGAAATGCTATGTAATTATCCAGCATTTGACTCCAGAGCTAAGCATCGGGACTAAGCCAAGATCACAGTCATAATCCTTCTCATGCCAGACACTAACCAGAAGCCTTTCACATACTGTTCCTAACCTTAAATTAAAGGTGAACCAGAAAGACTTCTGTCTGCCAAAACCAGAGTGCAGGTTTCTAGTTTCCTTGCAACCTTCCTGGCTGCCTTAGTGTCTAAGGCTGAAACTCCTTTCCACCGCCATGTCGGCAGGATGGAAAGAAGGGCCCTTATGTAAGGCTCTGACTGTTCACAGAAAAGAATATTTTGTTTAGAATTAACATTTGTGGGAAATTATTAAGTATACAAACACATTCCATTGATTTGATATCTTAAGCATTTGCTTTTTGTTTTTTAAAATCATCTCAAGGGCTAACAATGTGACCTTGTCATGGGAACTGGCCCAAACTCAAATATTTGCATCGAGGAGCTTCTAGGCTTTTTGGTTCATTTGTAACATGGAGTCAGACACAGATGGTGGATGTGGCAGAATGACCTTTAAATTTTCTGAATAAAAATAAAATGAACTTTTAAGGTACAGCATTAAAAACTCACTTCATATACAAACTCTGCAGGGAAGTCCATGAGTCTTATAATAAAACCTGTATAGTAGTTTAGAAAGCACTTTCCACCAAATTATCTAATCATGCTGCCATGGCCACTGTAACTCACTGAAGCGGATGGGGCAGGTGGTTTCATTATCATTTCCTTTTCCCATCTCCTCCTCCTTTTTATTGCACAGATGTGTTAACTGAGGTTAACCTAGAGGACAGGACACAGTTCCAAACCTGGTTTGCTGACTTTAATTCTTGTAAATTGGTTTCTCAGTCCTGGCACTATTGACATTTTAGGTTGGATAAGACTTTGTGGTGGGGGCCTGCTTGTGCATGCAGGATGTTTAGCAGTGTTGCTGACCTCTACCTACTAGAGGTCAGGAGCACGACTCTCTTCCCAACAGTTGTGAAAACCAAAAATGCCTGTGGACCTTGCTAAATCAACCCCAGGAGAGGAGAGGAGCCATTCTGGTTGATAATCACTATAAAACATCTCTATTTTCATTCATTTTTCAAAATGTAAGTCACCTGTAAGTGATGACTAACTTTATTCCACAAAGACCACCTCCACTTCACATGGGTTCTGTCTTACAGTGCACAGCTTCTAGACGATTTTTCAGAACCAGCTAGGCTGTTCCAAGGAACATGACTTCAGGTAATAGTCTGATATTTGTAAAAAATCTTTACTGAAATGAGAAAGTGTCATGCAGATTAAGATAGAAATCTTGGATAGGCTTGTTTTTCTCTCTAAGGAGACATAGACTATGATGTATGTTGCTGAGCTGTGGTAGTCAATTGTGCAGATCACCAGATATTTTTATTCTCCTCTATTCTTGGCACACAGTAGGAAGGCCTGTCCTGGCCCTCCTGATAAGTGGTCAGTGCCTTGCAAAAGTACTGGCCACTGACTTTAGTGGAACCTCCTGCTCTGTTTAGGCCAGAGCTCTTAACTTTCAACGGGAAAATTCCCCAAGTTTTCTCCTCTTACTAGTAACTAGTGATATGTGAGATGGTGGTTTCTTAAGTTTGTGAGTGACTATTATGAGCAGAACATTCCTGATTATTTGTTGTAAACATAGAGTGTGAACAAGAAAAAATCTACATGTTTTAGGCCACTAAACTTTGCCTACTACCTTACCATTGCTGAGATTATCCAGACTGAAGTAACAGCTGAACATAAGAAAAATAAAAAGTGACTAAATTAAATCAAGCTCACTTATATTAAAACAGAAAGCAAAGCAGTTAAAACCACTGAGAACTTGCTTAGAGTTTGGGTTTTGTCCTAAAAAAAACACAACTTTATTTCCATTCGCTCTTCAGTATTTAGAAATTGTTTCAATGAAAGTTTCTATGAATTTGGTAAACTATATTATTGTACTATTCTAATATGCCAATCTCACTCATCCATTCAAACAATACTAACTGAACACTAAATATGTGACAAGTGTTATTCGGGATAGTTTTCTACTGTACTTTTCTATAACAGTTTTTATACCTTTTTCCTGATGAAGACAGAGAAGAAAGAAGGAATCCACTTGGACATTTATAGACCAAGGACATATTTAGGAAACAATTTTTTTGGGGGGGCTTTCAATTTGTAAAACCATTATCAGAAAAAATGGAAAGAATTCCCATGACAAGGCAAGGATTTCCTGCCACTGTTATGTGTCAATTTCTTACACTATGAACAGGAAAAATTTTGTGGATTTTCATGTCGAGCACAGGTTGACTTTGCTTTGGAGATGGGTAGCAGACACATTTAAATTATGGCTTCTTGCCTGGCTGAATGGTTAAAGGCAACTGACAACCTCTCTGTGCCTTACATTTCTCAACTGTCAAGTGATAATTCCAACAGTGCCCAATTCACAGGGCTGTTGTAAAAAGTAAAGAAAGTAACATAGAAGGAGCTTAGAACAATGGCTGGCATATGCTTAGTACTAAAAAAAATGTTGGTTCTAAAATTTTAAAAGGAATTTTCTAAAAGTGATGAAAAAAAACACTGGACTATATGTTCCAAATATCAAAGAACATGCCTAGTTTATTCACCATTTCAGTCTAAATGTCTAGCACAGTGCCTGGTACAAAGAAGATATTTTTAAAAAATCTGTTGAAGAAATACTGCAGTGATTAGGAGACTGCCTCCAGGTTCCACTCCCAATCCAGCCAGGATGTTTTGTGGTGGTTCCCACTCTACCCAGCTGTGAGGCCCCCAGGGTCACCAGCTCTCCTTGATTGCTCTCCTCTCTTATAAAGCTAAGGGGTGATACAAAAGAGCTATAAATTGGAGAGCTATAAAGTGTAACTGATCATCTTAATTCTACTGCACTTTCCAGCAAGTGGATTACAAAAGCCTCATAATTTTTACTTGAAAATAATCAACAGTATGGAGACATCACAAGTTTCTGCTGTATTATAGTTTAGAATTCTCAAGAGAAATTTAGTGGTGATTGTTTGCTTCATCAAAAAGAGCAGTAAAACTTGTTGGCACTAATGCTATCACTCAGCAGTGCTATTTCCCCCCTAAAAGCTCCATGGAGAGGGAAGGGAATGAAGAGGATCAAGAGAAATCCATGGCTCTGGCATCAGACCTTCCACCTTGGTTGGTTTTCTGATCTATCTAAGATTGTATGTGAAAGAGAAAAGCTTGACCCAGTGATGGACAGTTCAATCAAAAAGACATGCTTTCAGAGTCTCTGTTTTTCTACCTTTAAAATGGGATGATGATTGCATTGGGGAATTATTGTGAGCATTTCATGAAACAACCTTCAAAGGACCAGGTAAGGAGTAAGCTTTCAATAAATGGTAAACTCTTAAAATTATTATAGCTTAATAATAATTACAGTTAAAATTACTAATAAGAAACCCATTCCCTACAATTTTTGATAGTGTTGTAATTCTTCTAACTGGTATTGCAGAGTTTGGAGATTGGTTTTATGATCTAGGTTTTAGATGCACTAACACCGCACCAAGAAGAGACAACAGGCACAGGATATATGTCTAGTAGGTAATCCTGCTCATGGAAGGACAAGATAAGAGATGGGGAGTGATGGATAGTGAGCTGGGGGAAAGAATGCTTAAAGTTAGATAAACAATTGGGCCAGAAAACAAAAATGGGAACAAGCATCCTAGCATAGTGGTTAAAGCACCACCTGATTGTGTGACCTTACTTAATTTCTCTCTGCCTTGGATTCCCCACCTGGGATAAAATAGAGACAATGATATTGAAGAGAAATTATATGGAAAGTTAAAAGAGTTAATATCTAAAAATGGCTTAGAATAATGCCTGGGATACAGTAAGTGCAATAAAACATTTGTTAAATAAGCCAGAGGAGTGATAAGAATGGCTGACAGTACATAGAATAGTTAGGAGACCTTTGGAGTCGAGATTAGGAAGCAGCCTTCTAAAGGCACAACCTGGAAATGCCCTGGGTTCAGCCATCCTCCCGATGTCTGAGTTCCTTCACTGTGAAGGTGAAGTGTGGTGGCCAGGAGGAGTTGACTCACATTTGAAAAGACAGAGATGGACCAACAGTTGAGACAGAAAGGAGCCCAGTGCACTGGAGGAGTAACAGAAGCATGTGCACAGATAATATGGTATCCCTTCCTGTGGGCTGTCACAGCATCCCATAAGCAGTCCACAGTGTCCTAGTTACCTGTTAATTATATGTGTGTTTCCCCAAGACAGAGCTCCTGGGAGGAGAAACTGAGTCCTGCTCACTGGCAACTCTCCTCCACAGAGTTCACCAAGTATGTGTTGCTGTGAAGCCTACGTGAGCAGTAAGACTGGACCTCTCATGACCAAGTGCTAAGTACTTGGACCCCACGCTGCTCCACATCCCACTCATAACCGTCCATGTGTCTGGAAGCATCTCAGTGACATTATGTGTGTGGGGGGGCAGGTGTAATTGTGAGAATAATCTTCTTTGAGTAAAGTCCTAGTATTTTTTGCAGAGGTTGCCTAAAGTTTACTTGTGCTGAGCCTGGCGAGGAGGATTCTGTCAGGCATTTCCTCCAGCCTCTTTCTCAGTCCATCCACAAAACCTTAAAGCTGGTACCAAGAAACCGAATTCACCACCTTTGTACATAAGCCAATTTTCCTTTTCTTATTTTCCATAGCCATCCATCTACCAAATCCTTTCATGTTTTCCTGGAGAATGTCTCTCTTTAACAGCTTGTTCACTAATCTCTCTGCCACCTCACAGAGCCTCATTGGGATTACCATCAAGGACTTTTATTGTGATTTTCTCTAAGTATTATTTCAAGATACAGCTTCATAAAATAAAAAATGCATCTTACTTTTTCCTTATTCCAATGTAGGTTCCCTGTTCCTTACTTTTCCTAATCTACTTTGGAGATTAAGACTATTTTGCCCCTCCCCTACTTGTATAAGGTAGGCATGAACTCACTAAGGTCTGCATACACAATCTCCCGTCTGCTTAGATTAATTATCTCCTAGCAGTAATCACTGAAATCTCTCTCTTGTTTAAACACAATATCTAAAATATTTGCGTCTCTGTGCTTTGCCCATGCCATTTCCCCTTTTGGAATAACTCAATCAATCCTTCTTTCTTTTTGGCCAGTGGGATAGCTTTGGCCATTCTTTGTACTATCTCATCAATTAGACTCTGAGCTCCATGAGTCAGTACTAACACATAATTATATCATCTCCTTTTTCACTCTGATTTCTGTGTTTATTTCCTCCTTGACAAAAATATAAATTTATTGAAGACAGGGAGCTTAAATTACTTTTACTTTTTTAAATTAACAAATGTTGATTGAACTCTGGCACTATGTGAACACTATACTTGGTTTGTGGTGTGGTGATGAAGAGAGTCTTTGGTCCTCAAAGAACTTATTATTCATGTGTGCCTGTGTGTGTACACACACACACACATGCACAGACATGCACACATACACACAGTGGAAGAGACAAAAACCATAAACATATTAAATAATTTGCAGCTGAGATAGATGAAAAAAGAGAAAATCTAGAGAAAAGGAATGAAAAAGGAAAGAAATGAAAAATAAAGAAACAAAATGAAAAAAACAGTGAAAAGAAATGAAAAAGAAAAAAAATCTGGAATGCTGAGAGATCATGACAAAGCTTCATATTAAAAGAAAATGCTCCAGTCAGCTAAGGTGATTCATACCTATGTCCCAGTACTTGGGAGGCTGAAACAGGAAGAATGCAGGTTTGAGGCCAGCCTCAACCACCTATTGAGACCCTCAGCAACTTAGTGAGCCCCTGTTTCAAAAAAAGAAAGAAAGAAAAAGGCCTGGGGGTGTAGTTTGGAGGTATAATGCCTCAAGGTTAAATTTCTAGTAGCTAAAACAAACGAACAAACTAACAAACATAGAACTAAAAAGAAAATGCTCCAGAGTTGACATCAAAAGAATGAAATAGAAGCACAAAAATGGGGTCTTGAAGAGGTCAATGTGCTCAAGCCATAGAAAGCAGAAGATAAATCATATGAGATTAGGCTACTCAGTACAGGTTGGCATAGTTCCTGGCATAGAATCCAGAAGTACTTGGTAAGAGAGAGCACATTTTAGGTGGTCCTTAAGTGTTACACTGCATGATGGCAAGGGTCATTTCTGAACTTTTATTGCCTGCATATTTGGTTTTCAAACACCCAAATCTTTAGAAACATGAATCTAGTTGCTTATGTGAGATGTCAGAATGTTCACTTTACTGAATCAAATATGACCATAGGGGACACGGGAAAAGGAAATGTCCCCCAAAGGCTCCATGTGCCTGCCTCCAACAGCTCCCGATATTTGTCTTTCTCAAGTTCAATAAAAAAAGGTTTGCACCAATGACAACAATGATATGGACCAAGGTCCATTCCACATTACAAGTTGCATGCCAAAATGCTTTATACAGGCCACCTAACAGATGGTAATGTATTTCAGCCATTACCCATGTGAGTAGGATTCAAACCCGTGACCCTAGAAGTGAGAGGTTGTATATCCAATTACAAATTCTTGCTATCTTAAAGTGTTAAGATGCCTAAAGCAATATATTTTATTTACATCAAGATGCATTGTATAAACTATATTTGATAAAAGAGATGACTTCATGTTCTCAACTTAAATCAAAGAATGCTTACTTAAGTATTTTTTTAATTGAATCAGACTTTAATGCCATCGTATAATCTTTTGGTTAACAGTGCTCATCTTGATTATTCTAACAAAGGAAAACAGAAATTAATACTTAAGTTGTAGAGCTTATGTCATCTATAAAAATACGCAGTACAAAATTCAAAGGAGGTACCTGGGACATCTGTAAAGGTTTCTCCGAGGACAGACACATGGAAATTGAGTCCAAAGTCTTTTAACTGCATCAATACTTTAAAGAAACTCTCTGGATCTTTGTCATGCTCCCTGGAAATAAACACAGAAAACATAATTGGTGTTACTGTAAGGAATGTGCTAGGAAAAGTGTTTTCACTTCTCACAGGGCCAGTTCTCAGAACCTAGTGCTGGTCTGGGCAGCCTCTGGCATTCAAGCAGAGATTTCTCCTAACCCTTAATTCGTGGCATCAGCTCTGTGCATTTCACTCTACAGACTCCTCTCTCACGATCGAACCCAGGACACTGAAGGTTTAAGGCTCTGCAGCCTTTTGTTAGAGGAGAAATCTGTCTTCCTCTTTAGGTTATACTACAGGAAGGATATGGTATATTTTTTTTTTCTTCTGAAATGGTAAATTTTTCACTTAACACAGACTTTTCTAAATTTTTTTTTTTTTTTTTTTAGAGGAAAGAACGATCTTCAAAGGACAATTCTCTATGGATCATGAGAATATAGCAAAGATGCTTTTCATTTCCATTGGTCTGAATGCCTTCCTCCCACATTTCCTAAGCCCCTTTGTGCCCACAAAGAACACACAATTTAGGCAGTGAGGTTACAGACCTCTTCACTAATTTCACACTTAAGAAAAATTGAATAAAGAAGTATAAGTACATCAAAAGGGGACAGGCCTGAGTCTATGTCAGCTGAGTATTAACTTAGGAGTGCATGTTATTCGACACACAGAAGACTCGCAATACAGATAATACTTCCATTTAGTAGAGATGCTGAAAGGCAGCTGTGTGCACTTACTATACCACCAGGCCTAGAAGGGAACTCGAAAGATATGGATTATTTTCTCTTGTTTAGTTTGTTAGTCTTCGTTCTACTGACAGAATGAGAGGCTAAAAGACACTAAAACTTAAAAAAATTCTTCAATACAAAAAGTCACATTAAAATGGAACAATGTTTTTTTCTGGTTTCCTTTTTTATATTCTAAGGTGTGAATATTTCAGTATTTCTTGCTTTTAATTACACTGTTTTAAATTATCTTATTTCAGACAGATGTAGACCAGATGCCTTCAAAATATTTGTTTTTTATTTATAATTCAGACTTTTAACTTCTTTTTATATTGAAGAAATAGTTATATATCAGCAATTGAATCTCTCATTTACCAACTAATTATGTAAAATAAATCTGTAAATTGATCAAACTGCTATATGAAATATGAAAATTACATCATTCAGGAAATCTCATGAAAAATGACATCTGCACCCCTAAATGTGTTAATTCACAATTCAGTCAATATTTTCAGTATTATAAATTAAAACAAATGCATCTTCTAATTAACATTTTAAATGGCATTTGTAATCTTATGAAATTAGAAAATCTCATAGAATTAGAGTTATATAACCATTTATTTTAAGCTCTGTCTCAGTTTGATTTACTCCAAATAATAAAGAAGCAATGGCAGAATGTTCATTGCTTTTTAAGATGATGCGGATTATATGCAAGTACCATTGGGAAGTTTTTGGATAGTTCTCATATATACTACAGCTATGGGCAAGAACAAAGACTCAGAGCAGTTTGAGAGGAGAGAATACACCATATGCTATCTTCAACCATATCAATCAAATAGCTGCCACCTTATCTCTAAAATGTTCTTTTAGTCTGAATCTCTGGGAAATACTTAGATGAAAGAATGGAAAAGATATAGCATAATATATCTTAAAGAGGGAGTAACACTATAGGGAAATCTAGCCACTCAGTTCTCTAGATTTTTCATTTCAAGTTCCAAAAAATTTGGCTATGGATCCCCAAGAGACCATCTAAGTATTTCCTGCTGTGTGTGCGTATGTGTGTGTGTATTAACATAAAAGTAGATGCAGTTTGGTGCTGGGAGGAGGGTTAGTTGGGGGTAGAGGCTGTAGTTCTTAAAATATTCCAGTGTGAATATTTTCAAAGCAGCAGGCTTTATGAACCTCATTTTCAATGTTTCTATACAAGATAAACGCATTACAATCCTACTGTATTCTTTAGATATTTCTTATAGGTGGACAAAAGCTGTTTCATATTCAATAGTTACTTTCCATAAGAACACAAAAGAGATTTGTGTGAATCTCTTTTTGTTTAAACCATAATAAATGGCTGAATATAAGTTGATTTTCCTTTCCCAAAATTATCCATTAGCAAAAGAGGCATTTTATTCCAAAGTCCTTATAAAGTCTCTCCTAATACCATGCACTCGCTATTACTTTATTTTGAACAAAGTACTGTTTGGGGGAAGGTGCATTAGCCTGAATCATTGTCAACTGATGAGAGTTTGGGATGGTTTTAACAGTTCTTCACTTGATGCGACTGGTAAAAATGGAAGCACATGAATTTAATACTGAGAAATTATTTTGGGAGATATGACCTACCAATCCTAAGTGATGGATGTTGTTGAAAACAAGTATTTTAAAGGTGGCTAAAAACGGTAACAGAGTAAGTGGTTACTAGAGATCGTGAGCAGGGAGTAGATTTTTATAGCTGGCGAAAAGATTTCTAGTGATGGCATCAGAGTTTCACCAAACCCTCACCCCAAACCACTTAGATGGAATTCTACACGACAGGTGGTGGAAGCAGACCAGTTGTTGAAAAGGTGGCACCACCCTGTAGTCCAGGACGCATGGGAGGGAGTGCCACCCAAACTCCTTCCTGAAATGGAAGGGTGGGGGAAGAGTAATGATTCTAAAAACACTTCTCACAATTGGGGCTTTCCAGTGTTATTTTGTGTGTAATTAATAGAGTTCATATTACAAGCATACACTCGATTATTTTCAAAGCTTAATACAGTCAATTTAGCTGAACATTCATCAGAGTTTTCTTTTTAGAGAAATGGGAAACTGCCTAGCATTCGTTTATTCAAGACATGCACAAATATTAACCACAGCCATTCCACAAGACCTGGATAGTATTCACAGAGCTCAATACATTCTGTCAGGCAAGGAACTCACTCTAGATATCCACTGGCTCCTCCATAGATCTTAGTCCAGTGTCTATGATATTAACAAACCAGTTTAGCAGAACAATTGGATCTGTCTTAAATTCCTTTCTAAGAAATCTAATGTAAAACTCTCATATATGTGAGAGTTTTTATCTATAAAATTGTAGATTTTATCTATAGTTTTATCTATAAAATTGTTATCTATAAAAACTATAAAATTTATAGTTTTATCTATAAAATTGTAGATTTAAAGATAATATGCTGAGTACTTCTTTCTGCAAAAAGCTACTAAGATTAAACTTACATTTAATGACACACCTAGATCTCTAGAACCATGTAGATTTATGGACTCCTAACCATTTCTACTCTTATTTACTGCTGGTAGGAATGTCTTTTAGAACAGTCTTTTAGAGGGCAATTTGGTAATGTGCATTATAAACCTTAAATAGTGCATAACTTCTGCCCCGATAATTACAATTTAGAAAAGCTAGCCTAGAGAGATGCACACAAAAATTCAGCTAGAGCTTGTTCATTACAGCATTGTTTCAAATAGAAAGTATCTGCAAACAATCTAATTGGATGATAAGTAAATAGATTTTGACACACATGCATCATGTAATCCTACACAGCCACTAAAATAATGTCGTAGAAGTATATCTCTTGAGATGAAAAGATATTCAAGAAATATGTTCAAGTAAAGGAGAAATAACAGAGTAGTATGTATTATATGATCTGTTTATGTGGACAAATGGAGTTGTGTGCCTAGGCTGAGGTTTAGGATTAATTATACCGAAATGCTAAAAGCCTCTATCCCTAGGAATTGGTATTTTTTCACTTATTTTTCTCTTTCCTTTAATAAACCATTCTTATGTTAATCACTTTTAATGTTTTAATAAACTGTCACTCTCTAATATTCCACCATAAAACTGTATTCATGGCATTTTTGCTTAACTCTAAAATTTTCAATATTTGTAACAGCATCATTTCTCCTTTCCTGTGAACCCTCTCTGTTTGACAACTGCTAGTCAGGCAAACTTGCTTTATCACAAAGCATTCCAGTAGAAGAGTCAGGGTCTAGGCTTCCCAACAATCTCCATATTCTTGACTAGGTACAAATAAAACCGTCTGGCTGAGAATTCATTCCTCCGCACCCCCACCATGGCAGAAGAGACCAGCACAGAAATATTTCAGGCTTACTGGAAGCAGTAGATACAGCAAGAACAGCTTTTATTCCCAAATATTATTCAGAACATTTGAAAAGCATAAACTGTTTCCATGTGTTTTTTCTTCCTATATCTGTCTCTCTCTGTTGCCATTCCCATTTCATTTCTAAGAGCTAAATTTCTTCCTATTCCTCAGTTAACATTCTTTCAGTAAATATTTATTGAGGATTTCTAAGTTCTCTATACTTGTCATTTATACTAAACTCTTATCCTTCCTGGTTTTCCCATATAACTTTGTACATATCGAATGTAACCTCTGGTCTAGTTCTTCACCTGGCTTGGTAGAAACGTAGATCTCTGTGGATAGTAGTGTTCCCAGGAGTGTGCTATTTTGGATTGACAGTGAGAGGATAAGAGATAACTGTTTTGTTAACTACTCAGTACCCACTACCTAGCTGAGCAGTGGTAGATTCTATTTGTCTTCATCAATATCTAGTTCTCTCTTTGTGGATCCAGAGAAGACTCCATATCCCCCACCCCACACACATAACAGTAATTCTGGCCCATGGATTGTAAGCTGATTGATATATGTCTCTTTCAGAGAGAATAATCAAACAGCAGTTCTGGATAGCTCTTTTTCTGCTGTAATGAAACTTGCAGAGATCTTGCTTTCAGATGGTTAAAGAGTGAGGCAGTTTGGATTGCCGCACGAAGAGCTGCCATAAATGTGCAGCAGATGAAGAAGGTGGGAAAAATACTTGAGTCTGAGCGACTGAGATTTGGGATGGAATGTGGGGTGTTTTCCTTACAGTAGTGTAATGTAGCTTATCCTGACCAAAACATTATTTGTGGCACACAGTTAGCTGCTCTATAAATATCAGTTGAATACATGAAGGTTTTGGGAAGGCAAATCACTCCATGCTAAGCACTTGACCATAATCTTACTTAATGACTCTCAGTCAACTGGCCAAACAAATAAAACTATTCCTTCATTTGAGGTCACACAGAAGAGACCGTGTTTCCATTTGAAATCACATCAGTAAAAAGTCATATTTTTTTCTTCCATGTAGTCTTTGAATTTTCATTTCTTTCTTCCTACATATATAATGAGAGGGGGAAAAACTGGCATCTTCAGATGGTGGTTTCATTTCTAGACTGTAAAACCATGAGCATTCCTTTGTTGTTGTTTGTTTGATGTTTGTCTTTTTGTTTTGTAGTGCTGGGGATTGAACCCAGAGATGCTCTGCCACTGAAGTATACCCTAGGACATGAACTATGGGTAGTGTGTGTGTGTGTGTGTGTGTGTGTGTGTGTGTGTACGTGTGTACGTGTACATGGGATTGAAGGGAGGGGTTTCTACCTCTGAGCCATACTCCAGCCCTATTTTATTTTATTTTATTTTATTTTATTTTATTTTATTATTTTTTGTGTGTGGGTCTGGGGATGGAACCCAGGGGCATTCTACCTCCAAGCTATACCCCCTGCCCTATTTTTTATTCTTTAATTTGAAACAGGGTCTCACTGAGTGGCAGAGGGACTCACTAGTAGCTGAGGCTGTCTGTAAACCTCAATCCTCTGGTCTCAGCCTCCTGAATGCTGGGATTACAAGCATGAGCCACTACACTTGGCTTATTTTTTATTCTGAAACAGGACTTCACTAAGTTTCTGAGGCTGGCCGCAAATATGCAATTCTTCTGTTTCTCTAACTTAACTTCTACACAATGGCCCATTTCAATGTGTTGAGAGAAATCTGAAAACTCTCTCCTCCTCTTTTGCTCTCTCCTCCTCTCTCTCTCTTACACACACTCTTTCTCTCCTGCATGCTCTTTTTTTCCTTGCCAATACTCGTATTGCTTCTTCTAACTCCACAAGGCCTCTAACAGAAATTATTTACTTAATATTTTTATTCTTTAAATCTTGAAAAGACGTCTCACCATCATTTCCTCATAGATGACCAAGTCTAACACTATCCCCTGTGGTTTCCTCTGAATGCTATTCACAGTGCACTCTGCTCTTTTTTGTTTTTTTGTTTTTTGGTGGTACTGGGGTTCCTGGAAGCCCTTCTACCTCCGGGATACACTCCCACAGTCTACACTTCCAGACCTATTTTTTAACTTTTTTATGTGGAAACAGGGTCACATAAAACAGGTTTTTATGTGGAAAGAGGGCGAGGCTGGCTCTGAACCAGCACGATCCTCCTGTCTCCGCCTCCCAAGGGGGATTACTAGCGTGTGCCACCACGCCCGGCCATGCACTCTGCTCTTGAACTCTGCTTTTAGAGGGAGTGAAGGTTCAGTCTAGAGATGCTCAGCCATCAACTGGCAGTATAGCTTGCGGGAAAATTACATAACTTCACATCTCTTCATCTTTAAAATGGGATAACACCACATTTGAAATTTTGTGTGAGGAATAAAAAAATGCAGGACACTCTGAAGGTGGACAATACACTCTCATTCTGTTCATCCTTTGCATTTGTGGTATTTTATTTCTCTATTTAATTTTTATTATTTTTATTTTAATCAATAAATATAAACTCACACATTTTATATATTAACGGGGAATCATTTGTTTCAGTAAATGTATACACTGAATAATGTTTAAATTATATTAAATAGATCTATCATCAAATAGCTATCTTTTCTTAATGATGAAAACCTTCAAAGTCCTTCTTTCTAGCTTTTTGAGATATGTAGTTCCTAACTATTGCCCATATCATCACACTGTACAGTACTACACTATATACTCTTGCTCCCATCCAACTGTAACTGCGCACCCATTAAGCAACCTCTCCCTCTCCTCTTCACCCTCACCATTCCATCCTCAACATCTATGAGATCTTTTTTCACATTCCACATACAACTGAGACCATGTGATACCTGTCATTCTGTGCCTCGCTTATTTCACTTAACATGATGATCTTCAGTTCCACCCATGTTGTTGCAAATGGCAGAACTTTATTCTTTTTTATGGTGGAATAGTATTGCATTTTGTATCTGTACTGTTTTCTTTATCTATTCACTAGCTGATGGACACTGGGGTTGATTCTATATCTTGACAAGTGTGAATACTGCTACCATAAACAAAGACGTGTGGATGTATCTTGGATCTATTGATTTCATTTCCTTTGGATATATACCCAGGAGTGAAATTGCTGGATTCCACAGCAGTTCTACTTTTAATTTTCTGAGGAACCTCCATACTGCTTTCCTTAGTGGCTGCACTAATTCACATTCCCACCAACAGTGTGGAAAATGTTTTCTTTCTCTATATCCTTGCCAGCACTTCTTTTGTCTTTTTGACAATAGTCACTTTCAGAAATTTCAATCACTCTAATCACCTCCCCACTCTCTCTCATCAAGCTCTCAAGATGCTGAGACATCTCATGTTCACTGCTTCAGGGAAAGCCTGGGCCAGGGAATACAGCCCACCAACCTCAGCACAAACAGAGGCAGACTTCTGGTTGTTCACAAAAGCCACAGTCCTTGTAGAATGGCAAGGAATTGAGCTAGGTGCTAAGTATGCGAGCAGATGCCATGAGAGCATAGTGTGCACCCTTCCACAGGGTGTTGCTGTTCTGCTTCTAGACAGAGAGTGGGAAACATGTGGGGTAGAGGTGAGAACAACAGGGCTCTGAGAGTCCAGAGGCCCCAACTAAGGGCCCTGGGTCAGAAGCCCAGGAAAGGAGCACAGCTCAGAGAGTGGATGCTGGAGGGTATGTCTCAAGGCTGACAGTATTTGGGGCAACCTTGAGAGACTGCTAAGCCATGGAGGGCTGAAAAGCAAAAGCACAGCTTCTGTGAATGTCATGGAAGGATCACTGAGGTCCTAGAAGCCCTTCTACCTCTGGGATATACTCCCACGGTCTACACTTCCAGACCTATTTTTTAACTTTTTTATGTGGAAACAGGGTCTCTTAAGCCAGTGAGGCTGGCTCCGGAACCAGCGCGATCCTCCTGTCTCCGCCTCCCAAGTGCGGGGATTACTAGTGTGTGCCACCACGCCCGGCCATGAATAGAGCCCCCACTTGTGAGGAATGAGAACTAGGAAAAGGGTCAACATAGGATCTTGAACTTCTTGAGATTTCTCTCAACATATTGAAATGGGCCATTGTGTAGAAGTTAAGTTAGAGAAAAATAAAATTCCAATGCGTGCACATCAGGGTCGTATGCCATCTGGATACGCACGTCCCCATCTCTCTTTTCAATGGCAGAGGGAGAGATGGATGCCATTGACAACTGAAAGGCCAATAGGGCTCTCACACCTCACATTCAGCTCTGTCCTGAAGCCCGAGCCTGTGCCTGCACCACAGGGCTTCATGTAGGCTCTGGTGTCTTCACAGGACCCCTTCCCCTCGCAAGCCTTCTTGACAAGAAAGCTTCCAACAATTTACTGCTTCTGGGAAATGTTTCACAGACCATTTCACCTTAGAACATGAGCTCAGCCCTTCTTGACCCTCTTGGTTTCCCCTGTACTTTTTCAATCCCCTTCCAATGATCAATGCCAGACACCCCTGCCTCTCCATTTTCATGATAGTATATGTTCTCCTATCTTCACACCAATGACCACATCTGCTTTCTTAGAAATGGTTCTTGCTTGGTTTCCAAATACTGTGTTACTATTACCACCCAGTGACCTTCTCTCCAGTTAAGTCTTCTCATTCATTCCATCCTGAAGGCCAGTGGAGTCATAGCCAACAAATCTTTCTTCCTACTAGGTCCCACTAAGTCTCACATTATTTCTTTCAAAATCTCTCCACTACTAAAACTGTAGACTCCTCAGGCTGTTTCTCTTATCTCCCCTCTCCCTGGATCTTGCATACAGTAATTTTTATGTAGCTGTCTAACTTGCCAGTATGTTCTCTTCCTCTGCAACTCTGGTTAGGAAGCCACAGACACCCATATCTCAACAGGCCGGTAAGTCATGAGGTATCTTAACCAAGAGAAATGGGTCTTCCCCACGCATAGGAATGTTACTTGAGCAGTAGTCACCATCCCACACAATTTCATACTATCATAATGTAATGTTTTTCTCTCAGAGTTAAGAGGCTCTAACAAATTTAACTCTTTTTTTCTCCCCAACTCACCACCAATTCTTTCCATTTTCTGTAATAAACTTTCTCCTCAGTAATTGCAGTGACTAGGGTTATAATTCCAATTCACTAATCACTTAGTTTTTCTTTTATATTTTAATATTATTTTCCTATAATGGACATGTAGGGAATACATTCGAAACTGCTTGTGAGTTATTGTCTCCACAGCCCTGTTCAGCTCCTCTAGTTGGAAGCTTCTACCAGGGTATAGTTTAAGAAACTCACTGATGTTGTTGAGAAATTTTATATTTTTACTTTTTTTTTTTGGTACTGGGGTTCCTGGAAGCCCTTCTCCTCCGAGCTACACTCCCAGACCTATTTTATACTTTTTTTATATTTGGAAACAGGGTCTCTTAAGCCAGCTCAGCTGGCTTTGAACCTGCACCATCCTCCTGTCTCCACCTCTCAAGCGCGGGGATTACAAGCATGCACCACCACACCCGGCTCTTTTTACCTCTTGAATAGAAGAACACGTGATTCTTCTTTCCTCCTTCATCTTGGATGCCAGGTTTCAAAGTGTTCAGTCTCAGCAACTACTTCATGGAGATGATAAAGTGCTATGTGCAAGTATGTTCCTATCATTCTGAATTTCATTATGATATGAGATTACAATGCAAAAATAAAAATATATTTTGAAAAAAGAAAAATGCAGTAATAGAAATTAAAACAACACTTCATGCGTGGGCTCAGTAATAGAGAATCATGGAGGACAGAATCAGTGGTCTTGAAATTAACACAGTTTACCCAATGTGAAGAACAGAAATAATAGATTTAAAAACAAGAGGTGTGCCTCAGGAGCTGTGGGTAAGAACAGAGGATGCAGAAGTTTTGCCCAGAGTCCCAGATGCAGACTCTATATTATTTTCACAAATACATGTGAATGTATAATTATTTCAATTACAATCCCAAAAATCCTACAGCAAAATACATGTTCACTGTAATAAAACATAAACAATTTGGAAATACATGAAGTAAGCCCTGCAATCTCTGTCTCCCATCCTGATCCCAGTCCTACTGGGTAACCACTACCATCAACTGTTTGGTGATAAGCTTCCACACCTCATCTATGCATGAAAAATATATATTTATGTGACTATATTACATATAGTTTTTTCATTTTGTAAATATGAGATCAATATCATTCTGCACTTTGCATTTTCACTAAATACTTCATAGGCATCCGTCTTCATGACTACGTACAGGCATGTCATTTCAGAATGGCTACATAATATTTCAAATTTTCATATAAAGCAATTCTCTTCCTATAAATATTTAAATTATTTCCAAATTTTGGATGTTTCAAACTACACTGAAAGTTATATCTCGTATTCATTGTAACATCGAATTTCTCTTTTGCAGAATTTTTTTTCCTACTTTGCAAACATATCCATTCAAAAACCTCTTAAGCATGTTTTTTTTCCAGTTGCTATCATGTCCCCCCTTTTTTTTTTTGGTGGTACTGGGGTTCCTGCAAGCCCTTCTACCTCCAGGCTACACTCCAAGACCTATTTTATACTTTTTACTTATTTATTTGGAAACAGGGTTTTTTGGTTTTTTTTTTTTTTTTTTTTTTTTGGTGGTGCTGGGGTTCCTGGAAGCCTTTCTACCTCCGGGCTACACTCCCATACGTATTTTATATTTTGAAATAGGGTCTCTTAAGCCAACACAGCTGGCTTTGAACCTGCGCGATCCTCCTGTCTCCGCCTCCCAAGCGCGGGGATTACAAATGTGTGCTACCACGCCCGGCTATCATGTCCTTCTTAATTTTGGAAGTAACCTACTGTCAAAGTTTTACCTCCTCACTCCTGCTGTCTTGTAAGTTCCCCAAGGGCAGAGGTCATGCCTTTGTTTACCCTCATAGTCCTCCTGTCTAGCACAATTCCTGACACACATAGTCAGAAAACTTATAAAATTGAATGGACTCTAAGTCACTTCCCCATGAATCTAATCTTTCCCCCCTACTATAAATAAGCACTTCACTACTTATATAACCAGATAAATGTACAAAATCTTCACTTTAGCCAGGTGTGGTGGCGCATGCTTGTAATCCCAGCGCTTGGGAGGCTGAGACAGGAGGATCCCATAGGTTCAAAGCCAGCCTCAGCTACTTAGTGAGGCTCTCAGCAACTTAGTGAGAGCCTGTTTCCAAATACAGTATAAAATAGGTCTGGGAGTATAGCCCAGAGGTAGAAAAGCCCCTGGATTCCATCCCTAGTACCACAAAAGAAAGAAGAAAGAAAGAAAGAAAGAAAGAAAGAAAGAAAGAAAGAAAGAAAGAAAGAAAGCTTACTTTACTCCTCCAATGATAACTATTTGTAACCTCAGATATCTCCACCCTCATCACAAAGCTCTGACAGCTAAGCTCCTCTCTAGATTAGACATGCCATCACATTCCCAGCTTTCCAGAACTTTTTAACATAAAAAGCTGATTCCAAACTCATCATACCGATCAACTTACTATCTTGTCATTTATTCTTTTACAAATAATTTAAAAATTGCTTCCTCATCTCCATTTTCATAGTGCAATGTTGTCATCTCAAACCTTGGTAAAATCACTGAACTCCAACTCTCCCACTGCCAATTCAGCTTCCAAAAAAAAGTTACAGCATTCTCATCCACACAATATTAACTATCCCTCCTCTGGACTATACAATAACCAGAAACCCTTAAGCTGAAATTAAGTTGTCCCACCCATCTTTCAAACTTTCCTGTCATTCTTAACCTCTCCCCTCCTGTTTTCTGTCTGTGTCTGTGCTTTATTCCCCCCCCCCCCCTGTAGTTTGTGTGTCTGGAACATACTCTGCCTTCTTCTCTGCCATCTTTGTCCATAGCTTCCTTCACTGACTTTGAGTTTGTTGTGACTTGTAGCTATCCTGGAGAAACCCCATCTCACTCTGACTTACCCCTGCACCAGCACACATTCAATACTGTTGATTCCATGAATGCATCCCTTTATATTATTTCATTTCATATGCTTTCCCCTTATAATTAGCCTGAAAGCTCCTCCCCATTTAGGAGAATCCTTTGACTCTATAGGTTGTTGCACTCAAAATATGACTTAAAATGAATAAATGAATTAATTAATTAATGGTGGTTTTATCCAGGCTGAATAAAAGCCTGTTATATTTTTTAAAGTATTGTAGAATAGGTCTATGAAATGACACAAAGAATCATGTTTTTTCTCTTTTTAAATGGAGAATTAAACATGGTCTTGAATTATTAGATGCCTTTCATCGAAATGGATTTCCATTCTTAATAACAGGTTTTCATATTCAGCTATGGACATTTTGTCATGTCTAGAAATGACAAGGTCTTCAATCATATGAGAAAGAATCTTAATTTGAAGAGAAAAAAACCCACACTCTAAAACTTGTTTCTGATATAAGAAATGTTAAAATAGAAATGGACAGAATGATTAATAAGAAATCCCGCCAATGGGGAGAAAAGTGCTACAGTTCTGTACATTTTATGTATTATGTCTTGTTTCTAGACCCAAATGGGACTGCTGTGTTTTTTGGCTGACACAGAGATCTCACAGAAGAGACAGTCTCCCTTACTCAGCAGCAACTGCGAGGCACAGCAGATTGTCATGGCAATGATTATGGAAAAGGATGAACACAATATGGAATGTCTGTTCTACAAAGACCTGCTCAAAATGATGTGTTCTTGTTGCTACATATGTTGCATTTTTTCATTTTATAAACAGTATTAATTATGTATCTTGAGTCTTCTACATTTTTACAAATGAAACAAACTTGTATTATTCTACTCACTCCCTTTCAGGATACCATAAAAGAAAAAAATTCAGCTCCAAACCTCATTACCTCAGTCTTTTGTTGCTTGGTACTTAGTTACTAAGAGAGCTGGCACATTAAGTTCCATAGGTAGATTCATTATTTATAGGGGAAAGAACCAGAGATTCTGAATATGATAATAATATCAAGTGCTGTAAATTAACTGAATCACTCAAAACAAAGGATCTCCAGAATGATAAGCCTCATGAGCCAAAATCTTCACTAATGAAATATACTTAATGCTAGTGAGTATCTAAACAATTTATTTTTAGAAAAAATGGATAAAAAAATAATCAGTTACCTTAGGGTATTTCGTGAGAGTTCATTTGGAATAGCATCATTTTGCTTTAGTGGTACATGTAACACAACCCCAAAAAGTAACATTTGAAAGCCAATAATAAATTTATATATGATTGTTATTTCAAAGGTGTGTTTTAGCAGAGTAAATTGAATTATATTAGCTTACGTGAGCAATTAAGCCTGGTGTAAAATGAGTTTATATCTTAGTTTTGATACATAGCCATATTCAAGGGCAAAACTATCAAATCATTCTAAGACTTGATTTCTTCATCTATAGCAATATGGCTAAAAACACTTATTTGAGAGTTGTTGAAGGGATTTAGGGGGATGATATATGAGAAAGTATTTGCAGTGTCTGGCAAACAGTAAATAGAATATAAAAAATGGCTGTTGCCATCATTATTATCATCATCATCATAGTCAGAGTCATCATTAACATCATTACCTTTTTATTCTTTATTAAAGAACTGGAAATTAAAAAAAAATCTGCAAATAGGTTTAATAGCCACCTCATTGGCCCAAAACTAAAATTTGCTATACTTTATAATCAGTTATTTATAGTCAATCAAATGTGCCTTTTTATTTATTTATTTATTTATTTATTTATTTATTTATTTATTTATTTTTGGTGCTGGCGATGGAACTCTGGGACATTCTACCTCTGAGCCTACTCCCAGCCCTATTTTATTTATTTTTATTTTATTTTTTAATTTGAAATAAGGTCTCACAAAATTGCAGAGGGTCTTGCTAAGCTGCTGAGGGTAGCTGAGAACTTGTGATCCCGTCTCAGCTTTTGGGATTACAGGCGTGCACCACCATGCCTGGCTTCAATTGTGCCATTTTTGAGCTATTAATAGTCACCTTTATAATTATACATGTAGGTATCTAAAATGTCAACTATATTATAATGCTAATAATAGTCCGTGCTTGCTATGGTTTGGGTTTAGATGTCCCCCAAAGGCTCCTGTGTTGAATGCCCTTCCCCAGTGCAGGGAGGTCCAGAGGTGGGGCAAGGCTGGAGCATGTGGGGCACTGGGGGTGTGGTCTTGGGGACTATAGATGTCCCTGGTCTCCTCCTCTCATTCTCTCTGCTTTTGTTTGCTATGTGTTGAGCAGCGTTCCTCTCTCATGTCTTGCTGCTGCAGTTTCTGCCTTGGAGCTGGCCAACTATGCATTAAACCTCTGAAACCATGAGCCAAGTAAACTTTCCTCCTCTGAGTTGTTCTTGTCAGATATTTGGGTCATTTGGGTCACAGTAACAAAAAAAGCTAACTAAAAGATTATTATTATTATTATTATTATTATTATTATTATTATTATTATTGCAGTACTAGAGATGGAACCCAGGGGAATTCTACCTCCAAGCTACACTCCCAACCCTATTTTTAATTATTTTTAAAATTTTTAATTATTTATTTAGTTAGTTATTTTTTGAGGGTCTGGGAATGGAACCCAGAGGCATTTGACCTCCGAGCTACAGCCCCTGCCCAATTTTTTATTCTTTATTTTGAAACAGAGTCTCACTGAGTTGCAGAGGGGCTAAGTAGCTGAGGCTGTCCTCGAACCACGATCCTCTGGTCTCAGTCTCCCAAATGCTGGGATTACAAGTGTGTGCCACCACACCCAGCTTTTATTTTTTATTTTTTGAAACAGGGTCTCACTGAGTTGCTGAGGGCCTCGCTAAGCAGCTGAGGCTGTCCGCAAACCATGATCCTCCAGGCTCAGCCTCCTGAATTATAGAATTACAAGCGTGCACCACCATGTCTGGCTGACAATTATTATTGATTACACAGTTACAAATATGACAAGGTAAAATTTGTGCTTGTGTACAAAGGCGCACATGTTCATAACTGAACTTTTCTTCTCAGGATTGTACTATAATCTTGCCAGGTGTCACCATTAGTTCAGTCACACAAACCACAACACAGCTACCTTCACACCAATTATCAATCCCTGTCCCAAATGCTGTCATCTACATAATATGTATTTCCTTTCCTGACACAGTTCAGATAGCCATCAGTCCTTCCAGTAAATTACAGTGAAGTCGGGGGAGTGACTTCTCTTCTGAGGAGTTATCTCAAAGCAACAAGTAGAAACTAAAAATAGATGCACAAATATCATCGTTCAGAACAAGAAGACATCAAAACCCCTAAAATCATACAAGAGGCCAAAGAGCTGTGAAAAGACAAAGAGCAGACAGGAGGACAGGGGAAGGTAGAAAAAGGAGAAATTCCTGGGATTCTTAGAGGAGCTGGCAGAGTGCTCCTTCAAGGTGAAGGTGCTCCCTGAGCCCAGGCTACCTATTCCTCCTTGCTGAATATGGACAGAGTTTGGGGGCTGGTGCTGCCAAGTATTTCCTGTGTCTTTTTCCATCTTAAGGAGCAGAGAGTGAAATGCTAAACAAGGGATCAGAGAAGCCGTTTTTGCAACACATAGCGTGTTTGATGATGATCTCTTCTGGGAGGATTAAAGGAGCACAGTGGCTGGCACAAGAGCAGAGTTTTTCTTTTTTTTTTTTTCCAAACTACATAATTTATTCATGGCTATGAGGTATAGTGGTACTGGTAGTTAAATTTCACATGTAACATTTCAAAATAAGGTAATCTTATAAAAGGTTTTAGAAAGTATTCCTTTTGTTTGAGGCTCAAATTTCATAGAAATACTTTATATTTTCTTAAGAATGGAATCTGTAGCACATTTTCTAAGTGAGAAACTTTACTCAAAGTTTAGTGTGTATATATATATATATATACATATATATATATGTATATATATATATATATATATATATATATATATTTACGACACAATTCCCATTAGAAAAAAGCTCATACATATTTGAGAAGTAGAATTAAGAAATTCTTTTTTTCTGGTGTAGAATTTCTTCAGTCTTCTTTCTAATTTTGCCTGCTCTTTCTCCATACACACATGCGCGCGTGTGTACACACACACACACACACACACACACACACACAAACACACCCCATACATACTGGAGATAGAACCCAGGGGTATTCCCTCTAAGCTACAGCCCTTTTAATTTTTTATTTTGAAACAGGATTTCACTGAGTTGCAAAGGGCCTTGCTAAGTAGCTGAGGCTGTCTGTGAACCCGGATCCTCCTGTCTCAGCCTCCCAAATTAGTAGTTCAGTACCTTTGTTATACTTAGAGATGTATAACAAAATGCCTCTGACTGACTGCTTTCATCTGTATAGTTGATTCTCAAAATAAAACCCATGAAGCAGAAGTTACAAAAGAACTTTTTAAAAATGAATATCAATTACATTTAGGAGGGAGGCCAAGAAAACCAACTTTGATTTCTTTTTTTGGTGGTGTTGGGGGTGGAACCCAGATGCCTTCTACCTCCGGGCTATACTCCCAGACCCATTTTATATTTTATTTGGAAAAAGGGTCTCACTAAGTTGCTGAGAGCCTCACTAAGTAGCTGAGGCTGGCTTTGAACATGCGCGATCCTCCTGTCTCAGCCTCCCAAACGCAGGGATTACAAGCGCGGGGCACCACACCCGGCTCAACTTTGATTTCAAAATGATCTAGAACAACTGTTGAAGTGTCTAGGGTCCAATTAACTGCCATTATTATTATTATTATTATTATTATTATTATTTTTGTGTGTGTGTGTGTGTGTGTGTGTAGTACTGGAGGTGGAAGCCAGAGGTTTTCTACCTCTGAGCTATATTCCCTGCCTTTTTTATTTGGGTCTTGCTAAATTGCTGATGCTGGCTTCAAATCTGTGATTCTCCTGCCTCCGCTCTCAAGTATCAGGATTACAGGTGTGCACCACCACACCTAGCTTAATTGGTATTATTGATAGAGTGAATTATTTAATATACAAAAATTTTGAACAAAAATTAATGTATAAAAATTTAGAATATAAGTAAACAGAGTGTAGGCTTTTGGCTTAGGATAAGCATGTTCCTGTCTGAAGTCAGGAGTTCATTGGGTGATAAAGAGGTGAGCCCTTGACAGGCTTTGTACTAGGTACTGGGGTACAAGGGTGAGGAACAGGAACAGGAGACTACACTCTCAAGGACCCTAAACTCTGGTGCACACAGAGGCTGTCCTCCTTTGTGCCCTGACTTCAGGGATAAAAGGAATGCCCATTGTCCTGGAGATCTGCTTCTTTCTTTCTTTCCTTTTTTCTTTTTTCTTTTTCTTTTTGGTGGTACTGGGGTTCCTGGAAACCCTTCTACCTCCGAGCTATACTCCCAGACATATTTTTAAATACTTTTAAAAATTTCGAACAGGGTCTCTTAAGCCAGCGAGGCTGGCTTCGAACCTGAGCGATCCTCCTGTCTACGCCTCCCAGGCGCGGGTTTACAGGTGTGCGCCACCACGCCCAGCTCAGATCTGCTTATTTCTGTTAACAATGCTGGGAATTCCTTATGTTTGGAGACTTTCTCCACTGTTCTTGTAGGGCAGTTTTAGTTTGAGTGAGGCACTCTGTTCACATTAAGTTCCTAATAACATAATTTTTATATTTTATATTGAATAATTTTGGGTTTCATTTTGTAGAAGTAGGTAAATAAGAAATCTTTTTTTTTAATGTAAAAGTCCCTAGGAAGAAAACACAGTAAGAAATAAACAGAAATTTATACTTCAGTGTGATGTATCTTAAAAATACAATGTGTGTGTTGTATTTTTGAGATAATTAAATTGAAACATATTGTGAAGAGAATATAAGTTCATATGGCCAAAGAAGGAAGGTCAAGAGAGAAAGCTTTTTAAAAGTGAAGCATGTATAGGAAGGCTAAGCATTTTGTGAATTGTCAGTCACATCAAGGCTCATCCAATGGGGGTAAACAAACTAAAAAAGAGGGATGGGGAGGAGCCCATTATAGAAAAAGCTTCCCTTTCACAACTATTGGAGGTTGGATTAGATCCACAACAGGTTAAGTTTTAAATATGCCTCCAGCTCAGCAATCCTGAGCACGGGTACAGAGGAGACCATCGCTTTCTGGAACTCAGGTGAGGCTGGGGATCAAGCCCTCACTACTTCCCTCTAGCGCAGGTGCAGCCCCAAACAGCAGGGATCACGTACGCTGCTGTTCGCCTTGATTTGAGCACTGCAAATGGAAACATGAAGATAGCACTGCTTTTAGTTTTGGCAGAGTCTTTCCAGGCCCCTGGAATAGAGGTTCACAGGCAGATTCATTTGCTGTTTCCTGAGTTCCATGAATGGTGGGGAGTAATGGCCTCTTCCAAGTCCCTGAATAAGATAAGGAAGTCACTGGACAGCCAGCACGACAATCGGGGCGGGGGTTGCATCAAGCCTAGTGGCCTCTGTGGGGCACACTGGTAGAACAGTGCAGTGTGTGAGCAAACAGGAACTTAACACAGTAGCCACTGACAAAGTGAGCTGATCACTGAGAAGCAACTGTGACTGTACCCTTCAGAGGAAGCCAATGTGGCCACATGCCAACTGAGACTACACCATCTTCCTTGGCCCTCTTAGAACTTAAGTTGAGCTACACAGGAACACAGACTAGTTATAATAGCAAAAACTTCTATAGCACCTACATGAGTCAGGAACTTCTTTAAGTTCACCGGGTAGATGAAATCATCCCACCCTCACAACTCTGCAAGGTGGAGGTCATCATCCTACTTAATTCACAGAAGAAACTGAAGCTTCCAGAGGGTAAGCAACTCACCCACTTTGCTCAGGGCACTCAGGGAAGACCTAACGTCAAGCAAGACAGTCTGGCTGTGCAGTTTATGCTCAGCTATTACAATCTGACATACACAGGGGCAGAGGAAATAGCAACTTCCTTACTCAATGCAAATTTGTGTAGAATGTGTGACTAGCGGAATGAATGAATAGTTCTTGGGTGCTTTGCACTTGGTATCACAGTTCAAGTACATTTGACGTGGCTTACATGTTAAATGACAAATATATATTTTAAAAAATATGCTCTGCACATAGGCATTTTAGGTTAAAAATGAAAGTGGTTTGCTTTTACTTAAGACATTCTTTCTAATTCACTCTTCCCCAGCTCAAATCTGCTTTTGAGATAGTATGTTTTATTTTCCTTACTTCTTACTCACTTCAACTTCTATAATTATCTCATTCAATCTTAGTGCTTTTTAATCTTCACTTATCTAGAAAATCCATACATGAAGATCTCTTTATTCTAAATTGACTACTACATTAGCCAGGCGTGGTGGAGCACGCTTGTAATCCCTGAGCTTGGGAAGCTGACACAGAAGGATCGCAGAGGTTCAAAGCCAGCCTAAGCTACTTCAGCAACTTAGTGAGACCCTGTTTCCAAATAAAATATAAAATAGGTCTGGGAGTGTAGCCCAGAGGTAGAAAAGCCCCTGGGTTCCACTCCTGTACCAAAATTTTTTTAATAAATTAACTGCTAAATTAAATAATTTTAATAATTCACTATTGATTCCTTAATTAATAAATATCCATCCATAGAAGTGTCTAGTGGTAATTAATGAGCTAAAAGTGCTAAAAAGTTTAACCATATAAAGATTGTTTTATTTAACTTCCAAAAAAGTGTAGCCAAGACAAGGAGACCCTTGTGGAGAGAGACACATAAGACAAGAGGAGACATGCCCAAGAAAGTAAAACTCCTAAACACTCAACTCCAATCACCAGCTCACAAATGGCATGGCAGAGAAGCTGCAGTTGGCCTTTCGAGAATGGTGATGATTTGAACAGATGTGGAGGAAGAAGGATATCAGTGCAAACAAGGAGGAAAACATGAATAGAAATACTGAGTTGAAAAAAAACAAGGTAAACCTATTTCCTGACACCTCAATCTCTCTCTCTCTCTCTCTCTCTCTCACACACACACACACACACACACACACACACACACACACACCACCTATACATTACAGTTATATCCACATGTGTGTAAATGTGTGTGTATAATTGTTTTTCAAGTATTCCTGAGATTTGGCTGGAAGACTGACATGTAGCTATACTGCAGAACAGAAGTTGTGAAGTGATGGTCATGTTTACAATCAGTAGGAGCTGAGTAGGGCAGGTGGCACTTCATAGGGGTGCTGCCCAGCTGTATAGGGATGTTCTCCAGCTCACCACAGTTCCTCCTTAGCCCTTTCATTCATTACCAGCCTGGTATCCATAAGCTTGTGAGTCTTTGATCCTAGGGAATGGTTGTCAACACTGCATGTTGCAAATTTAGGGGAATTATCAGAGATGCCAGTACCTCAAACTATTTGAATCAGGATCCCTCGACATAGGGTCTTGTGCATAGTTATTTCTACACACAGCCTGGGTCGATCTCCGCTGTCTTAGGAGGGCTCAATTGCTAGACTAAGGCTATTCCTTTTACAAAAGCTTCCCCTGAAGATCAGTAGTTCTAAATCCTGGCTGCACAACAGAGTTGAATCTTGGTGAAACAAGAGAGCTGGAGTTATCTGGAATGCTTAAAAAAATTAAGCAAGGGCCTTACTTTCAATTATGGTTTAATTTTTATGAGGCAGAAAAGTATTCCTAATTTTGAAAAATTTCTCATCCTAATGTGCAGCCAGGGTTGAAATCACTGACATGGAAAGTGAAAAGCCCAGAAGGACTCTGAATAAAATGGCATAAAAAAAGTTAACAGGCTGGGGTAGTTACTTTAGATATGAACAGGAAGGTGCGAAGGTCATAGAAGAAAAAATTGAGAGGCACTTAAATAGTCCATTTCTGTTGCTAAAACAGATATCTGAGGCTG
This sequence comes from Muscardinus avellanarius, assembly GCF_963383645.1. Classification (NCBI taxonomy): domain Eukaryota; kingdom Metazoa; phylum Chordata; class Mammalia; order Rodentia; family Gliridae; genus Muscardinus; species Muscardinus avellanarius. Next base: position 91,211,541 of record NC_137787.1, on the reverse strand, counting down.
GGTACTTTCAAAGAGGTTTATTTAGATCAGGCATCCCTGTTGGTTCTGGTGAGAGCCCCTTTGGCCATGCCACTCATGGCTAATAGCATTATGGGGAGAATCCCTTGGCAAGACAGAAAGTCAGAGTAATGCTGGGGACAGGCTTTCTCTTTTCATAGCAATTCACTCTTAGAGGAACAAACTCTCTGAGAGACCAGCACCAATCTTTTCTAAAGGCAGTGCCCCCACTGTCCCAACTATGTCTTTCTAGGCCCATCTTTAAACTTCTACCACCTCTTAGTAGCACCTCAATAGGAACCAAGCTCCAATCCCATGAACTCTTGAATAACAAACAATAACCAAATCATTGCACTAGTTTAGGTTCACATTAGTAATGTCTAGAACCAGTAGTATGGACAAAGACAAAGGTAGGATGGAAAGAAAAGTATGTGTGGAAGAAAGGCTTTGACGATAGATGTTACTGTTACACTAGTAAAACTGTTCTGCAACTGCCTAATCTCCTGGCTGCCCACAATCACATCTGAAATCTGCCAAGGAGCTACCTGAATGCTCAAAGTAACAAAAAACCTTAACTGAGAATTTAGTGTGCAATAGTGCCAGGCTGCTAGCTCCCTTCTGCACTGGACAGGGGTGAACACACACACACACACCTGGGAAATTCAGATCCACCTCAGTCAGATCTCAGAAAGTCCTTCACAATAAAGTTCATAAAAATACGGACTCATGACAAAAATTAAAAAGAGAGGAAACAAGGCATTTCAACAGGAGAGGGAGACAGGATTTCTATAAAAGTGTCATATGTTGGAATTACCAAACCTGAAATATAACAGTAATATGTTTAGAGTGTTTGAAGAAATAAGAGACCAAATGTATAAAGAGCAAGGAACTATGAAAAGACTCAAACATTTTTCAAACACAACGAGAAACAAAAAACTAAAACTAAAATTAAAAAGTCAAAGGACACTATTACGGCAGATTAGACATAGATTAAGCCGGGCGTGGTGCCGCACACTTGTAATCCCCGCACTTGGGAGGCAGAGACAGGAGGATCGCACAGGTTCGAAGCCAGCCACGCTGGCTTAAGAGACCCTGTTTCCAAAAATAAAATAGGTCTGGGAGTGTAGCCCGGAGGTAGAAGGGCTTCCAGGAACCCCCGTACCATAAAAAAAGACATAGATTAAGAGAGAAATAGCAAACTCAAAGATAAACCTAAAAAAATACCCAGGATTCATATATAGAGTATAAAGACCTGTAAATGAAAGAAAGATCAAGAAATATGAGGTCTCCTAAAAGGAGAAGAGAGAATGAGGAAATAATTAAAGATGTGATGGTAAGCATTTTACAGTACAGATGAGAGACGCCAACCCTAAGACTGAACAAGTCTGGTAAAATCCAAATATGATTTAAAAAAAAAGGAGATCTGCTTTTAGGAATATCAGGGTGATGGTGAAGAATAACAAAGATAAAGTTATGATCTTTAAAGTAGCTAAAGAGAAAAGCCTGATCAAATAACTCCTAAATAGCAAAATAAAACAGAAAATTGTAGATTCATCTTAGAACTGTACACTCAGCAACAAATGCCCTTAAATAACAGTGGAGCCAAAAATGTTTTTTCAAGTGAGTTTGACATCTGAACAGTCCCTCTCTAAAAGCAATCCCTTATGGACGTTCTTCAGGCAGAAGGGCAAGTCTAACATAAAAGAGAGAAAGTAAGCAAAAAAAGAGGAAGATTATATGGTTAATTTTGTATATTAAAATGACTAGGGTATTACTTAAAAATCAAAATGGTGCATAAGTCTAAAGAGAAATATGGAATGAAAGTAATATTTAGAGTGCAAATTATTTATGTGTGGTAGATTCCCGTACTGAGTCAGAGCTGCAGTCAAAAGCTGGGCAGTGATTGCTGGTAGGCCCGAGGAGCTGAACGAGGCAAAGGATGTCTCTCCTAGAGCCTCAGGACTGAGCAGGCCCATGCTGACCGCTGGATTTCAGCCCAAGGATATTGACTTCTGACTTTGACTTCCACAACTGTGAGAGAACAAATTTTTGCTATTTTAGGCTTTCCAGTTTGTGGCACTTTGTCATAGCAGCTATACAGGAAGTGAATGCAGAGTTAAAGTGAAGAAAAATGAAAGAAGAAAATTTGGAGTGGAGTATGAGCAATACAAATGTACCACTCATAAATAGCGATACAACACAGCTTAGGAGAAAAGAGCAGGAGTTTGAATTTAGATGCACTGTATTTTAGAAAATGGCAAGCATGTTGGAAATAGATGCAGGCTCTATATATCGGTTTCATTTCATGAACTGTGGGGTCTTTTCATCATTGAATTTCTGGGAGCTACCTATCATCCAGTCACTCAGTATGTATTTGGAATAACAGGCCCTTTAAGATAACAGACATTTATTTATATATTTCTTATTTATTTTTGACTAAAGAAACTTGAAAGAATGAACTATATATTAGGTTTACGCATAATCAGATTTTAAATGTCCAGACTACATTTCAAGAGTTGACTATACTTAGTACTTAGTGCCTGGCTTCAGAAGAAGCTCAATAAGTACTTTTGAAATGAATGGATAAATCTTAGAATAATTACTATGTGTCAGCTTTAAAAGTGATTTGCTTATTTCTTAAAAATTTAAAGATGGATGCCGGGCGTGGTGGTGCACGCTTGTAATCCCCGCACTTGGGAGGCTGAGACAGGAGGATTGCACAGGTTTAAAGCCAGCCTCAGCTACTTAGTGAAGCTCTCAGCAACTCCGTGAGACCCTGTTTCCAAATAAAATATAAAAAATAGGTCTGGGAGTATATATAGCCCGGAGGTAGAAAGCCTCTGGGTTCCACCCTCCAGTACCACAAATAAAATAAAATAAAATCGAAGGTAGAATACCCCTGGGTTCAATCCCCCAGTACTAAAAAAAAAAAAAAAAAAAAAAAAAAAAAATTAAAGATGAATGTATTAGAGAACTTGGTAGTTTCACTCTTAGGTATTAACTCAGAAAAATGAAAACATATGTCCATACACATACTTCCATGCAAATGTTCACATGAGTATTATTCACTAGTCAAAAGTAATGGAAACACTCCGTGCATTCACCATAATAGTAAGTGCATAAGGAAAATATGCTATATCCACAAAACAGAAAAAGTGTTCCGCATTAGAAAGAACTACTGATAGGTGTTTCAGCATGGGTGAACCTCAAAAACATTGTCATAGGTAAAAGAAACCAGATGTAGCAAATCACATGTTGTACAAACCAACTCATGTAAAGTACTTGGAAAGAGTAAATCTATAGAGTAAACAGCCGATTGGTGGTTTTCTGGGGCAGGGTGAAAACAGGGATGGCCTATGAGTGGGCATGATGATTCTTTCTGGGGTGATGACATTTTCTATGATTCAACTATAGTGATGGTTGCACAAGTCTAAATTTTCTATAAATCACCAAATTGTGCATATAAAGCGGGTGGATTCTGTGGCATAAATTTTACCCCATTGTATTAACTTCATGCTACTATCATAAAATATCTGAGGTAATTAATTATAAAGACAAACAGTTCATTTAGCTCTGGAGGTTCCAGTTCAAGATTGGGTGACACTGTTGCTTTGGGCTTCGTATGAGGAAATCAAATGGCAATGGTGGAAGTGTGTGTTGGCAATAGTGGAAGAGGATGTGTTGGAGCAAAGTCCTCACAACATGAGCCAGGGAGTAGATGAGCTAGGAGAGACTGAGGTCCCATAGTCCTCTTTGAGAGCATGTTCCCAGTGACCTGAGGACCTTCCAGTAGGAGGCGCACACTACATTCTCTTTATTCATTCATCCACTGATGGACACTTAGGTTGATTCCATATCCTGGCTATCACGAATAGACTGATTTCCTTTCCTTTGGATATACATTCAGTCCTGGAATTGCTGAATCATATGGTAGTTTTAATTTTTTTGAGGAACCTCCATACTGTTTTCCATAATGGCTATAGTAATTTACATTTCTACCAACAGTATATAAGCGTTCCTTTTTCTTTGCATACTCACCGACATTTATTTTTAAATAACCACTTTTAAAAATAATCATTCAAACTGGAGTAAAGTGATATCTCATTTGTAGTTTTGATTTTGATTTTCTTAATTATTAGTGACCTGCTGGCTATCTATAAGACTTCTTTTGATAAATGTCTACTCAGGTCATTAGACTGTTTTTAAAATCAGGTTGTTTGTTTTTACTGTTACATAGGCATTGCTGTTCTTAAAGGTTCATGGTAGCCATCTTGTTAAAAAAAGGAAATAATTTGTGATATTGACAGTGTGGGTGCTTGATGTAAGAGCTTCAGAAAAATTCCATCCAGGTTTAGTAATACTCTAACAATCATAGAAATGTGAAGGGACATTTGGTAGCCTTTTATAGACTTCATTTACAAGGCAGATGCTGCTCCTTAGAAGTGTTTGCTCTGTAGTTTAATTCCATTTTTCTGTACAGTATGTACTTGTTTTGGGTAGGCTGAAAATGAAGACGAAAAAAGATGACTTTATTTAGCTGTTTCATTTCTTTTCTTTTTCTAGATGAGTTAAGAAAAAATTGTTTTTAACCAATAAGAGATAGTGGGCAAAAGCAACAGTCTTCTATGAGCTGAAGCAATACTTTGTATATTTCCTAATAAGAGCCAATGCTTGTTTATTAAGTGCTTATTCTCAGCCAGAAACTGTGTTAACTCATTTACATGTATCATCTCCTTTAATCCTCGGAATAATCCTTTAATGTAGATAAAAATTATTTCCATCACACAAAGAATAAAACTGATGTTAGTGAGTGGGTAACCTGTCTAAAGGCACAAGGCTGGTAACTGTCAGCCAGATCTTATATAGAGACCAGACACAACTATGCTATAACTAACTGTAAGTAGTCTATAACTGCTGCCCACAGAATTGTATAAATTTAACACTTAAAAGCAGGAAGCTTAAATTGCACTTTATGAGATTTAAAATCCAATATATTTCAAAAATTCTTTAAAGGCATTGAACATATTCATGCTGATAACTCCCAGGTTTCTATATTCAGCCTGACTGCTCATCTGAATGACAGACTTGTATATCAGCTTCCAACTTAAAATCTCCACTTGCATGTCTAAAAGATATCTCTAAGTGAGTAAGTCTTAAGGCAAACTTTTTCCTCACAAGTGTTTTCCATCTCAATAAATACCACCTTCATCTATCCACATAGTCCAAAATCTTCAAAAAATATCACGACCACTCACTATACTATTCGTTCCTTCTACCACAGTCAAACTACCGCCATATTTGTCTGGATTACTGGAGTCTTCTGCATTAAGACAAGGTCACAACACTGATGAAATAAAAAATGTCTAAGACCTCTGTGAGGAAATCATCATGTGGTTTATCATAAAATTACTGTGCTAGGTGTATTAAGGAGGTATAGATTAAAAAGGCAATCTTCTTCAGTGGGGTCACGCAAGTTCCCAAGCCAAACGGGGTCCTGCGATCATCAACAAGCCCCCTATCTGTCTGCCCAGACACAAGAGAAATGAATGTGGGTAGGACGTTTTCATGAACCAGGCATGGAAGTGCTGTCATCATCTGTGGCTGCATTAACTGGGTAAGATCCACTCAGGTAGCTACCCTCTAACAGTGGCAGTAGTGGCTGAAATATGTGGCCCAATTGTCTTCCCAAGAAAATGAGAAAAAATAATAAATTGGGTAACAGCTCACAATAGTTTTTATATTTCTTTTTTTATTCTAGAATTCTGGCTTCTGGGCAATGATACTGAAATTAGAAAATTTTTGTAATAGTTTTCTTAGTAAAATAAGGGACTAAACAGGGTAGGCTAAGAGGGACAGTTGGGTAAGGATGGTGTGGAAGTTCAGAGTGGAAATACTCTTCTAAAAGAAGTGGCCCTTAGAGATGACACCTAGAACAGTAACTTTATGCTCCATCATATGATGAATGGCAATACACATACTGATGAAGATTCACTAGAGTAGCATTTCAGAGAGGAGTGTCTGAGCACCTGGTTTTACTTATAGAATAGGAAAGGTACTTTTGGCAGGTGAAAAATCATTCTTGTGAATTACATACAGTGAGCTGATGAGTTCAAAAAGAGTTGCACCTTTCTTGAAGAAATGACAAGAGTTCTGAGCTAAGTTTCTGAGACTCAATTCTTCTTATTTTAATAAGCACAATTTATAGCAGGTGGGTTGAGGGAGGAGCATTATAGTGTCTTTTGGCTTTTCAGTTGCAAAGACAAAGTATTTTAAGAACTAAAGATGGGAAGACCACCTTTTTGCTTTTGTGACCACAGAGAAAGTTCCAGAAGTAAAATAACTGATATTCAGAAGTGGTTTCAATAGAGGCAGTACAGTAATGAAGATAAAACAGGATTTTGGGCAATAAATCTTTTTCTACTCTGTAAATACCCCCCTTTCAACATAAAGACTCCTTAAAGAAATAAGAAAACAAAGCTTTCAGAAGGAGCTTGATACATTATTTATGAATTCATCAAGTGAAAAAAAACACACCCACTCAGACATTTTAATAAAAACTTTCAACTAATGTATCTAATTTTATTGGTATTTAAAAAAACCCAATTATGAACTGGAAAGATATTGTTTGTAAAAGTGCTACACAGCTTTCTGCAAATAGAATGTTTACAAACCACTTGGAATCACTTTTCCAAAGTTTCAGTTTCTGAAGGTCAAACAACTATGTAACTGCTTAATAAAGAAGCAGAGAAGTACCTCTAAATATCTCTCAGCTCTGATGGGCTTACATTCTGCTCCTTAGGTGAGGTATTAGCAAAGCTTATTTATTTTCATTTCCAAGGCTTTTATTTGCTCATTCCCTTGTGGTAAAGCTGATTTCCATGATGATTCCCTTCTTAATTTTAATACCCTTTTTACTCATCATATAGACATAAGAATTTTCCATAAAATAATGAAATCCTTGCAAAGGAAATGAAGACAACTTGGAGAGTAAAGTAAACTAGCTCTTTTTTCAATTAATTGATCCACTGACATGTGCATATAAGATTTTTTTTAAAACCTAGGAAAATAAGGTTAATTAACATAAAAAAGCCTCACTCCTCTAGATGCTGAATTTTGTATTTTACCCATGCTGCCTTAAGTGCCTTGATTTCCCAGTAATGACCTAGTTCTCCTAATGAGGCACATTAACCCCTGGCTGTAGCTGTCCAGGACTTAATTGTCAACTGCAGCTGAAATAGGAGAGTTTGCCGATCAGCAGGTATGCGGTATATTAACTCATGTCATTTCAACCCCTAATAAATAAATCTGTTGCTAAGGCAACAGGAAGATCAGCTCTATCAGTATTCTCCCCTCCCTGTACCCAGCTCCCCCCGCCTCTCTGAGAGGAAACTGCCTTTCACACGAAGCTTGGTAAAAAAGAAGGAAATTAACTACATGTAACCATAATTAGAAGTAACATCATTTCTCATCTTAGAAACATATCTAAATTAATGAAAAAGGACAGCTGAGAGAGAAATGCTTTTGACTAAGATCACGATAAATTATTTCCTCCAACAGGAGATAGACACTAAGAGGTAACATCTGAGTAAGAACAAATCTCAAACATTTCGCCTCTTTGTGTTTCTCAATTTCCCCTTTCTTTTGTTTATCCAACAAATGATGCTAGCCCGGATAGTGCTGAAAAAGCTAATTAGTTGCATAGCCCATAAAGCTGATACGAAGGGGGGAAAATCTTACATAATTTATAATAGTTATTGCTATTCTACCTTGGAATTCTTTGGTGTCATTGATTAAAAAAAGAAATACAAATCTGGTCATAGACCTTTAGATTGAGTAAGCTACAAAAGCTATAGGATCCCATTCACTTGGGATTTTAAATAAGAGTTTAAAAAGTGATTTCAATTGATTGTTTATCAAGTAATTTTGGATTATGATGAAGAAGTAGGTGAAACAATAAATATTTGGGAATGTTCATCTTTGTATTTATTTTTCAATGATAACTTAGAAATTACTTTGGTTTTAACCAGTTTGAACTATTCTTCCCAAAGATTACCACCTCCTGTTAAAATGACCTGTTTAAAAAACTCTATAGATTTGTGTTCACAACTACCATAAAGGCATTTCAAAAGAAATAGGTAAAAAAAAAAAGGCTTTTGTAAAATCAGTGCTGATTACATGACCATCACCACCTGTCATTTGGTAAATTGAATCCCTTATGCTTTCATTGTCATTCTTCCCAAGAAGAGAAACCTGCCCTCAGCTGGACCCGCTGAGCAGGTGAGAGTTAACTGCCACAGATTCGTCCTCTATAACGCACCATCATTAACACTAAGTAACATCAACTAACTACTCCCACCCAACAGGTACTCCAGCTGGATTCTATTGAAAAAAAAAAAAAAAAGTCTCCCCAAACAAAGTTTCTGTCTCTAACCTGGAATACCTGAACAAGACAAACTGGCATCCTAAACACTATTAAATGAGTATGACTAAGAGGCATGTGGAAAGTGCAAAGTTCCCTTACATGTTTCTGTGGTGCACTAAGTCCAGTGCACCCTTAGTGCATGGAAACTCACAGTTAGGGAAGTTCACACATCACTGGAATTTAAATCAGGGCAGATGTCAGTGGAAGCCAAAGGATCTCAGAGCATCTCTAAAAGTGCAATAGTAACAACATCACATTAAAATAGAAAACACCACCCATAAAGAGCAACAGAAGAGATACTATCCTTGAAAAACAGAAGAAAAAGTTGGCAAATTATAGAGAGGCCAGGTCAACTTTGATAGTGTGGGAAAAGGCTGACTAAGAAGGACAGATGCATTTAAATGCATACACAATAATGTACATGACATATATATGCACAACAAATGAACAGATGACATACTCATCCACCCACTGGTTCATCCATCCATCCATCCATCCATCCATCCATCCATCCATCCATGTATCCGCCCACCTACTCATATCAGTAAGCTATTACTACCAGACTCACCTACTCCTCATTTGATGTAAGAATTTGACCAATAGAATGGCATGAAAAAGAGGCCATGGCAGACTTGGTCCTTCAGTGAATGAAGATGACTGTCCTAAATGTATCAAAGTCAACCACCATTTTTTACAGTAATTACGTTTATGAAATTAGTCAAATTCAGAGAACATTTTAACCACATTAGGCAGAAAGGGTAAGAGCTTTAGATAATGATGTTCTAGAGATAACAATAGCAATGACTATAGGTAGAAGTTATTTATGCTGACATAGTTTTTAAAACCCCTAAGAGGCAATGAGAATCTACATGTTAAATCTGTATTTATTTTCTTCATATGTCCAATAGTTTAAAAACATTCATCAAGAAAACTAGAAGTAGAATACTGGGAATTATAAATGGAATTTCAGTAAGGCTACATATATATCACATATGTCTATGTATATATATTCATTGCATATACACATACATATATGCAATTAATTTCTTAGTTTTAATTTTCTTAGTAAAAATCCTACAATAAATTCATTTACTAGTACTCTGTTAGATGACAAAATAAAACTATTAAGTGATATAGCACATGGTTAATTTTAGCTGGTATTGGATTATATTTGTTTTCAAAGATTCTAATTATCTAGAGAACATTTTGTTGTTCAAATGCCAGAGCTCATTTGAAATTCTTTACGGTTAAGATCAAACAAATGAACAAACAAGCACAACACTTCCCCTTTCAAAAAAAAAAAAAAAGAACCCTGGGCAAAATATATGTATGTATATATGAAGAAAACTTAGTTAGCTAGGAATGATTAAAATAAATCTTATTGTTCACCTGAGCTTTGACTGACTAATTGATGCTTAAATACAGACTTGGTTGAATGATCCCTTTCAAATAGCTATTAGACATCATTTCTAGTAAATCACAAAAACTAGCTATTATACTAATTAGCTAGAGAGCAGATATTCTTCACATTAAAGATTATTTAACCATAAAAAATGGGACTTCTAGGAAGCATCTATGGAATCATCTTGACTTAGAGATCAGAGGAAGTATGGATTGTTTGCACAAGTCTGCAGAGGTGCTGGAAGAATATGTTGAAGGCAGATGGCCAGGCCACATGACCATCTTTCCCATAACTATTATTTTTAATTAATTAATTAATTTTTGAGGTACTAGAGATTGAACCCAAAGGCATTTTACTTTTGAGCTATACCCCCAGCCCTATTTTACTTATTTTTTTCTTGAAACAGGGTATCCTAATTTCTGAGGGCCTCATTAAGTTGCCAAGGATGTCCTTGAATCAATCCATGATCCTCCTGTCTCAACTTCCCAAGTACTGGGTTTATCATGCCTGGCTTCCTAGAACTATTATTTGGTGAGGATCATTTTCTTAGAAAAATGAATTTATAAGTAACAGTAAAATAGAAAACAGAGTGTTAGTGTCCAAACACCATCACTTTGATTTTTCAGTTCATATCTTGGCATGGCACCTAAAGACCAATCTCCAAAATTATTTTATTATAAAGAAATAACCAGTAAGCGTGTAAAAGTTAAAATTACCTACTCATTAAACTTTCTCCAAGATATCTCAGCAATGAAAAAACTAAGGTAAGTTTACTTTGGCCTGAAAAATATCTCATCCAGTCATCTAGCAAACGTCTTTGCTGAAGGCAATCATCAATTTTATTTTCAAAGCTGTATATTTAAGCCTCAGAGACTAAGAATAAAAAACAGCAACTAATTTTACTACCAAGTCATAAAGCATAATTTTCTATTTTATATCAATCACTTGTTTTTAGTTAAAAATCACCAAAGTTTCTAAAAATATAGATGTCAAATTCATTCAATATTAGGATACATATTTCTTTTTAGTGATTTACCTTGTGTGTTCCAAATCTGTTTTTATTTCTCAATGACTGAACTTTATCCTTTCTAAATTTGTGTCCTTAACTGCAATCAATTTTGCATAAATTAGTGCATTACCTCTTTATGGAAAATGTTGTAAATACCATGAAGATCATACAATGTCATTCTATTCAAAGTGAAAAGCTCCATCTCCCTACAGTCCAAGTGATGTGGTCATGGTGGAACTTTTACCTATAGTTACTCTAGTAATTTCAAACTCTTTTCCCTGCCTCACAGCCCTTTCTATATTATTCTTAACTGGAACACATGGACTCAGGGGCCACTTGCAGGGTACTTAAGCTCAACAGAATTTCATGTATCATACATTTCTCTCCTGTGGTTTCCTAACTACATAACCCACATTGAGGCTAATTATATTCGGTCTAAGGAAGTTTTCTTTTATATGATGAATACTTATCACCTGATAAAAATGAGAATATCATATGTTAATACTCAGCAAGAAAATTTATATGAGAACTAAGAATTTAGTCTATGAGAACTAAAAGTGAGGCAATTCCAATGGTGAGTGGCAGCCATATTTGTGTACATAGGATTATCAGTCATGTTCTAGAGTGGCTTGCAAAGGGGAGCTAGGAATTCCTGGGAGTGTGCAAGATCCTTTCAAGGAAACTTCAGAGTCAAACTATTTTTATAATAATACCAACTTGCCTTTTTTCACTGTGTTGACATATGCCCTGATAGTGCAAAAGCACTGATGGATAAAACTGCAGGCGTCTTAGCACAATTAAAGGCAAGAGCAGCAAACTGAACTAGCAGGCATCTCACTCTTCATGACCTGGACTTGCAGTAAAAGAAGTAAAAAAGAGAGGATATGAGTCTGTGTAACTTAAGAATGGCCATGAAGAACTAGGAAAAATAACCAATTTAATGCAATTTCATTTTCTCAAAAGACATCTTTCTTTTTAGGGAGCAGAAGAGATGTAAATAAGAAAGCGGGAACACAGCAAGGAAGGCCTTGATAACGGGGTTACATTTCAGAGAAAAGGGTCAGGTGACTTTCCTTTGGAGGAAGGTTCATGAAGGGCTGCATCCCCAGGATGGAAAATGGCATGAAACAAGGGCGTTATGCTTCAGAGACAAGGTTTAGTTCCCGAGGCGGTCCATTTCCGTGAGTGGAAAACAGCCACACACATCTTTTACTATTCTTTGTGATGAAACTGGAAATACATATAAAGTACTTTTATTGCATACCAAGATACAAGGGAAAGTATTTGTATTATTGTCTGAGCTGAACTAGCTGCCTTTTTTTCATTAAAAGACACTGGATTTCCCTGAAAGAAATGTAGAGACATATTTACTTGTTGTAATTGTAAGTTCAAGCTTTTAAGTAACCACTAGAACTTTTGAAAAGTTATATCTACTTGATGAGCTTACTAGGCCCCCAAGACTCAGAAATTTCTCTTCTGAGATCAGTGGTGTTTTAGCAAATGTGAGTCTTTGAAATATGTATGATGAATTGTATCAACACTTGGAAAATCTGCGTCATTCAGTGAGCCTATTCTTTGCCTGATGCTACAAAATCCATTCGAACTGTAAGTAAGAAAAGACCATGAAAAAGGTACTGAAGTGGTTTCAGATTCCATGTTACAACAAACCCTTCAGAAACCACCCTTGTCAAATTCTGGTATAGCATCAAAGAAGAATGCTTATGTTAATCTGAGTAGGTCATTCAAATACTCCTGCTTTCTCAAGGATACCTCTTTAGGAGGCAAAATTTTCTTTATAAATTTCTACCAAAGCATCATATTGCAATAGATTGAATACTTAAAGAGAAGAAGGAATACAATTTTTTTGCACTTAGATATTAGATATACAAAAACTTGAATATCAGTCTTCTCAGTATTATTTTTAGATAATATATTTTTTATAAAAATATACAATTTATGCTAACATGTACTTTGTTCATTGATTATTATTTTAAGATGACTTAATGTAAATTTAAAAACTTGACCCTCACTTTTAATGTCTAATACAGTAAATATTAATAGGCTTAATCTCCATATACAAGAGCCCTTAGGTATCCCACCTACTTTTAAGAGTGTGAGGGGAGCCAGGTCAGGCATTATGGCACATGCCTGTAATCCCAGTACTTCAGAGGCTGAGACAGAAGGATTACAGGTTCGAGGACAGCCTCGGCAACTTAGTGAGACTCTCAGCAATCTAGTGAGACTCTGTTTCAGAACATAAAATAAAAAAGGGCTGGGCTGTAGTTTGGAGGCAAAATGCCCTCTGTTCAGTCCTGATGTGAGGGAATCCTGAGATCAGAGTTTGATAACTCTGGGTCTGACCTGGACGTCCCAAACTTTCAAAGTCTTCTGAACTTGTTTTCTCCGTCCCTCCAGCAGTGTGTCTTTCATACTAATCACAACATAGATATTGTGAATATGATTATATAAAAGACATTTACATAAAGGTTGGAAACTGGTGTAACATTACAATGTCTGTGTAAAATTTGGGAAGAAAATAGTTTTAAAAAAGCATTGCAAATCATAGTGTATTTTTACAGGTCTTTGTAAGTCATTTCTATTAACTGTGCCTTGCTATATAGATGTTTAGAACATTAAAGACTGGGTGGGAAGGAGAAAACAAATTACTCTGCAGAGAACCCAGCAACTGTGCTAAAATACTGTCAGTTATTTATCTACTGTCAGCAGAGGTTGCACACTATAATCCTTGACAAGCTCAGATTCAGAAAGACTGAGGAGGGGGGCAAGCCTTGCATTTAAGGGCCTGTTCTCATGCACAGACATTTTAACACAGATTTAAAGCCAGAATGTATCTTCTAGAAAATGTCACTTTTGATTTTGATACATATCCCGGCAAGTAGGCTCTACATTTGGTTGACTTAGTACAAGATATGTTAGAGGCTAACACTATATTTTAGACCATTCATGATCCCAGCGTGGAACTAACACAATGAGGTCAGCGTCGCTTCATTTTTAGAGTTGGCTACCACGACTGCATGATTTCATGGGCATATTTTTTATGATAAGGAGAAGGGTTTTATTTTTGTTTTGTTAGGCAAAGTAATGACAGGGTCTTAAGAACTCCCCCGCCCTCCCCAGGGCCCATTTCTCTTTTATGTTTTCAGGGGAAACAACCATTAATGCTTTCTCCTCTCCCAGAATACCTTCTCTCTGGAAAACGTGAATGTCCAAGGCAAAAATGCCACACACTGAAGAGCTTTCCGAAGGCTTCCTCAAAGAAAAGCAGGTGCTTAAAGTAGCTCATACTACTGACAAGAACATGGCGACTGTCCGTGGAAAGTGTAAGGAAAGGGTAGTCCAAATTAAGAGGGCCACATGAGAATGCAGGCCTGGTTTCTAGAGGGCACAGTTGGTATTGACTAGTCATGACAGGATTTCTACCCATAAGACTAGAGGTCTAAAGAAATGTGTGCGTGTGGCTGAGGAGGTTTGACGAACGCCGAACCAGAATCTTAATTTTCTAATTCATATTCACCAATTAAAAATAAACTGTATTTTTATGAGCAAATTTACATAAATCAGATGATAAAGCATCTACCACTAAAGGGTAGGAGTTCAGCTCACAACATTTTCATATCTTCTCCTAAAGAAAATATAGGCGTTTTAGATTTTCATTGAAGAGTCTTGCTGCGCTGGAACTCTAATGGGCTTAGAACAGTAAATTTTGAAGAAACTGATTGCTACCCCTGTAGCTAGTAAATGCCTGCCTAGACCCAGTGGCATTTGAAAAAAGTGTTTTATCATAAAATTATCCCAGCAGAGTCCATTCTGCAAGATAACATCATCATCATCATCATCAGTACTCCACGCAGGACCCAACAGCTCTGGCACAATATTGCCAGTCATTTATCTGTTGTCAGCACAGGTTACACACTGTAATCCTTGACTGCCTCGGAATTAGAATGTCTTTGATGTCCCCACAAGAGTTTTTTGCCCGAAGGCTTTACCAATGCTCGGCGGCTCAGTGTTTATTCCTCGTAATCTTCCTCTCATCTCCAGGCTAGCAGTGACAGATGGTTATGGGCACACAATAGTATTAAGAGTTTGATATTTTTTTTATGCTGTGCTCTCTGTACAACAAATAGCTATCAGACGCGGGCCAGAGAGCTGACATGGCTCGCTTAGGTAATGGCAAACAAACAGCTCGGGTTGATGCTTTCTGTCATTTCCCCTCCTAACCCTGCTTGTTTTCATTGTATACTCTCAAAGGTAAACTATATTAACCTTATAGACTGTTATTAAAAAGATATATCTATATGAGCATAAAGTGCTTTTCTTTTCTCTTTTTCTTACTCTTTTGATTATGAAAGTAATACTGCTGACATATTGAACAAATATCGAATGTCAACATAAATTTTTAGTGTGTGATAATATCCCCCTTCATATAGCTGTGTGTCAGGCGGGAACCCGCGGATGATGCATAGCAGTAAATAACCCAAACAAAATTAGTTCTCTTGTCAGCTTCTACCTTGTATGTCCCCAGGCATCAGTAAAATTGACTGCACGCTAGATTTTCAAAATTAGCCCTAATGTTAGCTATGTGTCTGGCAACCTCCAAGTTTCCAATGTTCTACTATATTACCAGTAAGGATGAATGTGTTACTTTTATATTTTGGCATTTACTCTTGCTGATGCGGCTTTTTTCCCCCTCTTCTCCAAATTAAAAATAATTTAGCTTTAACAATAAGATTGTGCACAAACACAATGCTGCATCTCTTTAAGCAACTAACTTTAGGCAATTAAATTAAATTAAAGCAAAAAATATACAAAGGAAGAGAGGAAATTATTCAATTTAATATTGTTAATTTTATTAACATAGCTCTGTCTTATTTTGTGCAAAGGATTGAATAGCTTGATTCTTTCACTCTTGCCTCCATATTGCTGCTTTGTAAAAGCAGTCTAGAAATGATTTAATTAAACATTTTCAGGACAATCTAGAACCAAACTTCTTAGAACTGATTTTCTTGCGATAAATATTTTTTCAGAGACAACCAAAGGTTACTGGAAGGAGAGAAAAGGCTTCGTGGAAAGTAAGCGAGTATGTGCATTCTACCTTGAAACAGGTTAATCTCACCCAGACCCACTGCATTTACTATACCACCGAAGAATACCGAGCACTGCCACGTTCTAAGTAAAATGTGATTTACAAATAAATGTTACTCCCTTAGAAAGGATAGACTAGAAGTGTTATAATGAACTAACAAATCCAAAAACACTTTCCACATCAATTTCCAATCCCTAAATTTTATGTTCATACATTTAGTATCAAAGACAAAAATCCCTTTAGGTACCAGATGCTGCAGATCAAGTGGGAGAGCTTCTGGAGTTTTAATGTGCTGGAAGTCAAATCCCTGGCAAAGGCGCTTTGCTGGGCCCGTGTGCTGTCTTATTGCCTCACCTGCAAACAGTTGCTCTCAGAAAATCGGACCTAATGATCAGCCCGGCATCGCTGCAATAAAGAGCCCATAATCTGTTGGGGGAAGTGAACTCTAATCAGGCCACATGCAGATTAAACTAACTGGAAGGAATAAAAACTAGATTAAAATGTTCATGCCTAATACCAGAAGATTATCAGGACATTTTACCTCCTTAAATCCTAATTTATTGGAGGCAGGGTTGAGTTTATGAGTTTATATTTGGTGGGATTATATGCTACAGTTGATTTTCCTCTGTTTAGAAAGATTCTGCTAGACAATATTTTTCATAGCAATATACAGAGGCATTTGGGGAAAGGGAAACAGTTTTAAGTGTACTGGTATGTAGTATAATGAGTAAAATAAAGCCACACAGTTGAAATTAGCCCTAGAAAAATTAAATAATGAAAACTAGTCGTGTTTTAATGATAATGCTGCTTTGTCAATGTGTGTGTATATATATTATATATATATACACATATATATTTATACAAAAACATACATATGAAATCATCTTGTGACAACAGTGTATGTATGTATGTACATAGATGTTAAAGTTTCCTATTCCTCGATACTTATTTCCTATACTTTGACACTTAAAATTTCTTGAAGACTTAATTTTCTAGAAGTGTCTGGCTACTATTTTTAGTTTAGCAAATCGTTGCAAACAGTTATCTGTGATTCAAATTTAATTAGATACACAACAACGTAAAGAACTTAAGTTGCACCACAATGGCACTACATTACTAGTTCTGCTACGTTAAAATTATTTTTTCTAAAGCTATAAAAACAACAGGTTAATAAGTCTGATATCAGAATATATTTTCTATGACAAATTCTACAACTCTTATTAAGTTGGCATTGACTCACCACCTATGAGGCCAGATGATGTGCAATGGTCTTTGCTGAGCATCAACTCCACCCAACATGTCAGAGGGGAGCAGAGTCAGGTTTTGTTCAATGTGCCCACGATGAGAGCTTGGCTTATCTGATGAGTCTGTTGCTTTCGAGTCTGACTCCTGCATTGATGAGTTATTTGGGTTTTCTTGTTGTATGGTATCAAGGCCAACGTGCACATCATTCTCTGAACTAAAATTCTCCAGCAAATTATCAGAATCTCTCTGTTCTGGTTGGGAAGGACAGGACACGGATGAAACAGCACCACCATTTCCTTTAAGGCTGAGCGTCTTCTTTAAGTGGGCTATTTTGTGCTCGGGCATGAATCTGTTACAAAAAGGGAATGCAATATGCTTTTGGTGAAAAAAAAAAAAAGTAAAATTTGTCCCTTAAAGGACATGACGACTATGTATAAAACGAATAAATAAATTAGATATATTATAACTAAGATTCTGGAAAAAGTGCAACAAGTATTAGCTACTAAGAAAAGTTCAAAGGTTTGAATTGTTTGAGAGTATCTTTGAATAGCTTCCAAAGAGTTTCAGGCTATAAACCTGCACTGCCCATACTACAGGACAGAAGCCTACAGGGATGGTGTGCCACTCTTCCCTGGCTCGTCTTCCTGGATTTTCATTTTGTGCTTTCCAGTCACCTCACAGACCAGTGCCTGTTTTCAAGACATTTGCTCTTTATCCTATAAAAGTGTCTAAAACGTCTGTGATTAACTTTTACCATTTCTATTCCCATGACAACTATGTATTCCTCTACACCTGTATGTCCTTTTTATTAAAACTTTCTAATGTTTCCTGAAGTCTATTTTACTACCATTTTGTTGTCCTTTCTCCATTATCTTCTGATAATGCCTTGTTATACAGAGTTCCATGTCTTTTGAAGAAAATCTTAAATAAAATGAAACCTTAAAAAGTTCCAGTATAACCTAAAAAGCATGATCTATACACACAAATACAGGATCTATCCTTAAGGAGATCCCCATCTGTTAGAGAGTAACACAAGAGTGCTTAAAGTGTGAAAAGTTGTGGGAACAGCCAACTAGCCCATGTTTAAATACACTATATATATATTTACACTATAGTATAAATATATATATAGTGTAAATATATATATATACACTATTTAAATACACTATATAATATATATTATATATATATATAAATACACTATACACACACACACACACACACACACACATGTATATATATATTGGGTATTCTAAGTTTTCAGACTGAGGAACAAATAGGTCAATCCTGACTTGGGGACCAGTAAAAGCTTAAAGAGGGTTGCACTGAAGGATTTTGCAATGCAGGGAAGTGGTTGGATCGAAAGAAAAAGGTAGGTAGGAACATGAAATGCTCTAGGAATAGTACATATTTCAAAGCAGCTGGGTGCAAGTCTGAAGGGGTAGCCTGGGCCAGATGGTAGAATGTTCTCTGAGACCCGGAGGTCCATCTGGAGATCTGGCCTTTTCCTGAATTGTTCAATTAAGGGAGGAAGTAAAGAGTTAAATGTAGTTAGGAGGTAGGCTGGACAGAAAAATCTTGAGGGAGCAAGAAGGAACATTTGAAAAAGTTGAAAGAGAATTCAAGAGAGTAATGTCATTTTGGAATGAATCAAGAACACTCAAAGAATGTGTATAAAGGTAGCCAGACGTGGTGGTACATGCCTGGGACCCCAGCACTTGGGAGACTGAGATAAAAGAATTGCAGGTTTGAAGCCAGCCTCAGCAACTTAGCAAGACCATGTTTTTAAAATAAACATAAAAAAAGGCTGGAGATATAGCTTCGAGGTGGAATCCCCATGAGTTCAATCCCTAGTACCCCCCAAAGTACATAAAATAAAAATAGAAATAATGTGCTACAGCAAGAATTCTAAGTCATTGCCTAAGGAGTCCCTGTGGAGTGGCATGGGTAGAAACTCTACAGGAGGTTAGGGTTTGTGTATGAAAGAAAGATTGGGAGCGGGGAGAGAGAGAGAATGAATTTGTTGAGAGAGGGGGGAAGAAAAAGGTGGGGAAGGCAACGCTGATTTTTTTTGGGGGGGCATGAAGATATAGAGGACTTGGTGATGAAGAGAAGAAAACAGGATCCTGAATAGAAAGAAAAATCTTGAGCTGGGCGTGGTGGTGCACGCTTGTAATCCCCGGAGGCTGAGACAGGAGGATCGCACGGGTTCGAAGCCAGCCTCAGCTACTTAGTGAGGCTCTCAGCAACCTAGTGAGACCCTGTTTCCAAATAAAATATTTTAAAAAAAGGTCTGGGAGTATATCCCGGAGATAGAAAGCCTCTGGGTTCTACCCCCAGTACCACCAAAAAAAAAAAAAAAAAAAAGAAATAGAAAAATAAGTGGCATCTGCATTAAGTAGCAGACTTCTTGGTGCATGTGTATGTGTAGAGGAGGTATGGCTTTGTCAAAGAAAATAAATCTAGCTTTTTTTGCAAAGCTGAAGGGAGGAAAGAAAAATTAAGTTGGAAAAAAAAAAACCCACCAGTTTCAGGTGGCAGGTGTGAAATTTAAGGAGTTGTGTCACTAAGGCATTAGCCCAGGTCTTTATATCAAGTGAGGTGAGGAGAGATAGAAACAGGGTTTTAGAAGCCAGCTGAGAAATCAAGAGTCACTGTGTTCATGGGGAGAGGGCAGTAACTAAGGTTAAAAGTCAGGATTGTGAGCAAAACTAGAAAGCAGTGGGGAATTCACGTGAGCTAGAAGCAGTCGTTGGCTGTACATAGTATGTTACGTACATTACAGAACAGGAGCGCTGGCTTTGGGGCCTTTGATGCTTGGTTCATACAGTTCTTTTAATATTTGTTCTGATATTAATAGACGGAGAAAAAAACAACTGAATATCTGCAACCCTTCCCCAAGTAATAGATGCTTGGATGCACATAGATAAAATACAAAGAATGGTATTGACCCCTTAAGTATACTGCGATAAAACAACAAATTTGACTTTTATTTAAAATGAGGGGAAAGCTGGGCATAGTACTTGCACACCTGTACTCCACCTACTTGCAAGTCTGGAGCAGGAGGATCACATGAATTTATGAGTTTGAGACTAGCCTAGGAAACAGAGTGAAGCTGAGTCTCAATAAATAAATGAAGAAATAAATAAATGGAAGAACCCCAGGCATTTACATATAGCAGTAGCTTTTGATCTCATAGGTCTGAAATTATTAAGAGTACAAATAAACTTTCTGAAATAACTTAAAAATACTGAGGAGATTCTAAAGAAATACAAGTTAGTAAATTTGTATTGATTACCACAATAGGTTAAAAAAAGAAATGACTATGAAAAACAAATGACCATGACCATACCTTCAATTTCTCCTAAACAAAACAAAGAGTAAGAGAAAGAACATCTGTACATATTTGGAAAAACAACAATAAAGCAAGCTAAGTAACCTACTTGTTTATGTTGGATAAAGAATGCCAAGCATGCTCAAAAAGGATTTTTAACAGAATTACAAACACAGTACACAAAGGATTCATAATAAAAAAGAAAATCAATGGCCACCGAAACAACATATCTTCATTTTAGAAAAGAGTATCATGACCCATCATACTCATAAAATCCATTTATATTGGCGAGCATGTGAGCAAAACTGCAAATTAAAAGAGACGGAAGACTGGCTAAAGGGTTGTAAACAATGGGAACTGGTGACTGACAAGGAATTTAGCTGAGGGCTAGGTGCTAGGCCTGCTTTATTCAACATGTATGTTCTCAAGGATACCTAGAATCCCACGTTAACAGAAGTTGTGGATGACTGACTTGATAGGTGGTAGGAACAAGGACATGGAAAGATGCAGAATATAAGTAGGGACAGGGACCAACACAGCTTATAAATCCCCTGAAATTGGAAACATCAGAATAAACCCAGAATGCAAGCAGATATGGGGAAAACACCACTTAGACCGCCCCAAGATTGACAAGATGAGTAAGTGCTGATTGGACCCAGCAGAAGGATGCCAGGAAGTTTCCGATCCTGTTGTAGCGGGAAGGAAGACACAGTCTATGCAACAGGGTACTGTGTGGATGCTGATGTCATCGGGGGCATCTGAGAACTGTGTATGTTTAAAAATTAGGGGGTGTTTGGAAGCGCAATAATGATTAAGGCAATGGAAGAATTGATTTATGAGGACAGACTAAAGGAGCTAAATATGAACAACACAGTGAAGTGACAACTTGAGGGGTACATAATAGGAGTCCCTAAGGAAAAAGAATAATTATTTAGTCTGGTACAAAGGGTTATAACTAGGAGTAATGAGATGAATTAAGAATGGGAAACTTTAAGCTGAATTTCAGGAAAAACTCCCTAACGGTATAAATTTACTAGCTCATGGAATACATTCTCTATGGAAATACTATAATTAGAAAAACTTACTAACAGAACTGGACAAAATATTAACAAATAATATAGATAATGACCCAGTACTTGAAAGAAGTTACTTACAAGCTATGTTTCCCTTGCTTATAGTATTTTTTAATATTTTACCTTAATAGGTCTATATATTTATAGTGATCGTCACCAAAAGAAGTATTTGGGCAATTAGATGACTCTAACAGGACAGCTTCTTTAGTTGTGAGAAGTTAAAGACACTTTAGTTTTCTTATACTCTGCAGCAATAATGAAGGCAAAAACTGAAATAATTTTTTACTACTTTGTTTCAGTCGAGCTGATCTTGAAGAAGGCTAGGCAAATATATTAATATTTTTAAAAAACAAAACAAAACAACTCTCATCCAACATCCCACACAAAGTCTATTCTGATTCTCTGTGCCATGAAACTCATATTTTCATAGACATGTTTAATATAAACAATTTATTGCCATAATAGAAATAAAAAAAACTTTATTTCAGCTTTTCTAAATGTAGCTCTATGGTCAATTACTCCACATCAATACCAAGATCAAATAGGCATAATACTAACAAGCAGTTTGCTTAATAATAGTCACCACACTAATTAACCCATCCAGAACATTCTTAATCAGACACTATTTATAATGTACAGTTAAGAGAAGCCTGGCAATAAGCCGCCCTATGCTAAAAAAGAAAATAATACCTTAGTGGTGGGGCGAAATCTGGCTTTTGTATGGAACTGGACGGAACGTGCTGTCCTGGCATTCACTCAGAGAAGTGACTATGTAAATAGGCACATGTCTGAACACTTCCTCTCTCTTCCCAGCTCCAACTCTAGTGGAGGTGCTAATGAGAAAAGGTCCTGAGGCAGAGTGAAAGAGTGCACAAGAGCAAAAAGAAACAAAGGAGAACTGAGATGCCTTTAGACACGAACGTCAGGTCAGGTTGGCCATTCACAAATTCTCCTGGTTTTCTTTTTTGCTTAGCTTTGCTTTTTTCTGTATGTGGTACTGGGGTTGAACCTAGTTATGTTTTTCAGCTCCAGCCCTATATTCTTTTTTTTTTTTTTTAATAGGGTCTTTCTAGGTTGCTGAGAATCTTGATAAGTTGATGAGGTTGTTCTTGAACCTGCAATACTCCTATCTAGGCCTCCCAAGTATGGTGCACACTTGCAATCCCAGTACTTCCGAGGCTAAGACAGGAGGATCGCAGGTTCATCGCCAGCCTTAGCTACTTAGTGAGGCCCTCAGCAACTTAGTGAGATCCTGTTTCAAAATAAAGAATAAAGGCCAGGCGTGGTGGCACACGCTTGTAATCCTCGCGCTTGGGAGGCGGAGACAGGAGGATCGTGCAGGTGCGAAGCCAGCGGCGCTGGCTGAAGAGACCCTGTTTCCAAATTAAAAATATAAAAATAGGTCCGGAAGTGTAACACGGAGGTAGAAGGGCTTCCAGGAACCCCAGCACCACCAAAAAAAAAAAAAAAAAGAATAAAAAAACAAGGCTGGGGTGTAGCTCAGACATAGGATGCCTCTGAATTCAATCCCCAGTTCCATACACACACACACACACACACACACACACACACACACACACACACACAGAGTTACTGCCCATATTCATTTTAGAACATTTTTCCCTGTTTATGAATCTTTCAGAAACCTTATTAGACCTCTTTTAACTTTTAGAAACTTTCTGATTAGCTTACTTATTTTCAGATACTACTGGGGGGGGGGTACTTCCCTCTCCAACTTTTTCCAAACAATAGCTAATATGTGAAACAGAATAAAGGTTCTTTATTGCATCTCTTCCTCAAACGTTCTTTGCCACCCCATCCTCCAACTACACTCTTGACACAGTGTCACAAAATCCCAGCAATGCAGTGAGTAATGTTTAAAGTCACAACCACCTGGGGTACAAGTGCTTTCTAGGTCCAAATTTACATTACTCCCTCCCACACTCTGCATAACCACATACACACTCAAACCCAGAGCTGGACCTAAAGGAATGGCCAAACGCCTTAAAAAGTGATCAGCCAGAAAAATGGCTAGCTTTGAAAAAAAATTTACATACTTATTGGTGTATTGTAAGTATACATCATAACGAGGTTCAGAGTGATAGAAACATATATGCACACAGCACTTGATGTGTTTCCGTCTGGATCCCAACAATGCTCAGATAGATGGCAAGCAAAAGAAAACCCATAGACAACTTAGCTTATTTTGGCTAAGCTTGAGAGAATAGTGTATGTGTTGTCCATTAACGGAGGTAGTTAAAAGGAAGGCAATCAGATATTCATGTTGAATCAGGTGTTGCTGAAGAGAACCTCATGGTCAAAACATACTCAAGATAGGATGCACCGTTAAAATTTGTTTTCTTAGAGATTTTTAATTTATTTGTTAATTTCTTTATTTATTTATTGGTGGTACTGGCGTTCTTGGAAACCCCTCACTGGGCTACACTCTCAGACCTATTTTATATTTTTATTTGGAAACAGGGTCTCTTAAGTCGGCACGCCTGGCTTTGAACCTGTTGTGATCCTCCTGTCTCCACCTCCCAAGCGTGGGGATTACAAGCATGCGCCATCACGCCGGGCTTCTTAGAGATTTTTTTAAACCACTTAATATGGTAACTTCAATCTCTAAGACCTCATATGTAAATTAATAAATAAGTGTCCATGAATAAAAGCCTACAAGACAAAGAGTATCAACAGTTTTTCCAGTTTGGAAGATGGCAAGTGATAAAATTATGCAATTTGTGGGGGATTAAAGAGAAAGAGAGACAGTGAGAAACTTATGAAAGAGTACCCCAAATTTGAGTCAATGAAGAGACAGGAGAGAGTTAGCAACTAAAATGAGGAACGTGGCCTGCGTGCGGGGCAGGTGAGGGCAGAGGAAGCTGGTAAAGCTCAGTAGGTTTGGATGCGGCTCAAGTGTAGAGGAGGGAGGAGCATGGACACCGTATTGTATCTTTGAGGCTGAAGTTTCACAAGATAACATTTTGTGCAACCCTAATTCTATGAAACACATGTAAGTGTTGTACCAGACAATGTGTTTGTTTGTAGTATTAGGGACTGAACCAAGGAACATTCTACCTATGAGCTAAACCTCCAGCCCTATTCTATCTTTTATTTTCAAACAGGGCCTCACTAAGTTGTTGAGGCTGGCCAGGAACCTGAGTTCCTCCTGTCTCATCCCCCCAAGTACTAAGATTACAGCTGTGCACCACCGTGCCTGGCCAGCCTCAACAACTTTTATTTTATAGGAAAATAAAAGGGAAATAAAGCCTCCTTATTTTATAGGAAAACAAGTTTAGGAAATGCTGAATTAAATAAAAGTAAACATTCCTTCATTATAGAACTTTTCAAAGTACAAGCTACTGTGCATTATAAATATGCTCATCTTTTTAATCTTTTGCTCACGCAGTTATTATTTACTAAACACCTTTATATGATGGGGTATGATTATTATTGCCAAACTTAACCTTTCGTGGAACATAAAACCTCTCTAAAGAGGCATCTTAAAAATCAATGTTCAGATTTCACATTGCAAGTAACTTTTAAGGACTTAACCACCTGTCAATTCTAATCTAATATTAAAGTAGAATATCACCATTACTTGATAAAACTACAAAACATCGATCCCAGATGGGCATGGTGGTGCACTCTTGTTATCCCCGTACTTGGGAGGCTGAGAGATGAGGATTTGGACTCGCTGACAGCCTCAGGTACTTAGTGAGGCCCTTTGCAACTCAGTGAAACCTTGTTTCAAATAATTAATAATAATAATAATAATAATAATAATAATAATAATAAATAGGGCTGGGCATAGCTCAGAGGTAGAACGCCCCTGGGTTCCATCCCCAGTACTGCCTCCCAAAAATCTATCCCTTTTCTAAGCATGTACTTGAGTTAGGCTACGTTTTTATATACTTCAAACAGAACAACATATTGCAACAGACTGAATGTATATGAGATTTAAATTAATCCAACTGTCTTCTATTAAGCCAGAAACCAAATTAAAATAATGTTACTTCTCTATTTTTAAGGAAAATTTTTTATTTTTTCTAAAAGCATGCTTTTATGCTTTTCAAATCAGTAAATAATGAGTTCAAGTTATTGTTTAATTGTTAAAAATTCAAAATAAAAATTTATTTATTTATTTATTTTTATTTATTTATTTAGTGGCACTGAGAGTGGAACCCGGGGGCTTTTCTACCTCCAGGCTATATTGCCAGACCTATTTTATATTTTATTTGGAAACAGGGTCTCACTAAGTTGCTGAGAGCCTCAATAAGTAGCTGAGGCTGGCTTCAAACCTGTGGGATCCTCCTGTCTCAGCCTCCCAAGCGCTGGGATTGCAAGTGTGTGCCACCATGCCCAGCTAAACAATGAAAAACAAAACAAAACAAAAAAAACTTAAAAAGAATGAATGTAATAAATGACTCTCTGAGTAATGTTCCTTGAGATCTAAGAAATTGCTCAGCCGGGGTCTGAACAGCATAAGGTGGTCAGATGGGGGGTGCTGGTATATTCTGTACAGCAGAGATGGCAGAAGAAATGGCAAAGTGCATTCACATGAGAAAATGAAGAAATCCAAACCAGAGGCCAGATACCACTGTGACATAGGAGCAGACAAAAGGAAGTCTGGAAGAAATCAAGAGAACCTGCAAGGAAAGTGACAGAAAAAGACATGGTTTAAGGCTATAGAGATGCCAGCAGGAAAAAATTTCAACCGCTTTTTCCAAAGTGATTTCTGTGGATTCTTGTATAAAAGTTAAATGGAGGAGAAAGGAAACGGGAATCAAAACTTTTCCAAAACAAATTGGGAAAATAGATTCAGACAGTTTAGTGATCTAAAGCCTTGGGTGATTTGCAACAAAAACTATTCGTTGTTACCAAACAATGTGTTGGGAATTAATTACAAAATTAACATTTTCATAATTTAGCCACATAAGCAAATAGCAACGATAATTTAAAAATCATGTTAGCCCAAATGTGTCTAATACAGCAATTATATGGTGAACAGATTTTTATAAACCTTTAAGTATAAAAGTAAAAATCTTGACTCAGCATTCAAATGTATATAGGTATACTCACAATACCTCCGGCCCCACTATCTTTACTAAATAAAGGAATCGGAAGCCGGGAAAGTCATCATAATTATGCTTGGTTGGTTGTTGGAGTACAGCTGCACATGCCTCTTCATTGCTGATGGTAAAGGGCTAGAGTTTATAAAGTAGGTGGCACACATGATGAAAGTTCATTCAGTAAGAAACTTTGAGCAGAGTACTATTTGAATAAACTCACACCCTGAGCCAGTCAGAGTCCACATGCACCCAGCACAGAAGGTTTGGAGGAGCAACACAACTGTGGTGGTTGGGCTGTGTGATTTCAGTCTTTAATGTTTGGTGCTTGAACTAAATTTTGTCTCTCATGGTCTAAACTTTCAAAGCCAACATTAAGACTGAGAGCCACCTGTAAAGGGATGATTAGACACTGAAGAATTTGTGACACTGAAGAATCTGTGACAGGATAGAAAAACAGGATCCATCTAAATTAGCTGCAGTAAAAGAGGCAAACCCCCGTACTTATTGGGGGAGAAATGCAAGCTGAAACAGAAAGAGAATTTGTGGTTATCACACTGGCCTCATTCGCCATGTCTGGTGCCAACGATGAGGCACTTTGTGAAGACAATTCCACTGATGACTGTTGAAAAGGGATGCGCTGACTTCCTCTCCCCTGTTTCAAAGGCTCATCCTTTCTTTTCTTGGTGCCTGTCCTTTAACTAGCTGGAATATAGAGGGCTAATAAGGAAACAATGGTGTTCTCCCCATGAGTCCATTCCTTTTTATTTTTCTTTTCCACCAAAATTTCTAAGATTCATTTCTAAAAATCTAGTACTTTCCAGACAACCTCATTTATATCATTTGCTTATATGGCCTTTGCTGGCAACACAGAATATTGTGATTACCATTATTTATCTTTAAAAATTCTTCTTAAATTCCCTATTCTCTCTTAATTTCAAAATGTTTCAAATTGTATATGTTGCTAATTTAACAGCTCACTCCTATGAGTTTTTTATATCTTATTCAATTTGATAAGTTTACTTTAGGACATATTCCTCCCACACAGAAAAATATAAAGTCCTTATGAATGTATCGGGGTAAGAAAAGCTACCTTTGATTTTACCAGAATAAATGTTTATCAAACCCAGAGCCATCTTTGCTAACATTCACTCCTTAGGATCCCATTTTTCCCCCTGAAAGAGCTTTGCAGGACCAAAACTTAACTCCTTGGTATAATTTAGTACTTCAAAAAGGTAAGCAAATTCATACCTAAACTGCAAAGAGGGAATCTTTACTTTCCTAGCCCCACTTTTAAGCAGCCACGACTCACTGGTGGTCCATTCTTCAAGGTCCCTATGTGAATTTCTAATTGCCCCACTTATCTTCCATCTCCCCCTTCCATCACGGGTCTCCAAAGCCTTTCCATTCCTTTGCTCCTTCATGTAATACTTTGACTGAACCCCAAATTTCCAAGGAAACCGTGAACAAAAACCTTGCTTTAAATTGTAAAGTCAGATTTTTTTAGACTATAGCAGTGGGAACGCTAAGACAAATCCATACTTAAGGTGTTATTCCTAAGCCCATATTGGGAAATACTACATTCCTTAGTCAGTGAATAATAGTCTTTCAACAAATACTTAGGTGTAAGGGATTTGTGCAATAAAGTTTTTACTGTGTGTGTAGTGACATTTCAAAAATACTTATTTTGGTCTCTTAGTCCTGGAAATTGTAAATTACCTATGTTATCTTTAAAATAAACTGTTATGGACTCCATGATTCTAACAACTTGAATTTAATTTACCCATCTTTTTTTCTCTATTTATAACTAAGAAGCAAAGTTTCAAATGCTGCTTATCTATTCACCTCACTTTCTTTGGTCAGTGTTTCTAAGTGGACAGTCTCCTTTGGACCATGGCATGATTTAGTGGATACTGTTTTGGAATAAAAAGGGGAAAGAGACAACAACATGAAGGGTGAAATGCCTTTCATGAGTATCAAGAAAATACAAAAGGATTAGGAAAAAATAAAGTAGGAGATGCTGTATCTATGTTGATAGTGGCAAAAAGAACTCATTGCAAAAGGAAAGTAATCAGATTACTGAAACTGATAAGATAAATTTGGGGATGTGTTTGATTGTGAAAAAAGTCATTTGATCTGTCTAGCCTGGATTAAGTCTTCTCATCTGTTCAACAAGAATGAGACCAGTCCTAGATTTCTCACAGACACAATGTCTAAGTATTTAATCAAATCTAATGATTGTTTCATAATTATTAGTAAGAGGAAAATGGCATAAAGAATCAAGCAGGGATCTAGACATGTTATCTGGTTTCAAATTCAGGGCTCTGCCACTTATATCTGTCTTGGAAAGAAGAATTGTTCTTTAAGTACCTGTTGCCTCATGCATAATATGGAAATGATGTTACATCTTTAGAATTACGTTTCCATGTTGCTTGTCATATAGTAAAACCTAAGCTAATGCTATTAATTTATAATTGATAATGATGATGGTTTTTATTATACTTCAATGCTATTAAAAAGACACTCAGTATTTTGAAAACTTTAAGTTCTACTGACCCTTTCATTATTTAGCCTTAGCCTACATTATAAACCACAGCCTTCCTTTTTTTTTTTTTTTTTTGCACTGGGGTTCCTGGAAACCCTTCTACCTCCGGGCTACACTCCCAGACCTACTTTATATTTTTATTTGGAAACAAACAGGGTCTCTTAAGCCAGCGCGGCTGGCTTCGAACCTGCACGATCCTCCTGTCTCCGCCTCCCAAGTGCGGGGATTACAAGCGTGAGCCACCTCGCCCGGCTTCACAACCTTCCTTTAGCTATATTTTTCTTGTTACTTCTCATAAAGTTAAATGTTAGACACCTATTCGAGTGGGAACTTTCAATATGTTTTCTTCTTTTCATTTATATACTGAACAACCGTTTGGAACATTATTTGGAAAAAGGCCCAATGATAAAAATCAACCCAGTATACCCTTCCCTTTTTATTATTTCTCTCCTATAGTACTTTATCTGCCTTTAACCTTTCTTTATTCTTTATTTTTTTTTCAGAGGTTCTATCTTTTCCTTCCTCAAAAATGAATCAACCAGGAAAAAAACCACCAGGAACTTAAAAACATCAGTTTCCAGATCTCTGAAGCAGATGGACATAGAACGTTCAGTGTTTTTCCTTTGTAAGTTGCCTATTCTGAACCTAAATAAATCAAAATTACCAGAAAATCCAAAACCCAGTACAATAACTTTTTTTCCTTGCTTCCACACTAAATGGTATGACACCAAATACGGATTCACTTCAAGTTCTAACTGCATTGCTGTCTGATTTTTAAGCTATGGAACTAATATTAGCTAATATTAGAAGATTTAATTTTGCTAATTTAGCATTTGAAATAAAACTTGTGAGCGTACAAAGTGATCATACAAACACTTCTGCTTTCGGTTTCCTATACTTTCTAGTATTTCTATGTTGGGGAAAGGGAGACTAAAAGTATAACAGGTTAAATTAGAAATATCTAACAACCTGGGATGTTACTAGAATATAATCAATGTTTGAAGGTAAAGGAAGGGTGAAAAGAGTTAAGATAAAAAAAATTAATCACTTAATCACTTAGCATTCAACAAAAGTTTGAGCACCAACAACATGCAAAGCAAAAAAAAAGCACCAGATGCCCTCATGGAACAATACAACTGATAGATGTTCTGATCAGGAAGGAACTGGATGTTACAGTATCAGAAACCAGGTCTGGCTGGGTGTGGTGGTGCACTCCTATAATCCTAGTACTTGAAAGGCTCAGAGAAGAAGGGCAGAGGTTCTAGGCCAGAATCAGCAACTTTGTGAGACCCTATTTCAAAACAAAAATAAAACTGGCTGGGGTATAGCTTGGAGTTAGAATACGTCTAGGTTCAATCCCCATACCATTAAAAATTAAGCAACTAATAAAAGTCTAACTGGATGATTTGCGATAGAAACAAGCAAGACCAAATGCAGGACAAGTGAAATAAAGTGAAAATATGTCCATTCATTGACAAAGAGAAAGATAATAAAGAACTGAGTAGCTTTCTCCCATTGGTTCCCGGAAAGCTAGAGCTTCCTATTCTAGGAGACTATGAGCCTTTGTCTGGAACCGAATTGGACTGATCTACCAAAAATGACATGTGGGTGATGCCACACAAAATAACTGAATTTCTGTTTGCTCATCCTAGGAGAAAGGTCACCAGCGAAGGTCTCTGAACAGAGAGGACCTCTAATCATACTTAATGGTCTTGTTCTCAAATATGAATGAAGAACAGATAGATAATAATTGATAGATAGTTGGGGAGGACTTCTAACATGAAATAAACACGATAAAGCCCCCCACCAAAAAAAAAAGGAAAAAAAAGAGAATTTTGCGAGAAACCGTGACAATGTAGAGAACAGAGAATTTTTTTTTTTTTTTTTTTTTTTGGCGGTACTGGAATGGAACCCAGGGACATTGTACCTCTGAGCCTCTGAGATACACCCCAGCCTTATTTTTTAGTTTATTTATTTAGTAGTTTATTTATTTATTTATTTTATTTATTTATTTATTTATTGGTGGTACTGGGGGTGGAACCCAGAGGCTTTCTACCTCCGGGTTATACTCCCAGACCTATTTTATATTTTATATTTTATTTGGAAACAGTGTCTCACTAAATTGCTGAGAGCCTCACTAAGTAGCTGGGGCTGGCTGCAAACCTGTGCAGTCCTCCAGTCTCAGCCTCCCAAGCACGGGGATTACAAGCATCACCATGCCCGGCAAGTCTTTATTTTTGAAACAAAGTCTCACAGAGTTGGAAAGGGCTTAGCTAAGTAGCTGATCCTCCAGTCTCAGCTCCTGAATGCTGGGATTTTAAGTGTGTGCCACCACGCCTGGCCCAGAGGAAAAAAAATTTAAATCCTTTAATAAATACCTGCAATGATAAGTTTTGCATCCATGTGAGAAAAAACAAGATGTAATAAGAAAGAATATTCAAAAATAAGAAAGAGTACATGCTGGTAATTAAAAATATCTAAACAGATAAAAATCAATAGAAGGGTTGGGGTTGGAGGATAAACTTGAGAAAGATGAACAAAGGTCAAAGAGAAGAACAGGAGGAGAGAAAATTAGGTCACTCTGAAGTTATAGAAGTTTAAAATAGTGAACGCTGAGAAATCAGGAGAGGTAACCTAAGAAAAAATAAAAGAAAACTACATGTCTTGATAGGAGTGTCCAGTAAAAGAAAGGAATGAAAATTCGATCTGCATAAAATCACTAGGTAATTTCAGAACACTGACATCCTAACACTTCTCTCTTGTGAGGAGCAAGGGAAGTCACATGCAAAGAGCCAAAAATAGACAAAATAATGAAACATGACATCACATTTTTGAGGGAAATAATTTTCAATTAGAGTATTAGTCAAATTTCAAGTGAGGCAGGATTTTCATGTATTTTTAGACATAAAAATTCTTTAAATTTTTAGTTCTTATATACTCTTTCCTGAGAAGACACTGGTAGATCAGCTCCAATAAAATAAAAAAAGTAAACCATGGAAGAGAATAACATAGATACATTTCAGGACACAATCCACCCAGGGGCCCAGAATGCAACCCAAACAAACAGGAGCAAGAGAACAGAGGCCTACAGGGAGGTGGGGTGCAAGAAACGGTCCAGGAATGGCAGATTTACTGATGTACCTGGCCATCATGAGAAGATAAATTAATGATAATAACAACGCTGGGGAAGGAAACTCTGACAGGGACACAGAAACCAAACGTATGGAGACAACCAATAATTAGCTTCAGGAAAAATGCAGAGTTATTCAGGAAATGAAATCTAATCCTAGAACACAGTAATGCTCAACAGGGGATATTTTTTACATAGCCACAATGTTGTAAACACAGAATGTTGACTTAACCAACAGTTGAGAGATATACATATAAAGGGCTAACGTGAAATAGTGTGTGCATATGTGCATGCTTCCATTATAAGAGCGCTAAGTCATCATTTCCAATGGTTGGGACTCAGTAGATAATATCTCATATCTTGAAAATTTAAAACATTATGAAAAGGTTTGTCAGAGGTAGGCCTTGAGGAGCGTAGGGAGGACTGAGCTTGAGAGGGGGTGACTGAGCAAGAGGATTTGCTTTTTATTATAAACCTTTTGTTTTCTCTGACATTTAAAAACCAAATACATGTATAACCTTGAGAATTCTTAATTTTTATAATCTCTATAAATTTCATGCAAAAATTCTTTGGATATTGCCTCTTATATTTCCCTGAGTTCTCCTTCTGGAACTCCTAAAGACATAAGTTGGACACTTATATTTCAAAATCTTAATATGTTCTTTCTTATTTTTAATCTCTTCTTCCATTTTGGTGAAGATAATATAATTCACTTTTAGGGATTTATCAGCATGTCTGGGAAAAACTATAGATATAACACAGTATATCTACATATTATAGATATACTTGAATGCAAGTTGAAGCTTGACTCTCTCCTTTTAAAAACAACCAACCAAACAAAAAAACTCACCAGGTCACTACATTCTAAGATACTTACTTAAACTATTAGATGACTAGCATGTACTTATAGAATGTTCATTCAAATCTCTGCTTTTAGAGAAAAAAAGAATTAGAAAAAAAAAGACATTTAAAGGTTATATGGCTGAGTTTTCCTCTTTTAAGCTTTAAAAAGGGGTAGTATGTTGGTTGGATAAAGATCACAATAATCCACAGTCCTCTCTGAGAATGTGGCAAACATTATCATGAGGTAGAGTACTACTTGCAGAAGAGGTTTTTTTTTGTTTTTTTGTGTTTTTTTTTTTTTTTTTACCTTCTACCATAAAATATCCTTTCTTTGAACAGTGGGTTTCCAAATAGGAGAAATCCTATTGGTACCAACATAGTCATTAGATATTATTGAGGGCTATAGAAACAGAAATGTACAGAATCTTTTTAAATAATAAACTGCATATAAATTGAAATTATATCTTTAATCATATAGTGTTTTAGAAAAAGTAATTATTCAGTGGTAATCTCATGTAAAAGAAAAAGATTTCTTGTAACTTCAAAAAAGTAATTATTCCATAATTTAGCTATATTGATAGTTTGCATCTTGTTGGCATGGAATGATACAAAATACTACATATATCACCTGAACTGTCAATACATGCCTTTTGTGAACATGTCATTTGTACAGATTTAATACTTCGATAATGTATGCCAGAACATAACTGAGTCCTAAGGGTGTCAAAAGCCAGATTATTCTAGATCTAGACGTTAGTTTGGGAGTACAGACAGCAAATGGCCAGATGGCCCTGCAGTAAACTGCTGAAAGCCATTTAAAACCAATCCATGTGTAGATGTATTCCAACAGAGAATTGTAGGCAACAAGCCAACGAGATACCATAAGACTTGTTACAATATCTTTGTTAGCCAGAAATAACATTTCAATTTTATAGAACTCGAGTTAAAACAAATCTTATTCTTTACCTCCCTGTAGTAAATAAACGAGCAAAATCAACTCTGTTGCCTAGCAGGGTTATAGCCCACAGTAGATGCTCAATATGCAGTTGCTGGATGGATGAGGAGGAAAGGGTTATGTGTTGAGTCTTCTATGCTCTTCTGGGCCCTAGCTGTTTCTGTACACTAATGTGTGCTGTGGGAATTCGGGTATGTTTTATTTAGGTGGTTTGCATATATGAAGTGGAAAGAGGTAAGGTTGGTTGAAGGGTAATTATTTCTTGATGGAAGAATATAAAAAGTATAAACAGCGCAGCTATTGCTTAAGCAAACTCAGCTCTTCCTTCCTGATCTACAATGCAAATAGTATACAAAATAAGGTTTCATTAAAGAGTGACTGTCACATCAACAGGAAATAGAATGAAGACCTGCTATGCGGTATTATTAGATATATTGAATTTGTTGTCACTAAGATCAACAAAATACTGCTTCGAAGGACTACACACTGTGACACAGAAATAACTACAATACAGAATACTCTTTTGATATAAATTTTTTCACTGTATTGTAATGGGGTTATACTTCTGGAAGAAATGAATATCAATTTATTGATGGCTTGGGACACTATTAAAAAAGTAATACACTATTTGGAAGGCATTTTGATAATTGACCAATCATTTCAAAAGAAAAAAATAGAAATCTTTCTATCATATAAAAACTTCATAACACAAAATAAATTCATCTCATTGGTGCTTTTCCTATCATCTTAACATTGCTGCTGAGATTCTAAAACCAAAGATTAATACAGACACTAAACAGGGGTACTAGGCATACCTCTGAAGGATTTGCCAAAAATAGAAATGTTGACCTATCATTCTCTTAACAGTTTAAATAGAAAAAAAAAATGTAGAGATTGGAGAGTTTGTCAGCCAGAAGGGGTACTTAGAATAATTTTCCCCCAAACCAAATGTCTGCCAAGCTTTCCAAATTTAAAAGCCTGATTCCTCCTGCTCCTAACTAGAGCCTGGGAGAGTTCTTGGTAGAAACTATGGCCTTTCCTCCTAAAATATGGGGCAGAGATCAAGGTGGCGGCTGTGAATTCACTATTATAAAAGTAGGAGACTGGCTGAAATTGCTCATATGGCAGGGCAACTAGAGAGGGCAGCGATTGAAGCAATCTCCATTTACATCTTTTTGAAAAGGAGAGATACCCAATATTTTTCCAGTAGGCTTATGTTAAAGTCCTATGTTAAAGGACTTATGTTAAAGAATGCTGCCTTGGAGGCAAGGAACACACTCAGGGCAGGAGATGTGAGTGAACAGGTGATTGAAATCACCCAGGTAAGGTTTCATCCACTATAGAGGCAATACCTTTGCATGTAAGAAATCTACTGAAGTGTGTCAAAAGAACATGCCTTTGCACCCCACAGAAGAGTAGCATTTGGTTACTGCCCAACAGAAGGAATTCAACACCCAAGATAGAACCCCAAAAAGCACCAGCTATGGGACTATCCCTCAACCCTTTCCTCCATCCCTTCTCTCTGTGACCCTGCTGCCAGGCCTTGAAGTGGAAGGGAGGAAGCAGGGCTGGAAGTGACCGGCCTAGTGAACAGGCTGAATTCCACAGGGGCAACAAGGGAGGAGGGAAGATGCTCTTTCTCCTGCTATCACTGCCTTCAAACACATTTTCAGAGCTCCTTTGGCTTTCCATTGACAATTTGAGCAGATACCATGGCTTTCTGGCTTGTGATTATTTTTTTTCTAGTATTGTTAGCATTTTCCCCTCCCATGTATATTATAATATACGAATAGGAAATAGCTCACAAAAGTCAAAAACACAAAATTAGAGACTCATTTGTGAAAAAAATATGTTAAAATAGCAAAAGTTTCAAAAACACAAGTGGAACACAGTCTATGGAAGTGTATGGAATATTTGAAACATGCACAATTGCTCAAAAGGTAATCAGTTAAGTCTTAGGAAACAATGGGGCTGGAAGGAAACACACCAAATGCTGTGTGCATGTATGTTTCTATCATTCGGAACCGCATTATGTGTACAGTTACAGTGCACCAATATGTACTCAAACAAAAATTAAGGCCACTTTCTAACTCTAAAATAAGAAAAAAGGAAAGCAAACAATGAGATTCATTGCCAGGTACTACTAATTATGCTACTATGTGACATACTAGGTGTGTGGCTCTAGAAGATCCTACTAACATCTCTGGGTTTCAGTTTTCTCTTCTAAGAAGGAGGATTAATACCATTCTGTACATCACTGGGCAATGAGGAGGATTAAATAAGCAAATTTACTTAGCACAGTGTCTTGACAAATGTTTCTCCTCAAATATATGTCCTCTTTGTATTCTCTCCAGACCTCCAAGTGGCAAATGATGTATGGTAAAA
Source organism: Muscardinus avellanarius (assembly GCF_963383645.1). Lineage (NCBI taxonomy): Eukaryota > Metazoa > Chordata > Mammalia > Rodentia > Gliridae > Muscardinus > Muscardinus avellanarius. The sequence goes on along the minus strand of NC_137787.1, from coordinate 91,175,028 downwards.
ATTATCTTATAAGCATTTATCTATCATAACTTTACACAGTAAGCATGTGTTATGTTGGTAAAATAAACAAACTATCTCAACTAAAAAATAAAAATAAGAGAGAGGCTTGGTGGTGGGTGTACACCTATAATCCCAGTACTTCAGAGGCGGAGACAGGAGGATTACAAGTTCGAGATTAGCCTCAATCATTCAGCAAGGTCCTCAGCAACTTATTTCAAAATAAAAAATAAAATAAGGCAAGGGATGTGGCTCAGAGGTAAAACGCCCTTGGCTGCAATCCCTAATACTGCCCCCCCCCACACACATAGAATAAAGGCACTTGTGAGCCTCTGTCAACTTTAAAGAGTAGAGAACAGCAGCTGTAAGTTTCTCACTTGGGCCAGAGTGGCTTCTCCTGCTTGGATCGTTACATGTCATGTCCCTCAGAGTCACGGAAAAGCTAACAGGGTTCTCTTCCAACATAGGCAAGAACCATCTGGTTATTCATTGATAGAAATAAATATCTGAACATAAACTGTGTTTCCACTGATCAGTATGTATACACACAAGTCATGCAGAAGGCATAAAAGCCTTAGAAAACATTCACAAGAACAGAACCAAACATTTTAGATTGCAGATTTATGCCATGTTGTCACATCAGATTTTAGTTGTTTATCATATCACCTCATTTACCCTAATGAAAAATTATTCCCAGGACTCAGTTTCCTATACTGGCATGACCATTCATTCTGGGCACAGTTTTACAAAAATAGGACGAATGGAAAGATACTGATGTCATTGTCAGATGAAGCAAAACCACATGAGAGGCCCTGGCTCTGGTGCTCATTTAGGTTAGATGGCAGGAAGAGGGAAGACATTCTAGGATGTATGTGCTGCAGCATTTGAAATGGCTGCCTTCTGCAAACAAGCCCAATTTACAAGAGAAAAACATGGAAGGTAGAAGGGGGTTTCAATTTTTAAACTACATTACTAAGTACACATTTGCTTCTAAACTTTAAAGCAGTGCTGAAGCGCATTTGGATAGAGTTATAGCATTGCTTTAAACACACACGCACACCCAGACACACACACCATGGAGGTAATCCAGTTACCCCTGCTGCACAGATGTGCAGAGGAATGCTCTAAGTGATTAAGATAGGGCTTTAAAGTCAGTTAATTAGAAACATCTCTCTTCCTATGATCAACATTGATATTAGCTCCGAGTTCCGATTGGTGGAAATTTAAATTTAAATTTAGATTTAAAACTGAACACGCATGAACACCCTTTGGACTTGCTTTTGTGCTGGAAAATTGTCTTAGAGGGAGGGCCTTCGGTTTCTAAAGTGCTCTGCTCAAGTGTAAAAGTTTTAAAAGTAGAATCCTGCTTAGCTAGTAGAGCTTCTTGTAAACAGTATACTGTTTTAGGAAGAAGGATAACAAAAGTCATGTTTATTATTTTTTTATCTTTTATTTTTATTTTTTGGTGGTACTGGGGTGGAACCCAGGGGATTTTCTACCTTTGGGTTATACTTCCAGACCTATTTTATACTTTATTTGGAAACAGGGTCTCACTAAGTTGCTGAGAACCTCACTGAGTAGCTGAGGCTGGCTTCAAACCTATGCTATCCTCCTGTCTCAGCCTCCCAAGTGCTGGGATTACAAGCGTTTGCTACCACACCCGGCATAAGTTTAATATTTTAAAATATGTGGTGTGTGTATGTATGTATGTGTGTGTGTGTGTGTGTTACTGCAAATTGCATCCAGAAACATTCTACCTCTGAGCTACACCCCAAGCCCTATGTTATGTTTTGTTTTGAAACAGGGTCTCTGTTGCTAAGAGTCTTGTTATATTGCTGAGTCTGTCCTCCAACCTGGGATCTTCCGGTCTCAGCTTCCCAAGTACTAGAATTCCCGGTGTGTGCCACCATATCCAGCTAAAAAATACTTTGATAAAAAGAAACCACTGTCTAACAACAGCAACTGCACCACTGATTGATTATTGGCACCAGCCTTTCTCAAAAGGCCATAGGACTACTGAAAGAGTAAAATACAATGAGGTACAGGCAATTGTCCAGCACAGTGCTAGAAACGGATGCTTAATACAGTTTAAGTTCAGAAAAATGAAGTGATTGTTAGAGAAAGTGAATCTTGGAATTTACAATAAACGTACTTATTTTTAAGTTCACATTTTATTTTCATGAACCTTAATAAATATCAAATTCCCAACTTACATGCTATATTGGGAAATATTTCTGTCATTGAAGATTTTAAAGTGACATTCATATGACTGTCTCAAAGCTCAGGTGAAGTGGCTTCTAGTTGGTTTCACACCCCTAGATACAAGACACATCTATAGATAATGCAAGGTCATTCCTATTCTCCTGTGAAAATGTTGACAAGACCATGCTTCCACTGATTAGTAGAATAGTACAACTTCCCTGCACTCATATGGAGTAGATCAACTAGGTCATCTTGTAACAAATATATTACCAGTAGAGGGTAATATATATGTATATGGTAATATATATGTATATATATACATATATATATATATATATATATATATATATATATATATATATATCCCTGTACTGGAAAGTAATATGGGTGCATTCTTTGAGAAAACAAAGAGATGTTCTTGAGCACTTCTGCCTGGTAGGATTAAAGAACTTACATTAATGGCAAAAAAGTGCAAAATGTAGTCTTTCCATATTGTTTTATTTATATTTTGTTCACAAAATAATAAAGAGACTATGAATCAGTAAATTCACTTCACATTGAGTCAGACCAATAGGTTTAGAAAGAAAACCTATGTGTTTGCTGATGTTTTGGTATCATAATTAGGGAGAGACTACCAGAATTGGTTGATAAATTCAGATAATATTTATTTATTTATTTATTTATTTATTTATTTATATGGTACTGAGGATTGAACACAGGGGCATTCTTCCCCTGGACTACGTGCTTAGCCTTTATCTTAGTTTTATTGTTGTTGTTCTGAAACAGGATCCCCCTAGATTGCTGAGAGTCTCATTACATTGTGGAGGCTGTACTCCATCCTGTAATCCTCCTGTCTCAGATTCCCAAGTATTGGGATTACAGGGATGTACCACCACACTCAGTTTATATTTATTTTTATATATGTTCTAAATCACTCCACTGAATCTTGCACTGGTGGCTACAGAGAATGGTAGTGGCCTAAAAACATGAAGGACACCTAAGTAGTTAGGCCCTAAAACAACAATGACATCAACAACCAGCTCTCCTTTCTTGTTTCCTTTTCATTTGTTTGAGATTAGTGCAGCTCTTTAGAACACTCAAAGAAAACCATGGAAGAATAGGAAAAACCTGTTTGAAGATAAAGATTCAGGTTGGTGCTTAAGTGAAAACTCTTGAGAACTGACTACAAAAAAAACAAAACAGAGACAAAAACACGGTAGCAACACTCAGGAGGACAGGTGAAAAGGAAAGAATCTTCTTACAAGCCAATACCAAAATTTTCATCCATAAAATGCTTTCCTTTCTTCTATTTCCTCTTAGTCCAAGGTCACAGTTTGTGCTTGAGTACTGAAGAGTTTTAAAATAAGTATGCACACATTATCCTACTATTATGTTATTGTAGAAAACAAAAAACCTTAGAAACATCGTCTCTTTTTACACAATTTGTGATGATCATTTTTAATTTTTTCATAAATTCATATAAGTAAAGGACAAAAGCAACCTGTATGTTATTGTGGGATAATGTTAAGATTTTATTGATGAACATGTTCTATAAAAGTATTGATACATTCAATAGTTTTTCAAAACCATCTGATTTTACTTGCATATTAGGTTTATAGGAATTATTGGGTAGAAAAAGCTTCCTAGAGTAGATGTTGTATCATTTAATAGAGATATAGTCCTTTACAATATAACCTGCTCATAATGTCTCTTCTAGGCTACTTTTCTACAGCCAACAAATTTTGATGGAATAGTTGCTTAAGTTTAAACCATAGGAAAGAGTATGAACTAAGTTGTGTGCATGTATCATACATCTCCAATTCACCTGTCATTAGCCTGAGAACCCCGGAGGCTCCAGGAAGTTCTTGACCTTCTTTAGTTATAAGAAATCATGTGTGTGTGTGTGTGTGTGTGTGTGTGTGTGTGTATACCTATGCATGGCTGTGTATGCATGAACTTATTTGCAGTTTTCTACAAAAGAGCCATAGATTTCACCTGGCTTCTAAAGTGATTTCATATATATATATATATATATATATATATATATATATATATATATATAATATAGTGTGGTGCTGGGGATGGAACCCAGGAGCATTCTACTTCCATGCTACACCCGCAGCCTGATTTTTATTCTTTATTTCAAAATGGGGTCTCACTGCAAAGGGCCTCACTAAGGCCCTAAGTAGTACTGGAGGCTGTCTGTGAACTGCGATCCTCCTGTCTTAGCCTTCCAAACACTGGGATTACAAGTGTGCACCACCATGCCCAGCATCCTGTGAGTATATTTTGTATGACTACTTTCTGTTAGGCACATGCTAAGCATGGGAGTATCTAAAAGATGAAGTGTTAAGATCTAGAAATTGGGGTGGGGGCTGACTGGGCGATGTGTGCATGTATGTCTACAAAAGTTTGTATCCCACTATGATGTATGGATACAGTGCACCAATCAAAAAAAAATAAAATAAAATATAAAAAAAATCTAGAAATTGATTTGAATATGGTGGTTGGGTGGGGTAAATTATTAATAATGATAAGTGTGGTGGTACATGCTTGTATTTCCAATACTTGGGAGACTGAGACAGGAGGATCACAGGTTCGAAGTTAGCCTCAACAACATAGTGAGACTCTCAGTAACCTGGTGAGATGCTGCTTAAAAAAAAAAAAAAAAAAAAGCTGGGGGTTTAGCTCAGATAGAATGCCCCTGGGTTCAACCCCTAGTCTCACAAAAAGTGATTCATCTCAACACCATAAGAATTGCCCTTCACTCCTAATCTGACTTCACCCTATGTATGCCTTCTTCCCTTGATATCCCAATCTCTTTGAGACAAACTTTCCATATTGACCACCATCGCACACCTTCACTGATGTAGTTAAAAATGAGGTGTCCTTTTTATCCTGGAAGGTTCGGTTAAAAGCCCACCTGCCTTGAGAATCCTAACTTTATTGATGGCACATATCATTTTGATTTCTGGCTTCATGCACTGTTGCCTTTTCTTTTCAACTAAAGAACTGAAAAGTAGTAATCACTTCTTAATATATTTTTGCTTTTGTTTCTGCTGGGGTTGGGTCTATCCTCAATGATAATTTGTTTCCAGCTAGAGAAGGTGAATTGACTTAAGGATGTCTCTCTAACCCAGATTCAAACAAAGATAGAAGGTTGTCTTAGAAGGAAATTAAAAAAAAAAGGATTTGAGAGTATACAAGAATATAAGTGCAAGTCAGCAGAAGAATATGTGCCAAGAGAGAGAGGAAGAGAAGTGTGCAATTGGAAGAATACCAAAGGTGCTGGGCTCTCCACGGAGGGCGATTCCAGAGGCACCACAAAGCTCTGGGAGTATTCTCAGACCTCAGGAGGTAGGCACAGTGCTGTTACTAATTGCCGGCAGAAGAGAATCCTCAAGAAACTTGTTCATTTCTGTGAACAAAGCTGTAGCAGAACTGTAGCCAAGCTAAGACGCACGTTGTCTTCCTACAGCATGAATCTTAGTGTGAGATGAAGTCTGCCAAGACTCATAAATGTACCCACTTCTGTTCATCCAAGTGGGAATGAATGCTCCTGCCAGACAAAGTTCACAATACTATAGATCTTACTGCAATTGCACATCAGAAGTTGTAAAATATCAGAGAGTTTTAAAATACTATTGATGTCAAGGACCTATCCCCAAAGACTCTGACTCAGTTCATCTAGGATGGAGGATAAGAATTGTTATTTTCTTCATACCAGATACTTCTGATGAAGTATCAGATATAATGATATCTGATATAATGGCAATTATATCAGTTCTCAAACATGCCCAGTCCCATGTAAATTCAGGGATTGGGCATGTTGGGAAGACATAGTTGGAATTTATCCCATCTTAAAAGTGAAGGTCATAACCTTTGGAAGAGAAAATAGGATATGAAAAGAAAGGAGGTTGCTACATAGACAATGGTACAAGATGGTTTCATAGACTCCCACAAGAAAAAGTACAGTAGAGAAAGTGCTTCTTATGAAACTGAGGAAGAATTTCCCTAATTTTCCAACATCATCAAGAATCTTTTACACTAAATTTTGGAAGGGAGGGAGAGAAAGAGAAAAAAAAAAACCCACTCACATACAATCATAAAATCAGAGCCCATGGAGGGTAATACAAAGCAGCAAATGGTAAAAATGTCCAGAAAGTTTTACATAAATATTAAAGAAAAATTTAATGTGGAAGAAAACTTTCAGCCTAAGGGATCTGTTGAAGAGTGAACAAGAGGCTTATTTAATTTGCAATGTGTATGCAAGATGGTAGGCTTCACTTCTACTATGCTCTAGGGAATGGGATACAGGAAGCAGTGTGATGACTCAAAGCATAAGCCTGGGAGGTTCAAATTCTGACCTCACTGACAGGTGGTGCAGCCCTCACTGTTACTTAACTCCCCCAATTCCAGGTTCTTTCCAGGTAAAATGGAGAAATTTTCTGCTGGCATTCATATAATTAGCATCAAATAAACTTGAGGACCTGAATAACCTAACACCAAGTGCGACATGTAGTAACTATTTGATAAATGCTTAATTTTTAATATTAATGCTATTGCTAAGAAAACACTTGAGTCAAAAGAAATTTTTTCTTCAAAAGAAGAGAGGTTTGCTTGAATGTGACAGATTACGTATATGACAAAGATGGCAATATCTGTTTTGCAGATTACAAACCCAAGATGTGGTGAATATATATATATATATATATATATATATATATATATATATATATATATATCCCAAACTGCCAGGCCAGGTAGAGGACACAGTTTGGGAACAGATTAGTGAGCTGGTGCACAAATAATATAAAGTAAGAGTGGGGGACTTCAACCATGAGGACACCATCTGGAAGTCTTGCTTGGCAAAAACACAACACTGGATACATTCTTGACTTACTTTGTTAAGAGTTTAAGCTCTAAGAAGGCAGATGATGCAACTAGAGAAACTACTTTTCTGGACTTAAATCAGACGAACTGGGATGGAGGGTGAATGTGGGATGTGGAAATGATCAGTAACTTAAAAGAAAAGTGTCCACTTAGCATCATGAAACTCTTAGCAATTCTTAATAACAAGAGGGAAAAAATACTTAGAGTTTGGTATATATTTAGGTTAAAGAAACTTTTCAAAAATCCCCAAAAGAAATGAGAAGTATTATCTAATGGGAAAATTATGAAATGTAAAAAAATTTGAATTATAAATTAACATACTTGTAGGAAAATATGAATATTAAAACATAAACAACTTTTTCATATACTTTAATATACTTTAGCACTTCTGACACCAAATATGCAGGTTTTCCCTCCACTGACCCATTCCTCAATATGACCTGGGTATCTTAAAATTCAATTCAATTCTACCACTGTGGCCTGAAGTCAGCATGAGATCCCTCAGGTTAAGGGTTCAGTCTTACATTGTCTAACTTCAGGCGTCTAGTGTGGCCTCAGATACTTCTGCCCAATAAGCTGTAAATCAGAGGTCCCCACACCTGTACTTGAGGTTTGATACTTGCTAGAATTCTCACAAAACACTTACTAGAATGGTTCATCAGAAAGGGATACAGCCAAATAGAAGAGATGCATAGGGCTTTGCTATGCTGAAGGGAAAATGGAGCTCGTGTCCTGTCCAGGTGCATGGCCCCTCCATACCAACCTGGACACTCTCTGAACCCTTCCCTTTCTGGTTTGAATGGGAGCTTCATCATGAATCACTGGCCATGGTGAGTAGGCTCGATCTGCAGCCCTTCTGCCTTCCTGAGAGGTCAGGTTAGGGATGGGGCTGAAAGTCCACCTTTCCTATCACTCGAGAAATTTCAAACACTTTAGATGCTCTGTGCCAGGAACCAGGGACAAGACTAAATATGTGTTCCTCATCACAGCGCAATATCGTGATAGGACACAAAGGAGCGGGGCTGAATGGGAGTAGTGGATGCAATCAGGTGGATTCAAAACAAGAGGAGAAGAGTCAGACGCAAGCCGTCAGGATTCTTACACTCCAAGGGAGCCCGCTCGTTCTCTGCCGCTCGTGAATTATTCAAGAGGGTGAAACTAGTGCAAATGGGTGTAGGCGAGGGCATCCTGTCATGGAAGGGACACGGGGGAACAACCAAAGACATCCTCTGAGTGAACACTCAGATACCTGACAAAGGAACATTCCAGAATAATTTTTTAAGTCTCTCACTACCTGAGAACAGGGGACCCAGACAAAGTCATGCCAAGTGTAGCTGCCAGGATTGAGCTTAACAACCCTGCTGCCTGAACAAAGGTGAGTGCTTCATCATGTCCACACACAGCTCTGCACACCCCTCAGGCACACTGTATTGGTCAGCCTGCTATGTCAGCTATGGACTGCAGGGGTTATTCCGTACTGTTCACTTCTGAACCACAGCATCTCACACTCAGCCTGATATGGAAATAGCTACTTATTTGCTTTACACTGGGATTAACATGTGTTAGTCCCTTGTGTCTCAGGCTTCATCAAGGGTGCAAGAGAAGGAGAGGTGGGGGTCATCTGATACCACACTTGGCTTTACCTCCCATCTTTGGTTCATTTTCTTGGGAAATTCTGTTTCAAAATGGAGGAATGTCCTAGGTTTTTTTTTTTTTAAATTAAGTTGCTGATGGTCTTCATTTCACACTTCTAAAATCACTATAGTATATATGTTTGAAATTTTAGCACAGTTCAATTAAAGTCGATGTTCTGAAAACTCCTCCCTTTCCTTCAAATTACCTGTTACCCATAACTGTTCTGTTATACAATGCTTCAGTTTGCTTTAAGGTAGTGAGAGGTTGGAAATGACCACACCAGTGACAGCCTAAAATAAACATACTTTTCTTGAGGTTTTTTTCTTGCAAGTAAGATCCCCACGTTTGCTGACAAGGAAATTTATCCACTCTGATGTATTGCTTGGCCATATCCTCTAGTTATCTGTGTTCACAGATAACATGGCAATGGCAACAGAAATGCTTTACAAACTGCAACATAACAAACATATTCTACACTTCTTAGAAGCGTACATGAGATGGTTTTCATTTCCTTAGTCAACAGGCTCAGTATCTTTAAAAAGTATTATACTTTTAATCAGTGTTACCATTTAAATTTATTAAAAGATCATAGTACTTTTGTAATAAAATATCATCACTGAGAATCTATATGTCAAATGCAAAGAACATAATGGTTATCAATTCAAAAGGAAACCTAATTTAACACTTGACAGATGTGTGGAAACTTTGAGACACGTATCTGTCAAGTTTCAAAGAGGCCAATAATCATGGTGTAAGTAAAAAAAAAAGTTTAAACGTTCTTCATTTCAACAGTTTTGCGAAAAGAACTGACTCAAAATCACTTAGAAATATATCTCAAAAATTATTTACTAATTTAGTTAGAGCATATTTACTCAAAATTCAGGCCCTTTTGCATTCATTCAAACTTTTTCAGAACTGCTTTGTTAAATGAAGCTGTAAAAAATGAGAATTTGAAGTATATGGGAAACTGGTCCTGGTGGTGCACAAACTTGTAATCCTAGTACTTGAAAGGTTGAGATAAAAGGATTTCAGGTTTGAGGACAGCCTCAGTAATTTAGCAAGGCCCTCAGGAACTTAGTGAGACTCTGTTTCAACTTAGACTCTGGGTGTGCAGTTCAGAGGTAAAACACCCCTCGGTTTAGTCCCATTACAAAAAAAAAGAAATATAAATGGGACACTCTAAAACACCTAGCCCTTCCTTTTTTCACTACATTGCTATTATATTATTATAGTTGTTATTATAATTATTATTAAACTAGTCCCAGGATGGCAAAGCATGTAATTTTCTGGTTGGTGAAAATTCTTCTAATCAGGATATTTAAAATTCTGTCTGCTTTAACTGAATTTCTTTTGTATTATACACAACTCAGAAGAAAATGCTACCATAACACTTCAATAGTTAAGTGACTTTATGAGAAAAATTGTTCCAAATGTTTCTTAAAAGCATTCTAAACTGCACCAAAGAACATTATCATAACATTATGTTTCCCCATTGCCTCTGTTATTCAAGCCTTCCTCTGTTGAAATAATACTTGGATGAGAAACTCAGGTTTATGTGATATATATATATATATATATATATATATATATATATATATCTCATATGGGAAACCTTGGCTACCTAATTATTATATATCTATGTAGAGATGCCAGATAATTTTTTTCAATAGCTATTATTCATTAATTGACAAAAACACACTCGTAGCTTTTGGTTACTGGAGCTTTTGGCAGAACTTATTGATTTTTTTTGTCTCTAACTTAAGCTCTGCAAATAGTCATGGTATAATTCTATTATATTTGATTTCAAATGTAAACAAGATTACATTTATTACATTTAAAAGGTATCTTTTTATCTGTTTCCCATACAGATATATGGAATATACATATAGTATATAATACAATGTATATCTTATATATATATATAATAAAATTTACTTTAAAAATAAAAATGACAATATTTGGGTATATATGTGTATATACCCACATATAATGTACATCATTTATCAAAGTAACACAACAATACATTTTGGTGAGTCCAGAATTAAAAGAATTTTAAGTTGAGTGCAGTGGTGTTCTTATATATACCCAGTACTGGGAGGCTGATACAAGAGGATCACAAGTTTGAGACCAGCCTTAGCAACTTAGCAAGACCCTGTTTCAAAGTAAATAACAGTCCACGTGTGGTAGCTCATCCCTGTAATTCCAATACTTTGGAGGCTCAGATAGGAAGATTGCAGGTTCAAGGCCAGCCTCATCAAATTTGTGAGGCTCTCAGCACTTAGTAAGACCCTGTTTCAAAAATAAAAAAATAAAAAGGGCTGGGGGTGTACCTTAGATTGTAGAACAACCCTGGTTCCATCCCCAGTACTGCACATCATAATCATCATTATCATCATCACTATCACAGTGGGATGAGGGTGTAGCTTGAAGGTAGAAAGCTCCTGATTTCAATCCTCAGTACGCCACCCAAAAAAGAACCTTAATGGCTGGTTATTAGGTTTATCTACCTGATTTCCTACTGTGACTGTGAGCTGCCCCATATCAGGTGTTTTGCAGCACATGTTTTGGGGGGATATTCATAGGTAGCAATTACAACAAATACTTGAAAGGTATAAATAGTCCAATTGTCCATCAAAAGACACATGAATAAAAACAGTATAAAATATTGTGGAATATTCAGTCACAAAATGGAACAAACTTCTGGTATATGCTAAAAATGAAGAAACCTTGAAAACTTACATTAAGGAAAAGAAAGTAAACACAAATATTACCTATTATATGATTCCATTTCAATGAATAGATAAACCCATGTAGTCTAAAGCACAGATTGGAGAGTGCTAAGAGCTGGGGAGAGGAAGGAAGAGGAAAAGACTCCTTAATGAGTAAGGTGCTTGACACTGAGGTGATGCAAAGGTTTGGGAACTAAACAAAAGGAAAGACTATGAATGGAGTGTTCATTTTAAAATGGTTAATATTATGTTGAGGTAAAATTCATGTTTTCATTTGCACTTAAATACACACTTTTGATAATGAATAAAAATGTAATGTGGATTCTATCTCTTAATAGGAATTTAAAATATCTAATTTAGGATTAAAATTAAAACTAAGATGGCAAAAAGAGATGGTATATGGATTTCAAATTATTTAATAAAGGAGCACAAAACGGAGAGATAGGTTATATGATAGTAAACATAACACATAGGCGAACCTTTGTTTTCACCTACTTCTGTCAGGAAAATTATCCTTCTCTCTAGCATTTATATATATATTTTGTGACTCTGGTGATTATGTAATTGAGATTTTTATAAACCACAGAATGTGAGACCTGATAAGAACCACGAAAATCATATAATGTCACCCCCCATTTTTTAGATGTGGAGACAGAGATCAACAAAGCACCTTTCCCAACATGTATTCTGGAAAATATTAGTTCCTTGGGATTTAGTAAGTGTCCCATGAAAAATAATCTGTGTTAAATAAGTTTTAGACATATTATATTAAATAAAGTTTGGCAGATTCGTTCGCTAAAGGAATTCTCAAAGTTGAAGAAGTAAATATGTTGTGGATATTTACATGGAGAAATTGTGTGATATTTTCCCGTTACATTGTGTGTGTGTGTGTGTGTGTGTGTGTGTGTGTGTGTTTGGCATGCTAGGAATTTAACCAAGAGGTATTCTACCTCTGAATCATACCCCTAGATCTTCTTACTTTTTTAGATTGAAATGGGGTATTACTAGGTCGCTAACATTCTCACCTTGAACCTGTCTCAGCCTCCCAATTACTAGGATTACAGGCATGCAACACCATGCTCTGGTTCCCCCTCATTTTTCGGGGGGCTTTCTTTGGGACTATGCGTTTACATGTATACAACACATTTTAGGGAACTCTACCTTGGAAAGTTTAACTCATGGATAAAACAAAGTGAGCTCTGATTTTGTGAAGGTTCAAGGTTAGAATCTTATCAGCTACCACCGACAAGTCCCTAAAAAATAACAAGTTTGAGGTTTCCTCCAAACCTCAGTAGTTTAATTGGTAAAGTATATTCTTTGGCAAATCCTTTATTTCATTCACAAATGGAAGATGAAAGTGCACTTTGTGAGAATTATGACAGATTGAATATGCTGCTTCCTCGTGGTCCCTGCCATAATTCTGCAAAGCTCTTTGGTATCAGCTCACACTGTCACAATCGTTTCTGACTTCTTTTTGAGTCACTCCTATTTCCGAGCAGAGGTGATGGGGATCAGCAAGGCACAGGGGCAGCAGCAAAAGCTGTACTATCCGTCTTCAACACACTGACTAGCCTGGCCTTGGCTTTCTTAAATTTCTTTCGATTGACACGGTTTCTTTTTAAAAGGCGACCCAGTGGGCTGAAAGCTTTGAAATGTGTACATTGAACACCACTTGATAAAATGTCACTGAAACTACTTGTATATGTGTAGAAAGCTATGGCTGACTTACTTAAAACATATTCTGTTTTAAAATACAGGTGGCACTCTGTTAGATAAATAAAAATAGTGACTATATAGTCTTCATTTCTAATAGCAAAGGGTTATGTTATGCAAGTAATGTGTTCTCTGTTTCCATGGACTTTCTTTCTTTTTTCCCCAAAAGAAGGCAACAAAAGTTGTCTCTGAATACTTTTAAATTATTTTTAAAGTTCAAAGCATAAAGTGCCCAGATTTCAGTTTTAATTTTTATATGCTTCCTTGTGCAAGCATGCATACATATGAGTTCAAGAAGAGACAATAATATCTGTACCACTCTTTGAATAAAACAGAACCTCATGGCTATTGTTTTAAAGAAACTGCACCCTCAAGATTGTTTGACTTCATTATCACTTGCTTCTGCTTGAGTTAACTTGTGTTTGACATTGTTAATTTATTTCACCAGATCTATGCCATCTTATAAAAGAAGAAAAATGTTTAAAATAATTTTTCTTTTTGCCCTATTTGGAGGCCAAAGACTAAGTTTGTTTTTTAAGGACATCCTTGTCTACTGTGTACACTAAAAGGATCTATTCTAGTGAACTATATATGTCACTAAGACCCTAAAAGTTCACGGCCATAAAGATAAGAGGATCTTGCAGTAAGGTGTCAGAAAATCCAATAACTGGAATGAAAGAAAAGAAACACAAAGAAAGATGGGATGGAGCAAAATAAGAGTTTATGAGGAAAGAAGCTTATGTAGGTGAAAGTCTGGGATCCCAAGGATGGGGGCTGAGAAGGGAGACTTCAAAGAAAGAACTCGGTTATCAGATGATGGGAGGAACTCAAACCCAGATGCCGGCACACCTGTCAGTGGCTCAAAGCTCCTTACCATGCACAGAGAGTGCAAAGCATGACTATCAAAAAACACAGGGAGCTGATCATCTTTATTTTCTATTTTGTTTACATAAATACACTGAAATAGCTCTTCCAAAATGTATTCCAATTACATTGCTATCACTAAACATATCTGGGTTTATGTATGGATGTGGTTGCAGAATCGTCATGCATGTCTCTCTTTTGCTCACTCATTCATTCATTAATTCATTCATTCACTCCTGTCTTTAAGGAAGATTTAGTGTGTCACATACCGTGCCTACTGCTGTCTTGTCCTTGAGAATTTAATAATCCTACACTCTAAATATACTCAAAATTTCTAAATTTGGGTATTGCAAGAGGTTAGTTTTCAAAAGAAGCAACCCAGATGAGCATGTCCTGTCATCCCAGTACTTTGGAAGCTGAAGCAGGCTCTCAGAAACTTAGTGAGACCCTGTTTCCAAATAAAATATAAAAATAGGTCTGGGAGTATAGCCCAGAGGTAGAAAATCTCTGGGTTCCACTCCCACTACCACCAGAAAAAAAAAAAATTCTGGTGAGCCACATATGGATTACAAGCCACACGCTTGTAATCCCTGCATGTGGGAGGCTGAGACCAGAGTATCACGGTTCGCAGACAGTCTTAGCTACTTAGTGAGGCCCTTCACAACTGAGTGAGACCCTGTTTCAAAATAAAGAATAAAAATAATAGGGCAGGGGGTGTAGCTCAAAGGTCGAATGCCCTTGGGTTCCATCCCCAGACTCTCAAAAAAAAAAAAAAAAAAAAGAGGTCACAATAAGTATCGAAGCTGACTTTCTTTGGTGGTTCTTGAACTAGACTGGTAGGCAATGTCCCCCAATATTCTAAGAAATGACAGCCTTACTGAAATCAGTGTAGTTTTTGAGAGCATAGTCTGAAGGACAACACTCATGAGTGAATAATTCAGGAGAAAAATAGATCTCAGTGACAAACAATACCCTCTCCGGATTTAGCTATATAAAACATAGCTTATTGTTATTAATAAATGCATTTCCTAATAGGAAATAGTTACAGTTAATCATGACATAAGACAAACATCAGCACCACATCTGTTCTTGGTATTAACAAATCTCACCGAGTACTTTGGTGTTGGGCACTGTTCTGTGGCAACACAAAATGCAGCCCTTTGGGTCCAGAAACTCACAGACCAGTGAAAGAAAAAAGGCCAATCTCTGTGTTGTGGAACGAGGGCTGCCATTAGAGCAGGCCAGAGCATACTGGAACTCCGAGGAGCCAGTCGAGGGAGCCTTTCTAGAGGAGCTTCAAGAGACAGGAAAGCACACTCAGGCAGATGAGAGAAAGAGGGGAGATGGGAGAGAGAAAGGCTTGTTTGGTTCAATAGGGCAGGCTTTTTCTTTTTGTGTGGTGCATGGGGAGAGGGCATGGAATTTGAGAGAAGAGAAGAGATCACAGACAGCTGCTAAATCACAAAGGTTGTGGAGTTGGGTCTTTGTCTGGATAACTCTTAAGAATGAGACAAATAATTCTCTATGAGAGTATCAAAAAGAGACTTTCATCAGTGGACAGTGAGTGCGGATTTTTTAGGGAAACGTTTAACAGTTTAACTGACACTTTACATCAGGATAGATGGGCCCGCTGGGTGGAGTGAGGAAAAAAGCCAAGGGCCAGATTGTATTCAGCCTGACACTAAAGGTAGTAATTGATAAGAAAGAAGTGGATACATGTGGAGAGAGACCAGTGAAATAGTGAAAGCGGGTTGGGAGGATGGATGTGGAGGGGGACAGGAGGGTTGGGGAAGGAAGCAGTTCACATAATACTTTAGCAATGTATAAGAGTATCACTCCCTGTCTTGCTAGAATGTACAGAGAGGGAAGAGAGAAGAATGGGATGGGATGTGGAAGGAAATACAACAAGCGCCATGTGCATGTATGTGTGCCTCCCATTAAACCTCACTATGGTGTTTAGGCATGATAAACTAAAAAAAATATAAAAATAAAAAGAAGTGAGACAAAGCAAGAGACTGTGAAAGGCCTTGTGCCAGGAGGGCTAAGGAGCTTACATGTTATTCCTTTGCCAATTAAGAGAAAGCTTAAACATGAATGAACAGAATGGGTAGCATCACTGATAAGAAAAACAAAACAGAAACAAACAAGCAGAGCTGATGAGCATGGAGAGAGGCCTAGGAGCCTGAGAAGCTCCTCTAAGAAAGAATATGGGGAGTTTAGTTTGGATCTTGTCTCCTGGGCTCACAATTATGTACTAAAAAGGTAACTTCAATTTACTGTCACCTTTAGGGCTATTCTGCATAGCCTCCAAGCCCATAGAAAAAGCCCCCTGTTCACTATGAGATGCATTCAAAGTCCCAAGTGCTTAATAAAGTCTTAGGGTGATTGAATGCTTTGGGTTGTCAGCTTTAAGATAGAGTTAGCTCAAGCTAAGCCTTTTCATGTCAACGAAGGAGAGCAGCTGCCCTACTGTCCCTAAAAACCTTTATTTTTATTTTTAACTTTAAATGAGAAATACCTGAATGTCACGGTTATTAATTTACTAAGTAACTCCAGTTTTAGGGATTAATTTGTGTACTGACTAAATTCTTTTTTTTGTTGTTAAGTATGTGTGGTAATAGGGATTGAATCCAGAAGTGCTCTACATTTGAGCTGCACCCCTATTCTTAGTTTTATATTTTATTTTCAAACAGGTCTCTGAGGGCCTTGCTAAGTTGCTGAGGCTGACCTTGAACCTCCGATCCTCCAGTCTCAGCCTTCCAAGTGCTGGAATTACAGGCATGTGCTACTACACTCCACTGAGTAAATTCTTTCAACTATATGAATATATATGCATGTGAATATGTGTGTGCAGGGGGGTCAACTAAATAGGAAATGGAGAAATAGTCTGTAGAAAATATACCACTCAAACTAGTCCCTTTAAAAGGAAGCTTGACTCTGATTGCAAGCTAAGACACTTCTGCCAGCATGTTTGCAGGGTCACTTTTAAGAAACTGACCCCCAGTTCTATTCCAGTTCTCTCATTATCCGTTATAGAAAAGTGAACCACTTGAGAGGTTGCTAAAATTAACTGAACCCACCTTGATTTTTGTAAATGATAAAAAGCCACATTTATCTAGTAATATCTGAAATTAGGTTGCTCAAGAAAAGAAAGCACGCTGGATATAAAAACCTTTTAGTATATACATGTCAAGTCTGTGAACCGAGCTACATTGCAGTATCAGTTTTGTTAGAGCAGCGGTATTTGCGAAATTGTAGCAGGAGACAGGTTTTCATTTTTCCCCCTTTTTGGCTACTTAGATCAAAAGAAAGGTGTACACTTTATTTTTAATCCCATTACTTCACATGAGCCCAGACAGAACATCAAAGACAAGGTAGGCAGGTTTAATCATTAGCACCAACCTATTCCAAAGTTGAAAATCTCTTCCAGATAGCTACCTCACTTTGAAACAGACCACATTTGCGTTGTTCAGAGTCAATATTACTCACTACTCTATTTTAATTTTCACAGCGCTTAAAAAGAAAAAGTACACATATATGTGATTTTTACCCTACAGCATGCAAGCATACATTTGTAGGACAATCTAATATTAGAATAAAATGCAATCCACATATACTTGTTTTTAGTTGGCTCAGCCGTCTGTCTTGATTTCATGAAGGGGCGGGAAGTGAATCAAATGCAGTTGCAAATCGTATTTGAGGAGGGCAATGCTTCCCCACATCTGAAGTCTATTGAGAGAGCTCATGAGTAAGAACTTGGGGAACAAATCCTTTCTGTTCAAAAGATGTGTCAGTGGAGAAATTCTCAGAAAACAGCACACAATTCATCAGAAATCAGGCATTTCTTTTTTCCAAGCCAGATAATAAAAAGAAAGTTGCAGTTCTGAATTCTTTCCAAAGGGAACTAAATCTTACTATGTAAAGTAATTCATAAAGATTTTGCACTAGAAAATGTGCCATATGTAGTACAGATATTAAAATATTTAAGAAGTAGAAGAGCCAGGCCCAGATCATTAGACTGAGTATTGGAAAAGTAACTGGTACAGATGCATTGGTATAGTCCTGGCTTCCTTCGTGAATGTCCAACATTGTTGGAAGAAGTAAGATTGGTATTGTGGGAATATGGGTGGTTGACCTGAGAGTTCCTGGTGATGTCATACCATCATTACACTAGCATGTACATTTATTAAGTTTCTAACATTTGGCAGGGCACTGCCACTAGTCTCTGGAGATACTATATGTGTGTGTGTGTGTGTGTGTGTATATATATATATATATATATATATATATATATATATATATATGCATCTATGCCTTCATGACTCCTCCATGAGATAGACAGGTGGTGTTTATACATAAATACATTAGATAAATCTAAAAAAAAGTGATGGTTAGTGATAAAGAGTGGTATAACCTATAAAATACTACCAAAGTTCTGTTTCTGTGTAGTACTGGGGATAAATGTAGGGGTGTTCTACCTCTGAGCTACACACCCAGCACTTTTATTCTTTTTTAAACTTTGAAACAGGGTCTTACTCAGTTACCAAATGTTAGCCTCAAATCTGCAACCCTCCTGTCTCAGTCTCCTGAGAACTGGATTACATTCATGTGCCACTGTGCCCAGCTTAGAGAAGTTTTGAAAAAGAAGTTCTAGTTTAGGACTACAAAAAAATGGAGTTATCTCATGGAGAAAAGAATAGGTGAATTTTTATGTAAAGAAAGTATAGTCTGGTCTAATGGGAAAATTGAGCCGAGAACATTTCAGGAAAAATAGAACTTTAATACCTACCATCAAAAGTGTGTATATGTGTGTTTGGTGTGAAATCAGATTACCCTCCTTTAATATTTTCAGAAATGTCTTTATTTTTTCCCTTCAATAAAAGAATTGAAGCTCAAGATTAAATAACAGTTTAAGAGCATACATTGGTTAAATGGTAGACCCAAGATGTAAATCCAGATTGAGTCCATCTGATGTCCATGGTCTGTCCACAAGAACATCACAGGGCATCAACTAAAAAGATATAGTGAAAAGAACAAAGAGCACAGGTAGAAAGAGATGGGGACAGTACACTTGGAGAGCCATGAGTGTATGCATGGGAGTCTGTAGTGGTGCAGAAGTGAGAAAATACCTAGAAAGGGAGAGACTATTTCTTTAAGTGCAGGCTAAAAAACGCAGCTTTCACTTATTAGAGGTAGTAACTAATGATTTTAACATAATAGGGTTGTATTGGGTGATATGTTCAGAAGGTTACTTTTGCCATGATGCACAGGACGATTTGGGTGTAGGGGGACAAGAGAAGTTAAGGTTAGGACCAGAGCAAATACAGAGACCATTGAGAATTTTTATTGTGTTAGCATCCCAAAAGAATTAAAGAGAGACAAGTTAGAGACACACTTTCTAACTGGTTACAATCTATGGTCACTAATGATTCCACAATTCTGTAATTATCAAATCTGATGCTAATATAAAAACTATTAGATTTACCAAGTTCATATGGAATGGACAAAGAAAACTGTCTCACAAACACAGAAATAAAGAGCTGTTACTTAGTGAGGCCCTTTGCAACTCAGTGAGACCCTGTTTCAAAAAATAAAGAATAAAAAAAAAATAGGGCTGGGGGTGTAGCTTGAAAGTAGAATGCCCCTGAGTTTCATCCCCAGTACTGAAAGAGAAATGAAATAAAGAGTTGTTTTCTGAAGGTACAAATAGAGAGTGATAGTCAGTCTTTACCACTAGACTCCCAATATGCACTTAAACAGGTAACTTACTAACACTATCAAATCATAACATCTAAGAGCCAGGACCAATAGGTTTGATAACAGATAATTAGAAATGATGCTAACATCATTAGAACAAAAGGCCATATCAATTTTATGGACATATAGAATTTTATATTTGGTTAGGATAAAATATAAGCTAAATAAGAAATTATAAGTATTACTAAAGTAAATTTTTCACTTGGTTTCCATAATTGTTTTTAATTGAAAGACAGAGATGACTCATTATATAAAAATATTCCTACTTTTGCAGTATCATTAAATTAGATAAAATATAAAAATATTTTTTCTAAATATACATATTGACTACAAGTGTAATACAGTATGATTTTAGAAAAAAAGTCATCCAAAAGAACTCCAATGGTTCTTCAATTCTGAGGAAAGTGAGCTTGATTCTTTTTAAAACAAGATCATTTAATATAGAAAAGTCAGATGTAGGGGCACACCCTGTGATCCCAGTACTTGGGAGGCTGAGACAGAAGGATTGCAGGTTTGAGGCCAGCTTCAGCAACTAAGTGAGCCCCTGTTACAAAATAAAAAGTAAAAAGGGCTGGCAGTGTGGCTCAGAGATAGACTGTTTCTAGGTTCACTCTTCCTCCTACAAAAAGAAAAAGAAAAAAGACAGGAAAGAAGGATGGAGAGAAGGAAGGGAGAAAAGAAAGCAGAACACATTACGGAAAAAAAAAGTTTTACAACACTGCCCAGTTAACATTAAGTGTTCTTTCAAAACAGTCAGCTTGAAGAATCATCGACCACAATTATAGGAAAGAGGCAGAGAGAGGAAAGGAGGGAGTGAGGAAGGAAGCAAGCACCTTTATGCACTCGTTTTCCTTCTAGGCATCTAATATCTTTCTTGAAAACATCCTGAAATATATGTACCATAGATTGTGTAGTGTTTATCTGTCCGACTGGGACTCTTTGATCAGGATTAATCACAGAGGTACTTCTGCCTGCAGATAATAAATAAGAAGTACAGATCATTTGGAAAAGAATTGTTGAAAACCAGGACTGGCATGAGTGACTTGAGTTGAGAGGTGCATTCTGAGAGCTGCACAGGAAGGTTTGTGGGAGAGTGCACACACCCCAAATGAAGGCAGAGGCTGAGCTCATAGAGTCTACAGATTGAGTCTTTCTCCTTTTTATTTTATTTTTGCTAAATTATAAGCCACTCACAATATTTATATCAACATTGAGTTCATGTTTAGAAAATTCATGATGAAACCATCAAATGAAGATTAAAATCCTGCAATGCTAATAGCATTTATCTGAATATTTCTCTCTGTGTGTGTGTGTGTGTGTGTGTGTGTGTGTGTGTGTGTGTGAGTGTGTGTGTGTGTTTGGAACTAGGGGTTGAACAAAGGGTCATTCTACCTCTGAGCTATACCTCTTGCCCTATTTTTATTCTTTATTTTGAAACAGGGAGTCACTAAGTTACTGAGGGCCTCACTAAGTAGCTGAGGCTGGCTGAGAACCTGTGATACTCCTGTCTCTGACTCCTGAATGCTGGGATTATAAGCATGTGTCACTATGCCCAGTCAACTGAAGATTTCTAAAGTACCAAATGGGTTCTATGACACCTTGAGGTATTCTCACAACTGGCATCATGCTATCTCTTTACATTTAAACAATAATCTCTGACCTGTTTTAAGTTTCTAATTCAATTTTTGAGCCAAATATTTGATAGGTGATTTTTATAAAAATTAAAGGTAATTATGAAGAAATAATGTTTTCAGAAAACTGTACTAAATATTGAAACATCTGATTAAATACTAAGGTGACTTTCTTTCACACTATACAGAAAGATTAAGTTGAGTTTTTTTTTTTTTTTTTTTTTTTTTGCGGGGGCGGTACTACAGATGGAACCCAGGAGCATTCTACCTCCAATCTACACCCCCAGCCCTATTTTGTATTCTTTATTTTGAAACAGGTCTCACTGAGTTGAAAAAGGACCTTACTAAGTAGTAGCTGAGGCTGGCCACAAACCACAATCCTCCTGTCTCAGCCTCCCAAATGCTCGGATTACAAGCATATGCCACCATGCCTGGTGTGTGTGTGTGTGTGTGTGTGTGTGTGTGTGTGTGTGTGTGTTTTGTGGTGATAGGAATGGAACCCAGGGCTACACATGCTAAACAAGTACTGTAACATCGTAATCTACAAGATTAAAATTTAGGTTTTCCATTTGTGAAACTATCCCCCTATTGCCCTCAACTACCTTCACAGAAAGACAGTGAACTATTTAATCTTTCTATTCAAAATACAGTATGAAAGCAGTAAGACAAAAAAGGACCCAAATTATATGTTAAATGGCTCTTGAAAAGCTTATAAAATGGTGTTGGAGTTGATGTAGTTGAGTCGGCCTGGGTGGTGGCCGAGACAGGTAAAGTGTGGCTAGAGAAGGTGGGTCTCTGGGCTTAGGGATTAGGAATTACATATGGTTCCACCTCCCCTTACTCTCTCTCTTGTTTCCAGCCTCCATCATATGAGGAGCAAAGCCCTGTACTCGCCCTCTCCCTGTACTTGCCCTCTCTCCTCTCTCCTCTTCTCATCGCCATGCCTTGAGGTCCATGGTCCCCAGCCTCACATGGGCTGAACCAGAAACCATGAGCAAATAAATCTTCCTTCCTCTACATTACATGGATTACTAGATTATTGCTGTGAAAATGCTGATGAATACCAGTTTTTGAATAATACAGAGAATTTTAGTGACAAAAGTGTGCCACTTTTGCATATATACTGTATATCTGACTCTATGAATATGTCTGAATGAACAGCTATCTCTCCATCTATTATCTATCTTTCTATCTATCTACATATTCTGCAGAGAAAGCAAAAAGGTTTTCATACTTTCCAAGATCAGTTTTACAAGCTTTGTAAATTAATTACAACAGCAACATGTGTAAGTGGGTATTTTCTATTAATAGCATTTTGTGGTATCATCTTTCCAGTTTATTATTGTTATCATTATACTATGATTACTGTTAGAAAGGAACAATTATAAGGAAATTGACATTTGCTTTTCATTTTGAAAACATATTTCACGTTGTTGACATTAACCTGGTGGCCATCAAGAGATAGAAAAACAACCCGTTATCACTCAACAATTTAAAGCAATTACAACCTGTAGAAAGTTATGTAATTAAAGGAAGTGATAAATCATTCTTTGCTATTTGACCAACTGTTGGGAAATTCATCGAGACTTTGAAAAATGCTATAGGCTGGTCTTTCCGATCAGATGCCAGAACGCTATTTCACATTGGTTTGGAATCTTTAATACCATGAAGACATGAAGTATTTCCTAAGTACCCAGTGAATGCCTCACCAGATTAGCTGCTGAAAAGAAATAACACTGCGGCCCTGGAGAACCACCAAACTAATGCAGAGCTAGATGTGCATACCTCAAACAACCAGGGAGTAACAATACATCACACAGCCAAGTGATGAACTCAGTGATTAATAAACAGAGACTACAGGGACTCAAAGAAAGAAAAGAACAGTGTAAATGGAGTAGACCATGATGGTTACATGCCAAGTGTAGAAAAATGGAGCTTCCTTTGTCCTTTCTTTTCTTTCAGATATTCACTCACTTTTCAAATATTTGCTGGGCTTTTGCTGCATGGCAGAAACAACAACAAACAAGGTAGAATCTCCCTCCAGTGTTTACAGGGGATTTGAGTGTGCTGAGACTGGAAGAATGATTAGTAAGCCAATAATTGCATGAATATGTTCTTAAAAATAAATTGCACAAAATGTATTATATTTTTACAAGAAAAAATGCATCTTTAAAATATATATCATAGCTAGGCATGTTAGCATATGATTGTAATTCCAGTACTTAGGAGGATGAGGTAGGAGGATCACAGGTTTGAGGCCAGCGTCAGCAACTTAACAAGGTCCTCAACAATCTAAATAAGACCTTGTTTCAAAACAAAAAATATGACTGAGGGGGTAGAAGGCCTTTGAGTTCAATCCCCAGTACCCCCATAGATGTGTGTGTGTGTGTGTGTGTGTGTGTGTGTGTGTGTGTGTGTCCATGGTCCTAAAAATTAGACAAAATGGTCACAAAGTCCTATCAATCATAAATCAGTTTTGTTTTGGTGTTGGCCTGAGATCCCAGGCCATGGATACATAGGAATGCCTTGCTCTTGGGTCCTCATATCTACTCATGTCTATCTTCCTATTACTATATCTTTCTTTCTCTCTCTTTCTTTCTATCTCTCTCTTTCTCTCTCTCTCTGTCACACACACAGACACACACACACACATCTTTTCTATGTTAAACATTTTCACATAGGAATATCTACTTTATAACTCATAAAGTGATGGGTAGCTAAATCTTTATAAGAAAGTGGAGAGACAGTTTGCCTACTGGTGTTAGCATTTGCTGTAGCTATTCCTGGCATTGGGCAACACATGTTTTTAATAAACTTGTAAAAACAGTGTAGATCTATCTGTAAATATGTTTTGCTTGGTAATGTAGAATGAATAAAAAGATTAGAATGACAGTTGTTGGGTATTTCTCCCCTAAAAAAAATCACCATACAATACAAAGAGAAATAGGTTGAATGATGAGGCCCAAGACATATCATGATACCAATACTGTGTTGATAATCACTGTTTATAACAACAGTCAATTTACAATAAAAACATACTGCTGTTTCCCTTGTTCACAGCATTACATGTGTTGTTTAGTCTCTGAGAAATATCCAGCACCATGTGAAGTGGCCTATATCTATAATTAGAACTAAGTCACACAATGAAATGCCTGTCAATATTATGGCAAGCAGCTTAAAAAGAGAATAAACATTGAAGTTACTGATACAAGACTTGAAGAAATTACTCTTTAATATATTTGCTTTAATTTTCACTATTATCAATAAAACGCCATGGCCACAAAAAGATATGTATATAATTTCTAAAAATATATACATGAGAAAATAATGAGTATTATCTATTAATAGGACATTAACCCTCAGTAAGCTAAATCCAAACTTGGCATAATGTCATTAAAATTTTACATAAATATTCAACAAAACCTTTCTGAGAATTCAAATGTCACTTTCTAGTACTAACAGACATAATCTATATAAACCCATTATTTTATGTAGAAGAAAAACATTTACTTGTCAAAATAGCTTTTCTTTGATAGAATAAAGAATTATTGTACAGTTCCCATTCAGAAGAGAATCACATATAATGTCAGCAGCCTAATATTGCCTCGTGGTTAACTCTCAGAGAACAATTATTTCTTAGATTTGGAGTGTCTGAGCAAAATAATATAGTTAGTAGCATATCAAGAGAAATCAGATATAATTAATTAAGCTATCTTTTTTATAAAGACCCGGTAGGCTCATAGTAAGTTTATCAGTAGTGATGTGGGAGTTGAAGAAAAGGAATAAAGACTTATAAACCTGAACTCTCTCTTCTGGAAGCCCACAATCTAGGACATTTATATAGAGTCATATATCTATATCTTATTATTAAATAATAAACACTATATTTGAAATGGTAATTATCAAAATTAATACAGATAAATTCGAATGGCTTGCTTTTTCATTACTGTCATATTTTGTTTCTTTGCTGACAAAACAGAAGTAAGATAGCCTTGATTAACTATATGTAGCAAATGAAGTAAATGGTTAGAACATGAAAAATACTTTCAGGTTTAGATGGTTGGCAAAAGAAAAGTACTGATATGTCTCTAAAGGGAAGTGGTAGGAACAATAAAAAAAAAGCTATATGAGACTTCAGCTTCAGGGAAAAGCAAATGCTAATAATGACAACTGAGTCATATAAATCAGCTGCCTTAGTATGTAATGAGTTCCCCAACACTGGATGAAGCAAGCATTGGCAGGGCATTCACTTGATGGGAAAGTTGTAGAATCTTAAAATTGACGAGGCTACTGGGCGTGGTGGCGCACGTTTGTAATCCCTGCGCTTGGGAGGCGGAGACAGGAGGATCGTGCAGGTTTGAAGCCAGCCTCTCTGGCTTAAGAGACCCTGTTTCCAAATAAAAAAGTATAAAAATAGGTCTGGGAGTGTAACCTGGAGGTAGAAGGGTTTCCAGGAACCCCAGTACCACCTAAAAAAAATTGAGGGGGTTTCTTTTATGATACAATGGATTAAATATTAGCAATAATAACGATAGCAATGTGAATTTATAAAGCATACAATTTGGAATCTGACACAAAGAAGGTTATTGATGTTTTTAAAATCTACTTTCCTACAATCTTGTGTTAAATGACAGCAAGGGATGCTTAACAGTTGACCTAACTTTCAGAGAAATCTTTCCCAAAATAGACTTAAGTCACCGTTTTTTTTTTTTTTTTGGGGGGGGGGAAGGTCAGTAGTCAGGTACATGGTGAAGTTGGTTCATTTTCCTTTCAGTGATCACATACATATGTGCACACATTTGTGTGCACTAACACACACACACACACACACACACACATACACACACTGCTATTTTCATTTCTTATTAGAATAAACTTGGAATAGAATAGCACAGCATAACTTGTAGTCACATAGACACACAGTTAACTTTGTTTTTGTTTCAAAATATACATATTGTTTCCCAGTTTTGTTTTTGTGTTTCACTTATCATGTACATCTTCTTATCAGTAAACACAGTCTTGTTTAAACAACTATATAATCTATATTAATTGATATTTAAATTGCTTGTAAAATGTTACTTCAGAAAAATAACAACATGAGCTGGGCATGATCACACATGCTTGTATTCCAGCATTTGAAAGGCTGAGACAGGAGGATCATGGTTCGTGGACACCCTAAGCTACTTAGTGAGGTTCTTTGCAACTCAGTGAGACCCTGTGTCAAAACAAAAAAATAAAAAAATAAAAAAAATAGGGCTGGGGGTGTAGATTGAAGATAGAATGTTCCTGGGTTCCATTCCCAGTACCGAAAAAAAAAGAAAGAAATATGACAATATATTAGATTTGTGATTGTATATTCTTTTTTATCTTCTACTAGTATTTCTTTAGAAAAGGAAACTGTAGATGTATTATTAATCAGAGTACGCATGTTATAAAGTTTGATACAAACTGCCCAGCTGCCTAATAATTATTACCCTAACAAGTAGGTATGAAAATATCCACTTCCTTATAGCCTTACCAACATCAGATGTTAAAATTTTTGCTATTATATTATTAATTATTAAATTATATGCATACATATTGATTTTAATTAACATATAGTTTTTATATATAATGCATACTCTGTGCGCGCGCGTGTGTGTGTGTGTGTGTGTGTGTGTGTGTGTGTGTAAAATGTCACATTTTTCCAGGAGGCCACACTGTACAATGGCTGCCATGCCTCATGCATCTTGCCAGAACCATGAATTAGAGAACAAACATATTATGCTGGATTGTGACGTTTCACCTCATAATCCAGTTGGTGGGATTAAAATACAGGAGGGTTAATAACACAAAGCAGAACAGACAGTGGTTGATGCAGAAACTGCATGTGGGGAGGTGGAAGTGGTGGTGAGCTGAAGTGCCCACAGATTGTGGAGTTGCGAGAAGGATCTGAGCAGTACTGTGAAGAACGGGCAGGACCCAAGGGCACGGAGAAGGCAGAGGGGAGCCCCCATGGGCAGAGCTAGGCAGCTGAGCCAGCACAGACGTTTAAGTAGGTGACATAGGTTTGGACTTTTTGTTCTCAGTTACTCTGCCTTATTTTCTTCAGAGCACTCATAACTATCCAGAATTATGGGTATACGTTATGTAGATACATGTTTCCTTGTGTCCTCAGGACTCCAGAGGGGCAGGTGGTTTGTCCCGTTCACTATGGAATCTCCAGAAACTGAACAGTGCCAGCACTCAGAAGGCCTTGAAAGGGTCTGAGGAAAGGACACTGTCAAAAAATGCTGGAAAGCCAGGCGTGGTGGCGCAGGCTTCTAATCCCGGCATTCGGGAGGCTGAGACCAGAGCATCAGGGTTCATGGACAGCCTCAGCTACTTAGTGAGGTCCTCTGCAACTTAATGAGACACTATTTCAAAATAAAGAATAAAAAATAGGGCAGGGGGTGTAGCTTGGAGGTCGACTGCCCCTGGGTTCCATCCCCAGACCCACAAATAAATAAATAAATAAATAAATAAATAAATAAATAAATAAATAAATAGAAAATGCTGGGGAATCTGAATTTATATGAAAACTGGAAAATAACAGCAGAATAAAACTAGGGCTGGGAGCTGATGCAATACAGAGGTGCTTATAGAGACCTACCAGGGTTCTGTTTGCATAAAGAACTGACCTAGCAAAGCAATCAGGGCAGCAAGAAGGTCACCACCACAACACAGGGGTCAAGAAAACAAGCCTGACGATGGCTGGAGAGGATGTCCACCAAAGAAGAGCAAGAAGTCATGGTGACTAAGTGACTAAGAATAGGTACCCGATACGAATGTTTAGTATATGTTTGTTTTGTATTAAGTACTGAAAACACACTGATTTCATCTTATGAGATAGGAATTATTGTCTCAGTTTTTTAAGATGAGGAACTGAGACACAGATAGGTACCATAACTCACTCAGAGTCACACAGCTAGCAGGGAGCCCATTTCTGTGTCCATCTGTAAAGCC
This sequence comes from Muscardinus avellanarius, assembly GCF_963383645.1. Lineage (NCBI taxonomy): Eukaryota > Metazoa > Chordata > Mammalia > Rodentia > Gliridae > Muscardinus > Muscardinus avellanarius. The sequence goes on along the minus strand of NC_137787.1, from coordinate 91,146,623 downwards.
TGTGCCTCTCTCTTACCTTAAAGGCTATGGGTGCATGGGAGGCAATCAAGGCCATACACCGATCCTGCGCATGCATATTCATGTCCAAACTCTGGTATTCCCAAGGAAAAATAAATTGATCAAGCATGTGCTAGGTCAGTGTTTTCATGACCAATTAATGGGTAATGGAATCAATTTACAGAGTCATGATCAGCATTTTAAAAATAAATGAAATAGCATAGAGAGGAGAAGAAAACATTAAAGGAACTGCCCATAGTATTGTCTCATCAACCTTTGCTTCTGATGCACACATCAGCAGGCACTGAGCACTGTGCTAAACATGTTTCTTTTCATTTTTTCCTTATCGTTTTTTCTTGTACTAGAGGTTAAAATCAGAGGCAATGTACCTCCAAACTATGCCCCCAGCTTTATTTTCTTTTTTATTTGAAACAAGGTCTCTCTTACTACGTAGCTTAAAGTCTCCCTAAGTTGCTAAGGCTGATCTTGAATCTTCAATCCTTCTGTCTCTGCTTCCTAAATACTGGTATTAAAGGTGCGCACCACCATACCTGGCAAACATGTTTCTTGATATGAGTTATGGTCAAAGTAAAATTTGCAAGTCATTGCACCATCATTTACTGATAATCTTATGTAGAATTAAGAATGAATTGGGTATCTGAAGAGGTGCAGAGAGCAAGAACATAAAAATCACAGCAGAAAGTCTTAGGCTTGGTAAAATAGGCACAAATCTAAGCGTACACACACACACACACACACACACACACTTTAATATCCACAACTTTCTCCCTGGCTGATATATTACCAAGCATGTTTTGGTGAAAGCTTAACAATAGCATGTTGCATCTGAATGAGGCATTGATGAGAACTTCGCATGCTAAACCCTCACAACACCTGGTGATGTTTCCGCCCTCACTCTCAGAAGGAAGAATCTGCAGAGCAAGGGCTTGAAACGAGGGCTTCTGCCTCCAACTCCAGCCTCTTCCTCCCAGCTCATCTGCATCAGCCACTCGGCAAATAATCGTGGTAGAGTTGTATCTCCTGAGCTTCATTCATGCAAGGAATGAAGAAGAGCCACAGACTTTTGTCCTTCCAGGTGGGTGGAAGCACTCAGAACATCCTTCTTTGCACTGAGGAATTTGCAGGTAATTTCAGGCAGAACTCTCCCACTTACTCCAATAGGGGGGGAAAAATGTTTAAAAAGAAATCTCGCAGGCCAGGCTCAGGTCCTTGGAAGAAATGAAGAAGCAAGAAATAGCACATGGAAGGTTCTTTGCTCAATCTAATAAACATGCCTCTGGAAGAAAAAAAAAAAAAAACTATAAAGGGAATTCTACTGTCCCACTGACTCCTGCGGCCTCCCACAATGCGAGTCCTGGCAGGCGCCTGAAGGATCATTTAGCCCAGCCTTGCATTTATACGAGAGGTAACCAAAGCCCAGAGAGGTTAACTGGGTGAGCCAAAAGTCACACAGCTAATGAGTGGCAGAGCCTCAAAGGACAAATCTTGCTAGCATGTATATTCTTAGATAAATCCTAGTTTATTCAAGAAATGTTAACGTGGTATGGATAAGGGGGCAAAAATGAGTTGTCTATGAGTTTTGCCTGGTGTTTCTCAAAGGCTGATGAACTCAGGAGGTCTGACCTGGCTTGCACTAGGGGGCTGACATCGCCTTTGGACACCAGCCTTGACTCCTGCCTATGGCCGCTGCTCTGCACCCACGCAGTTCTGGGGTGGCACTCTGTATCCCTGCAGGGGATGACTCCCCAGTCTCGAGTGCCACTAGATATGCCATTCTTTCTGCCTCCCATGCTTGGCTTCTTTGGAGCTAAGTTCTCTTACCAGCTCATAATGCTGACAAGTATGGTATCCGCAGATCAAACAGGTTGAAAATAATACACATTTTAAATATATTGTCTCATAATACAAATTTGTCCCTGGAGGCTGTTGTTTAATAAAACATTTTAAAATCCAAAATTGGCCCCTAAAACCTTGAAACTACATCCAACTTGTGTTTGAGGCTCTGTAACTAAGAAACAACTTTTGAAAAGGAAGGAGATAAAAAAATAAACTTGGGCTAGCATAGCGGGAGCCAAGATTCAGTCCCCTGAGCTGTGAAAACCTTCCAATCAGTCTGGAAATGAGGGAAAGGGAGACTCATGTACTTCTAAATATTTATTGTTGCTAAGTTTCATCACTGTTAATATACAGGTAATGAATGACTTTTTGTCCTTTGAAGTCAAATAACCACTACTTAAGTGGTGACAAGTATTCACCTCCCTGAGATGGAACACCACACACACACACACACACACACACACACACACACACACACACACACACACGCACACACACGCACACACACACACACGAGACAGACTGAACCCTCTTAAAGTTTTATCCCCTAAAATTGATGATTCAAATGGAATTTTTATAGAGAAATTAAGAAGAGGAAGGAAAATATCCTTAACTTTCATGTTTTATTCTGTGTTGGATATTTTACTCAGCAAAATGCATAGTTTTTTTGGAAGTCCTTTTGTTCTTAACTCAGGATTTGTGATAAAGTTAGGCAAGTACACAAAAAAAGGCCAAGAAGGTGAGGCAGATGGACTGAAGAATCCTCCAGAACTGCCAACAGGGGCAAGGCCAGCACCAAAAAACTGGTGTGCTGCAGAAGACAGGAATCTCAGAGCAGGTTTAGGAAGAGGATACACCTACAAGTCCAAGCTTATTCTAGATAATGGGACAGGCATGCCTGGGTCATAAAGAGACAGAGGTATGTGCAATGGTTAGAACTGGATTTGGGACCCAGACCTCCTGGGATTAAATACTGACTCCACCACTCACTACCTTTGGGAGCTTGGGCAAAGCACCTCCCCTCTCTCTGTCTATAATTTTGTACCTGCTTCAGAGGGTCCTTTGAAAAAAATTTGCTAATACACACCAAGTTCTCAGGACAATTTCTGACACATAGCACTCATAAACATTGCTATATTTAGGTACATTTTACATACTATAGCTTTGTATGCCATATTTATTTTTTATTTATTTATGTATTTTTTATTTTTTACCATTTTGGTGGTACTGGGGATGGAACCCTTCCCTGGGCTACAATCCCAGACCTATTTTATATTTTTATTTGGAAACAGGGTCTCTTAAGCCAGAGAGGCTGGCTTCGAACCTGCGCGATCCTCCTGTCTCTGCCTCCCAAGCACGGGGATTATAAGTGTGCGCCATCAAGCCCGGCAGTATGCCATATTTAAAGAGAGCTGCCAGTAGCAATCTTTAGCCAATGTTAGAATTCAGCCATATCTTCTGAGTTTTCAACAAAAGCCCCAAATTCAGACTTTAAAGGATGTGACACCCTTTAAATGCTGGAAACAACTAGGTTTGATTTGGTTTATTTATAAAGAATTATGTGGTCCGAACAGAACATATCTACATGTTGGATGCATCCCAAGGGTAGTTTATGCGGTTGGCCAATCAAATCTGTAACTGAAACTTCGTGCTCATTGGCCCTTCTTCTATAGAATAGAACTGTGTTCTATAGCCCTCTCATCATCTGACATACATTGCACTTGTATATCATCTATCTTCCTCTTTCTAGCCATTGCTTAGGAATGAAGCTCTGCGGGAGAAAGATTTATCTGTTTTTTTTCCTTCACTGTTAATATCCCGCAATGATGCATGGTATATAATCATTCTCAACAGGAGTTGAATGAATAAAGGGTCATATCTTGATCTTCACTCTCTCTTGCTACTTGGCTTCATCTAACCCATTCCTTCCCTTCAGCAAAACGAATCACACAGAGATGAAGAGGCTGGGGTCTATCTGAGCACTTGAGTGAATCTAGGCTATAGCTGAGGGATATCAGTAAGCTTTGGTTTGAAAATGTCCCCAAAACAGGTTAAGTAGATTGTAAAAGATAGGAGTGTTGAAGAATTTATAAATTTTTCTAAATACTTAAAACCATCATGAGTGTCTTTCAATAAAATATTTTGCAATGGAAAAACAATCTCTCAAGAAATTTTTTACAAGGTGAATCTCTGTATATTAGGATAGTTTAACTTCCATCTGGAGATCTATCTAAAACTGCACCTTTGTGTAATACCTGAACAAAGGCAATTGGAGTCAATTTCTAATAATGGCCCTAATGTATCCACACTGCCTACAAATTGTTCTTAAATATTAGGGTGAGAATGACATTGAATTTCTCTATATGATTGGAAAAACATAAAATATATGAGTATATGTATATGTTTCCATGTAAGACAAATGAATTTGCTACTTGGTAATAAAACTGATACAAATAATAAATTATAAAATTCATTTTAATACATGGGAAAACTGTTATAAACAATTTTCTTTGCCCATGCATTCAATAATTCACCCACTCATCCTTTTATCTAACTGTTGTCCTTCCTATTTTAAGTAAACACAACCTATTATTCACCAAGTGATTGACAGAATGATTAAAAGACTAGCTGGCAAAGGTTAACAAGCACAAGGCACAGGATTCTTGTTCTCCTGGAGTTTCCAATCTCCTCTTGGGCCCAGACATTAACAACTGCTCAAAAAAGCATGGTGATTCTGACATCCTACTCCTAGAACCCCTTGGTTGTTTCTGAACAGAGGGTAGCTAGAAGAGGAGGTTCCTTCTCTCTCTGACCTTCTGTTTCACAATGTGATCCTTCCTACTCCTGACACAGTGAGAACATTTAAAGTTAGGACGTCACATTATGTTGAACCAATGCCTTCTGCCACAGGATTTTGAACCTCCAGAACTGGAGGGGAGCTAAAAAATGTCTTTTTTTAAAAAAAATAATCTTAGCCTGTCTTAGGTATTTCATTAGTAACAAACACCCTAAATGCAGGTGCCCTGACCAAAAAAAGAGTGCTTTACCAGTTGGTATGGCTCTTTTTTAACCCAGCATATTGTTGCTACCTTGGACTACATGTCCAATATCACTAGTTCTAGGTTATGCTGTAAACTCCATAGATTTTTAAATTTTGGCTCAACATTTTTAAAAGTGCAAATTAAATAAAAACAAACTTTAGAGATCAATATAGTAGAAAGGGTACCACTTTCTAACTTCTAACTTACAAGTGGCAAGTAAAATCTAAAATCTTTTTTCTTAGCTCTACTACTCACCAGATTTTTAGAAATATACATGAAACTTCCAGTTGGGCATATCCAGAGGCACTCTAACTTCCAAGTCCAAATTCTTGAGCTCAAAACTTTTCTATAATTTTGCTCATTTCTCCTAATTTTTTATATTGTCAAATGGCAACACTTATCATATTAAATGCTACCTTCTCTTTTCCTTCCTTCTGGCCATCCTAATCCAAGAAACCAGCAAGTCCCAGAGGATCCTCAATTTCTTGTCATTGACCCCTTCTCTTTCATTCTAGGCAATTAGCACCTCATTTCAACTATCAATAACTCTTCTAATAGAGTTCTCCAAGTCAACTTCATCAACCTACCACAGTTAAATATGTAGCAAGGAGAGTTGATATTGTTTCTGCCCTGCTCAAAAATGTCTGCGTTGGCTCCCATTATCCTACAGGATAAAACTTTACTCCTTGGCACAGCAAGGTAACAGAAGCCTTGGATTCTAGCCTGTGGCTGCTCAGCCAGCCTCACCTCCATCAACTCCAACCATGTATCATAACTTTGCAGAACCATTTATTTCTCCCTGATGTCACAGATTTTACACCTCTATTCTTATTTATTTATTTATTTATTTATTTACCTATTAACTCATTTTTTTGTGTGTGTGGTACCAGGGATTGAACCCAGGGGCACTCTACCTCTAAGCTATATCCCAGCCCTATTTTATTCCTTATTTTGAGACAGGACCGCATGAAATTGCTGAGGGTCTCACTAAATCACTGAGGCTCCTATCTCAGCCTCCAAAGTACTAGATTAAAAATGTGTATCACCATGCCCGGCTATACCTATATTTTCTATACTATCTCTTCACCTTGCCTGGAATACTTCTCACTAGCCCCCTTTTCTACCTACTCAACTCCTTTCCATACGTTAAGTCTCAGCTCAGGCCATTGCTGTCTTTCCTAGAGAGATTTAGACACAGCTTTGAACTGAGTTGTATTCAAGCAAATGTAGACTAATTGTTAAGGATAGGGAAAGGGTAACATCATTCGTCTTTATATCATAACATTTAGTACACCATCTGGCACACAATATTCATAAATATTTGTTAAATAAAGGAAGAGTAAGATATGGGTTTCTGAAGAAAGAATGTATAATTGAAGAAAAGGAAATTGTTTTTTTTTTTAAAGGGTGAATGATTTGGTTGACCTCTGGTGTAAGCTGCTGCCAAAATCTTCCAGTAGTCTACCAATTAGTTGAATCATACTTCACCCTCATCACCTTACAGTGGCCTCCCAGTAAACTAAGTATGAATCCAAACTGATCAGTAGACCATAAACATGCTACCTTGACAGCCCTGTCTCTATCTTCTTACCTGACTTACTTCCATTCTTACAATGCAGACTTTGTTATTTTTCTTGCTTTGAATGCTCATCTCCCAATTGCCTGTTTCATTTTGTCATTCAGGTTATAGCTAAAACATCATCTTTTCAGATCATCAAATCAACCCGGCCACTGCCCAACTCCCCATCACTCTTTTCCCTATTTTCTTTCCTTTATAGCCTTTAGCAATACTTGAAATTATTTGAACTAATTCTCAATATCCACCAATAATATAAATTTCACCATTCTCTACCTTTTTTTTCTTTTGAGGCACTGGGGGTTGAACCCAGGGGCATTCTTCTTCTGAGCTACACTCCCAGCCCTATTTTTTGTTTTTTATTTTGAAACAGGGTCTCACTAAGTTACAGAGGGCCTCACTAAGTAGCTGAGGCTGGCTTTGAACCTGTGATCCTTCCTGTCTTAGCCTCCCAAGTACTGGGATTACAAGTGTGTACCACCACGCCCAGCTACCATTCTATACCTTTTAAAAAAAATCTACATTTCCTCATGAGGTCCCATGAAGCACTAAAAAAAGCATCCCTTCAAACTAATTGATCCATAGGATTTAGCTTCCTAAACATTTTTAATATAAGTAATACATATAACATATGAATATGACTTATGTAGGTATAAGCATTATGTGATCGAAGCATCCTAGTCAAACAAAGGGGTAAAATCACCATCAAAAACAGATAGTCCATAATCATGGCATTTCCCACAACCAAAATTTGTAATCTCCTCTTGTAGGCAGGAGCTATTTTACTAGGCTATAATTTTTACATCATTCTCAACCAAGTATCTCCACATGGAGAAATTGTATGACTTGTCTTTTAAGAAAAGAAAATTATTGAAAATTAAGCTTTCAAAAAAGATGCGGGTTTGACTCCAAAATAACTGTTAATGTCCAAGCATGTAAACAGAAAAAAATTAACAATTACCATTTCACAGCTCTCAAAATGTTTATAAACATTAAGCCTATTTCTTTCTGAAAATATGAATATCAAGACTGTTTTCATTTTAATAATAGTTTGAGATACCTTTTGTAATCATTATTAAAATATTTTTTATAAAATCACATCACTATATAATAAAATAATACTATTTTAGTGAACTGCTCTTTTTAAAACCTTGAAGTTAGTTCTTAGGTATTATCTTTATTAAACACAGCTATTTAGAATTTAAGTGTTGGAAAAAAATAAGGCCAAAGTAATCTCATTTTTACACCTGTAAAGTTTAAGAAAGCAAACTACTTATTTTGTGCAGGGACTCTACTCTTCCTTTATAATTCATGTTTTCTGAATGAAATGCTTTTCATCAATGCTTGAGAAGTTGAATGACTATGTGTCCTCTGTGATTCTCTTCTGGGCAAAACTACACTTAGAACTAACAAGTTCCCTCTATTGTTGTATTTTCTTTCAATTGTTTTGTTAATAAAATGGTTATATATAAATGTTTATTGGTATTTGGTACTAGGGGTTGAACCTAGGCATATTCTATCTCTGAGCTACATCCCCAGCCTTTCTTATTTGAAACAGGGCCTCCTTAAGTTGCTGGCATTGGCCTTCAACCTGCAACTCTCCTGTATTAGCCTGCCAAGTACTAGATTACAGAAATGCAATAACATGCCCAGCCTAAATGGCCTAAAATATAAATTAATCTTCAACTGGTAAAATTACAAAGCTAAAAACCTAAAATAATTTTTAAATCATTTGGTTGATTTTATTTGCAGGTAGTAATGGATAAAGAAGATAATAATTAATATACACTCTTCTTCCTCTCCTCCCAGTTTTTGAGTGCCTGTGTCCTGGTGCAAAGGGGATTTGCCTCACTGTAAAATTAACTGTAGGAAGTAGATGTTATGGAGAGTACCATTAGGCAGATGAGAAAACAGAGGCAGAAAGAGGTTGAAGTCATTATGTTAGGTAACAGTGAGTCTGACAATACAGAGTTGATACACGGAAGTATTTTAAAATAGAGTCTTCCCAAGCCAGGTGTGGTGGCGCATGCTTGTAATCCCAGCATTTAGGAGAATGAGACCAGAGGATCTCAGTTCGTGGACAGCCTCAGCTACTCAGTGAGGCCCTTTGCAACTCAGTGAGACCCTGTTTCAAAATAAAGAATAAAATAGAGTCTTCCCTACATGAGTTGTTTTTTTGGTTTTATTTGTTTGTTTTTGTTTTTTGGTGCTGGAAGTGGAACCCAGGGGCATTCTACATCTGAGCTATACTCCCAGCTCCATTTTGTATTCCTTATTTTGAAACAGGGTCTCACTGAGTTGCAGAGGGCCTCACTAAGTAGATGAGGCTGGCCATGAACCCTGAATCTCCTGTCTCATCCTCCCAAGTACTGGGATTTCAAGCATGCTCTACCACAGCCAGCCTAGGTACGTTTTTAAGGTGAACAGTTTATTACCTTGTTTCTAAGTATAATCATTATTTAATTATAGGGGATAATATCTGATTGATAATATCTTTTCTATTTATAGAAATGGGGAAAACACAATATTTTACTGAGAACTTTCTGTTTTGTCTCTAAAGATTATAACTACCACTTAAGAATTACAACATCTCAATGTAATAACTAACTTTTTTGGAGGGTAGAAACAATTACCATCTCAATTTTCATGAAAGTCCTTGAGTCATAAGGAAGCTGAGTGACTTTTTCATGGTTCTACTCTTAGAAAAAGAATCTCTCTTTTTTAGGAGAAATTAATTCCATGTGATTCAGGAACAGTGGACTCCTTACCAGAACCAGTTCATGCCCTCTCCCCTTCAAACAGAGCTGGCAAGGGGGTCAGAAAAGTCACATGAAGTTAAACAAGTACCTGGGGAGTACCTAGCTGGAGTAATTGGTTCAGGAATATTGTTTTAGCCAGTTCTGAGCTGTTCTATCTTTTGCCAGACAGGGATATTAGGCAGATCTCCTTCCCCTAGTATATTCTGCTGTTAATGGTATACAACTGGACCAACTACAGGTTATCTTATCTACCACACAGAAAAAAAAAATTCTTCTGAAAGACAAGAATAAAGACAGATGATACAGCCCAAGGACCTCAATCCAGACATGCAAGTCCCAAGGGTAACCCTAGGTAACTTACATATTTGGTCACATAGTTATGGCTTATTTTTTTCAAACTTTTAACTTGTTGAAATAGAGTTCCTGTCACTTGCAACTTTCCACCACTAAAGACTCTTATTATTTTTCTTCATGACCTCTGTGTTCTAAAACATTACATACCAAATGCTTCTATTATTTAAAAGTCAACTTAATTTATCAAGAGGAAGCATGGGTTGATAAAGTCTTCAGAATTTTATCTATGGAATTCTGATGCCTGAGAGGAGTAAAGCCATAATCTATGCTACTAAAAATTATTTTTGGATGCTATAGAATAGCTCAGCTTAGCTCAGTTTTGCTTTAAAGACCTTTCAGAATCTAAGGAACTTTGATTAGTAACTGCTGTTCTAGAGGCTAAGCAACAAAATAAAAGATGAAAAATATTTGACCTATTTTGAAGTGTTGAAACTATTTCTATACTTTAAAAAACTTGAATTCACTATTCTCTAACAACAAAATTTCTCTGAGGAAGAGAATCAGTGTGCCTTAGTAATCTGAATAAAACATTCAAATGCCATGAAAATTAACATCTAAGCCCTGGATTCAGGGTGTGCCTAATGAAAATCAGGCAGAGAAGCTAATGGGAAATTTAACACAGGCCAAATGTCATTATTGTTGTAAGAAATATACTATAATTAAAACGTTTCTGAGTCCTGGCCAATGACCTACAGTAATAATGCTTTGTTGACCTTATTATAAAAATAATTTTTCATTACTAATTCAGTAAAAGAGTCCCTTTTTCAGTCTTCAAGTATAAATAATGAAGAAAAAGCCAGCACCTGATTTTTCATTGAAGCATAAGAGGCAATGCAAAAAAAAAAAAAAAAATACTGACCAGTTTAGAAGAAAACCAAACTCCAAAACCACAGTGAACAAAGAAAGAGAGGAAATAAATAAAGGCCTGTCTTAGATGAAGAAATAAAAGTAGATGTAGCAGATTCTGGCAAAAAAATAAAGGAGGTATGGCAAAAGCAGTGAATTTCACTCATTCTAGAGTTCTCACAGCCTCAAAAGTATAGGAACTGTGGTCTCTACATTAGAAAGAAGGCTATTCAGTCTGGATAGAAAGGACATTTTGTTGGAATTATTATTGTGTCTTAAATATGTTTAGAAAACGACTCTCTCGAACAACAACATTTGCATATTATAACAGTCAGCCTCCCTGAGGGTCCTGGCCAGTTCTCTTCTCTGGCTAACTATCCATGAGAACCTTTGTTTGAGGAGAATCCAAAGTGTGATGTGGTCTGGGAAGATACACATGTTCTCTTTGTTTTGGAGTGCAGGAGTAGGAGATGCTGAGTAACAGCCAAATAAAAGTGACTAGAGCTAGCTTTGTATGTAGAACACTGGATTTTGTGTACATCAAGGGGCAAAAAAACAAAGTCATATCATTTAAAATTGGAGAGAGGGGCTGTGGCCAAATCAATATAAACTTCCCTTTAAAATTCAAATATATCTCCTAAGGAAAACACATTATGCCATCTACAATCATTTTCACAACAATATACATTGATATATTCTGTAGAGAAAATTGGGATCCAATAAAAATGGAGCCCCAACAGGTTAATTTTGATAAATGATTGAGAAAAGAGAAGGCTGGGGCATCCAGAGCAAGAGTCACAGCCCAATTCCCTGGGGCCAGGGCGATAACATAAATATGCTGAGTAGCAAATGTATACAATAGAAAGTGGCGGGCTGAGCTGGGCTTGGTGGCACACACTTGCAATCCTAGTACTTGAGAGGCTGAGACAGGAGGATCATAGGTTCCAGGATAGCCTCAGCAAGTAGTGAGACTCACATCAATCTAGCAAGGCACTCTTTCTAAATAAATAAATAAAATAAAAAAATAAAACAGGTCTTGAGCTAATCCTGGAGATAGAATGCCCCTGGATTAAATCTTCAGTACCATGTACGCGTGTGAGCACGCGCGCACCCCCCCCCACACACACACACATGCGCATGCTTGCCAAAAACGGTGTGCTGACATCAAAAGTGGGGAGCTTATGTCTCATCCAAAGGCATCTTTTTGTGTGTGTGATATCAGGGATTGAACTCAAGTGTGTTCTTCCTCTGAGCTTCACCCTCAGTTCTGTTTTATTTTGAAATAAAGGTCTTGCTAAATTGTGAGGCTGGCCTTGAACCTGTGAGTTTCCTGTCTCAGCCTCCTAAGTACTGGATAATAGGTTTTGGCTACCATGCCAACTTCATTATTTAAAAGGCAAAATTAGCTGGGCATGGGCGTGGTGGAACATGCTTGTAATTTCGGCATTTGGGAGGCTGAGACAGGAGAATTGCAGTCATGGACAGCCTCAGCTACTTACTGAGCCCTTTCGCAACTCAGTGAGACCCTATTTTCAAAAAAAGTAAAGAATAAAAAATAGGGCTGGGGGGTGTAGCTCGAAGGCAGAATGCCCCTGGGTTCCAACCCCAGTACTGCAAAAAAAAAAAAAAAAAAAGGGCAAAAATACATAGCTAAATCAATACAATTACGTCAGTGGCCCCCATTTTATGACCACTACTTAGACCAATACTGCATCCTTGAAGATGTCAAATCAAACCAATATAAAACAAAACAAAAAAACAAAATATGCAAACCAATAAAAGTGAGTTTTTACAGGGAAAAATATTTGTAAATCATGGGGTATAGTGGGTTACCCTCTGTCTGTCCTTCTGGATTCACTCCTCATCTCTCTTTACCCTAGCCTGTGCCCTAGCAACATAACACAATTGGGATGCATTAAGGACCCCCTCTGCCTTATGGTTCTGAAAAGTAGAACATCCCAAGGTCATGTTCTACTACCCCTTCTGTGCCACCTTGCAATAGGCTGGCAGTGCCTTTCTGCCATACTAGAACCAGAGTATTGTGCTATCTCCGATGCCTTCCTTAAATCCTGCCCAAATCTTTATAGAAAGTCATCTTATTAAAATTTCCTCAAGTTTCAAATTTGAAAATGTCATATGTTTCTTGTGAGGACTCTAACTGACATAGTGGGTAAAAAAGAAAGAAAGAAAGAAAGAAAGAAAGAAAGAAAGAAAGAAAGAAAGAAAGAGAGAAAGAAAGACAAAGTCAGCTTCTTTTTTTTTGCAAGATTTAGGAGTCCTTAAAATGGAGTATGTATTGTAAATTCTCAAGAGTGGAGTATAACATAATACTATGTGTATTAGACAGTGGTCTAGAAGAGAAAAGACATGTTGGAGGGGATAAGGCTGAGGAGTCCCAGAAATCACATAATTACAGCTTAAAAGAAGAGGCCAATGAGAAAAAGGAACAGAGAAGACCAACTTTCCTAATGCACAATTTCTCAAGTTTAGATGAGGGAGTCAAGTTCTGGGAAGGGAATTGGGCAAAGCTAATCTTGGAGTTGAAATGATATAATTTACATGCAACGGATTTTTGTAAGATCCTTTCAAACTTCTTCTTTTCCCCCCTTTCATTCTCTTCCTCTTTCTTTCTCTTTCCTCTCTCTTCCTCTTTCCTTCATTTCTTCTCTCTCATTCTGTCTCTCTTTCTTTTGTAAGCATTATATTCAGGATCTTTGAACCAATAAAGCTAGGGGAAGTGTTGTATACTTCCTTTCTGCTTTTACTGTACTTTCTGGACTATATATTAGGATATCATATTGCCCAATAAAATGTCCACATAAAAACTTTGCTTCAACTAGTGAAATGAACCTGAGAAAAGAACTAGAAACAGTGAGAATAATAAAAAAAAATCTAAATCTCTCTTCTACAAACCTTTAAAATAATGTCAGCAACAAAACGTTAAATTCAAACAATTTTTCAACACTTTGAAATAGTGTCCCCTATTCTTCAAAAGCAATTTTGGAACTCTGAATCCACCTAGCCTTTTCTGAAAGCATAATCCAGAAATGATGTAACGAAATATGTGTGCACAATATACATGTGTACACATGCGCGCGTGCGCACGCGCGCGCGCACACACACACACACACACACACACACACACCAATTAGGATTTCACTGCACAAAATTATTTTTAATCAGAGAAAAATACCTTCATTGTATCTAAAACTTCATATGTCTGAATCATGGTGGTGGTAGGTATCAAATCCAGGGTCTCCGTGCTAGGCAAGCTGCTCTGCTCCTGAGCTACACCTCCAGCTCCTTCAATCCATTCTTGATCTTTCCCTCCAAATGTTTCTGCTCTAATCTTTAGCCTTCAGGCCATCATCAACACCTATCTTTTTCTCATATTCCACAACCAATTCAAACCTTCCAAATTCAACCCCAATTTTTTTTAATTGTTGCATTGCAATCATACATCATAATGGGGTACAAGATGGCAAAGGCATACATGCATACATCACTAATTTGGCCCTTCCCCAATTTCTACTTCATTCCTCCCCCTCCCTCCTTCTCATGTTTTTCACTGATTGACTTTGATATGTTTGTGAATGTATGTCATAGACATTACAGGATTTTTCATCTTCAGCCTCCCCATACCCCTCAGTTAGGGTAACCTTATTTGCTCATCTATGGTTTCTCCTTCCTCTTCTAGAATTCTTCCTATGACCCATTTTCTTTCTAGCTTCCAAATATTAGGGAGTGATCTAAAAATTCAATAGAACCTGAATTTGATCACTCTTCACTAACTACACTGCTAGCACCCTGGCTAGGGGTTTTGGTGCCATTTTGTTTAAATCTCATAATAATCTAATGAAAAAAGTCTTTTGAATCTTCATTTAAAAGCTGGGAAAATGGGTTTTCTGAGAGATATAACTTACCACAATGAAACATTTAGGAAATAGAACTGGAATTTGAAACCATCCTGGCAATTTCCCAAGTTTTAATCATTCTAATATACATAGATAAAATTAAAGGTTTTAAAAATGGACTCTAATCTATAGCTATTTGTTTCTAAAAAATCATCTCCCCTCTTCTGATTTAGGAGAATCAAAACGCTTAACTAGTTTGTTCATAAACTTTACAAGAAGGTATATGTGTGCGCACATACCCATATAAAAATTAGAAAGGAAACTAAGAAATTTGATGGATATTGCAATCTTGGAGACATCACAGCTTATAAAAGAAATCCAATTGAATTGTTTGGAGGTGACTAGTAGAGAAAGGATTATTTATCCCATTGCATCCTAAATAGCCAGGAGCCAGGCAGAGAAGCAGCTGGGTGCAAGGAAGCATTAGGGAGCTGAATCTAGGGTATCGCCAGGGAAGAAGGTGGCAGCTGGGAGTGGGGTTGTTTCACCATCCAACATTTAAAATGATCCAAACAGGAAAATGCCAGCTGGAAGAAAGGGGTGCTAGGCATCCAGTAACCTTCTGGTAAAACCAATTTTCTGTCTGGTATAACAGAAAACACATGCCACACGTTAAGTATCCCAAGTTTCAAAGAGGAGAAAAGTACATTTTCCCAACAATTATCTTGTTCCTGCTGTAAGTTCTACCCGTAAAGAAAGGCACCAGGGAGGATGACCTGTTATTAAGTCAGCACATTTCAGCCTATGTCAACACCAGCATGGTTCTTCTGGGTACCAAAATAATATGCCGAAGAGGCCTTTAAACATTTTATATGTTCCCTAATTTAAACTGGGAATATGATGGTCCCTTATGGTGATTCTCTTTTTAAAGGGTATATCATTAAAAAGGTTATATGAGTTAATTCCATTAAAACAGACACACACACAGACGTGTGCATGAACACACAGAATAAGATATACACTTCAAGCGTATATGACAGACATCTAAAGACTGTGGGTTTAAACCCTCAGTTTATCAATTCTAGAGGCCTAATTTTGCAATCAGCTAAACCTACAGTACATTTTCATCAAGTGCTGCAAATCAGCAAAATATTAAATGAATCTTGAAAAAAATGATTATGAATCCACAGTTCTGTTTGACTGTATAATTCTATTTAAGATTAAAATTACTATCATAAAAAGGCCACTTTCTGAATGTAATTCCACAAAAACATCATCACAAAAGCTTTTACTGCTATTTATGTCAGAATGTATTTTAAACAGTTCTAATCATTTACCTTTGTGGACACTTAATTAAAATTACAAAACCAATTTTAATCTGTAGTCCAATTAATATGCAAATATATGCAAATGTGGTAAATCAAGGTGGTGATTAAGTTAAGGACACTCTATTTCATGTCTGCTTTAAGTGTGAAAACAAACAATCTTTTTTGTAATTGTACTGATGGATTGTGATGTTTATAGGGTTAGTATGGGGTACAAATGTTTATGCATCAACATTATGCCAAAACAAAGATTTTATACTCTGGAGTGATTTAGCATCCAGCATACATTCAGATGCAACAAAGTCATTTTGCAGTCATCTTGTGAATTAGAATAAGGTCAAAGCAAAGTTAAATTTCTATGTCATCCATTTGTATGGCTATTTAAAATTCAACAATCACTTTCTGATGTGTTAGGTAAGAGCCAAGAAGTCTCAAGAATGGCATATTATCGCCCTTTATCATTTAGTGTTTCTAATATACTGGTTTATCTTTGATACTATTACAGCAATCGTTCTCTCATTAAGGTACAAAAATATTCAGCCTTTTTAACCCCTCTTTTCCACAAGTTTTACATATGGAAAGTATAGCTAAAATCCTAGTGGCCATCACAATTTAACTGCAACAATACACAACACATCCATACATCTAATTCTTGCCTCTTGCTCTTCTGTTATTGTCTAGATAGTGCTGATGACAATTTTTCTGAAGAAGTGGCTTCAGGATCATGGTTTTTAAAAGGGCTTAGGCTTAACTTCACCAGGATTTAGTTTCTTAAATGCTTGGTCAACCTAGGTGATTTTTGAGTAAGAAAAAAATCCTACAACTTCATTCATTCTAAACAGTGTTTTCTCTATTCTTAAAAAAAAAAAAACAACCTTCTATTTTCTAAAATGTATACTGGACAAAGATCATTTCTTTTGTAAAAGAAATAGCGTAACCTTGGGGCTGGGAGTATAACTCAGTGCTAGAGAGCACTCTTAGCATGTGTGAGGCCTTGGGTTCAATTCCTAGCAAAGGAAGGACGGAAAGGAAGGGAAGAGGATGGAAGGGAGGGAAGGAACAAATTGGAGAAATAATATATCATATGTTGGAAAACATAAATAATCCAAAGCGTTGTCCTTATTGAAATATTTCTTAACTATCAAATAATTATGTCAGAAAAACATTAAAAATAAAAGATTGATCATATGGTTTTTGCGCAAATGTGATTATTTTAATTTTTGAAGCCCAAAAGAACTCAGAATTGATCATATAAATTTTAAAGTGATTACGAAAAGATTATTTGGGCATTATCCCTTTTTGTTCCAAATATTTCATGATTGTAAAATATTCTTTTAAATATTAAGCATTTAGATATTGACAAATGTCTAAGAACCTCAGCAATATAGCATTAATCATCAGCATTTCACACACACATTTCTCACTGGACACTCTTTTTTTTTTGCAGCTGTGTTATTTAAAATAATCTTTCCTATTCTTAGTTGAAGAGGTATTCATGTATAGTTTCCCATTTCATTTAGAAAAATGAGAAAAAAGAATGTGGAATTGCAGTCATCCCGTCATTTTTAACAGTCTATCTACATTTAAAAATACTGTCGCTCTGTGAAGGCAGATAATTTAATAAAAAGCAATACACTTTAGAGTTATGTTTACTAAAGTACGTAATGTGTCTTTAACGTGCTTCTGGAAACTTATTTCTCCCTCTCATTCTAATCTAATTTTACCGTCCCTATTTTGAAATTCTCAAAAATATCTAACTTTTCAAGAACAAAGATACTAATAAATGTTGAATGTAATTGCTGTGTATATTTTTCCTTTAACTGTTCCACTGTTAACATCATTACTTTGCATTGTACATATTCTTACAAATAAGTCATTCTTCTAAAATATTTTTAAATGAAACTGTATACAACAAACCATTAAGTTCATTTCTCTCTCTGAGTAGGTGTTTAGGGACTGTAATTTTCTAAATGTATCTAGTACCAACATATTCAATTATGAAACAGTCTTCGTGTGATGATGCACCTAAGACAGCAGTTTACATTTATATTAACAAACTCTATCTTCATTACAGTACAAGGACAAAGCAGGATTCCCTTCCCCAATTTAGATCCAACAGTGAAATACATAACGCAATACAACATAAAATGAAATAAAAGGAGGAACATAAAATGCACTGCATTAAATATTAGGAAAAAAATAGTAAGCACAAAACTGCAGAAGCCGAAGCAGAGCGGGCTGCACGGAGACAATGGACCATCTCGGTGGGAACAAATGGAGTCAAAATGGTTCGGAGTTAGATAATCAGTGTGTGAGAGCCAGTCACTGCCTACGAAATATTTAACATGGCTCTTCTTAAAAGTCTTAATTTCCTAAAAGTAAAGATTGTCCAGCGTTATGAAGTTTCATCCATATATTATCTTGAAATTATGTCAACCAATGTAGAAGAAACCCTGAGCCAAACAGGCACTTTTCTGGTCCAGCTCTCCTAGGAATATGTCACAAAATTGCATTAGTGGGTAAACAGTACCTGACATGACAATGGAAAACAAAGTATTAATGGATAGGAACACAGATGAAAATATCATCTAGTTAAGAGGTAGTTATGATGGGATGTCCTGCTGGCTTTAAATTAGAAGAGAGGGCTGTTATTTACAGGGCTTCGTGAAAGTCCTTAGCTCAAAGCCGTATAGTTTTATCTAATGGTAGGTAAGGAAGAGCTGAATAGAATCTCTAATAAAACAAACAAAATTTATTAAAAGGATATAAAATTTGCTGCATTTAAAAATCTTAATAAACACACTGACATTTATTATTTTTTCTACTTAAAAAAAAACTGAAAATATTTTGCCCATAGAATGAGTTTAAATCTTGGGAACAAAATAGTGCCTTTTTATGATTATCTCAAAAAAATGACAATGTTCAAAAAAAGAAACCTATGCCGGGCGTGGTGGTGCACGCTTGTAATCCCCGCGCTTGGGAGGCGGAGACAGGAGGATCGCGCAGGTTTGAAGCCAGCTGTGCTGGCGTAAGAGACCCTGTTTCAAAAATATAAAATAGGTCTGGGAGTGTAGCCCGGAGGTAGAAGGGCTTCCAGGAACCCCAGTACCACCAAAAAAAAAAAAAAAAAAAGAAACCTATTTTCTTTATTGTATACATTTTATGATTAAATTGTTAAGATTAATCCCAATTATGCTAAAATACATGGAATTTTATATTTCAAAACCACCACCATTTTTTTTAGACTGAACACATGGCTTCAGAAAAGGCTAAAGTTTATAGAAATAGATTTTTTTGCTCTCCTTTTTTGTAGTTTACTGATAATCCTGCCTAAATAAACTGACGTGACCTTGGGAATGTCTCACATTCCTTGGAGCAGCCCTTTTGAATAATCTCCAAAACCTACACATCTGAGATGATTTTGGATCTCCTCCCAGAAAAAGCCTTCATCCTAATGGCCATCTAGGGGGATGAAAGGCCCAACATCATCTCCAAATTTCTGGGAGGTTGGATATTGTCTATGCCAGAACCAGTACTGTGACCTGGTACCTTGGATGACGGAAAACTAAAATGAATCATACAAGGTAATATGGCATTATTCTCTGGGCAGGGTTTCATCTAATCAAATCTTTTCCGACATATTCTCTCAAATCCTAGTTCGCACACAATAACGAGAGAGGCTGGGTGGGAAGAGCAGTGAGATCCTAGGCCTCTTGCAGGCAAGGATGCAGCCAACTTGAGAAATAAAGGCCAGAAAAAGCCTTCGCATCTGTTTGCCATTCTAAACCCAGCCCTAGAGTAAATCATCTCAGAGATTCTACCACGTCTACAATTTTCTACAACCTTCTTAGTGTGTTTACTTCTTTGCTCACACGAAATGCCACGCATCCAAAAACTCTGGATCAGACAGCAAACGACTTCAGTCCAAGTTCAAGCTGCGGATGATCAAGAATGAGGCTGAGTATTTACTTTGCCTTATGCTCGGTCAGTTTCATGTGGAGAAAAAATTAAAATCCGGTGTCCATGGAAAAAAAGAAGAAAAATAGGTGTATTTCACATGTTCCTTATAATCTGCTGCTCTAATCCTCTGGTTTCACTGAAGCAGATCCCTCCAAAAAGGGGTGTATGTGTCAGTGTGCACGTGGGCAACGTCAGTTTATATAAAAACAATCTTACTTTCTTAGCATAACTAAAAAGAATATCTGTATTTCCAGTGACTTAGACTAATTTGCAGACTCACAGGATTTTAATCTAGATATATTCATTTTATCTTTTCCTTTATGGAGACTCACAGTTTAAATAACTTGGCTTGCCCAAGGTCAGTCAATTAGTTCTACGGCAGCCAGAGCAATAGCAAGCCAGGCTGTTCAGAAGCTGAGCAGGAACTGCTCTGTTCCCCAGAAGATGGGCCTATCCTGAAAACACTACCAGGAAGCCACAACATAAGACAGACACCAAAGACTGCTTAAAGCATGATGTGGGGACCTCTCCTCTAACCTGTCAGTCCTTAGCATATACATGGAAAGCTTGGGGCCTCTGGTATAACATAGGCTTTCAGCCTGAAAAAACTTTTTTAGAGATGAGAAGATTCAAAGACAAGACTCCTAAATATGGTAAGCATGGACTACACTTTATTAATTCTACAGAAATATTGACTTCTAAGAAGCTTAAAAATTAGCTGTGTCATCTTGATGCAAACACACAGGGTATTATAATACACTATGTTTATATTATAATATTATATTATATGCTATAATATGCTAAGTGGTTTGCTATGACTTTTCCACCTTTGCCTAAATTCAAACGAATATCTATTAAAATGAACCCAGCCAGGCATGGTGGGACATGCCTCTAATCTCTGTACTTGGGAAGCTGAGACAGGAGGAATGCAGTTTTGAGGCCAGCCTCAGCAACTTAGTGAGACCCTGTTTCAAAATCTGAGAGAAAGGACTGGGGGTATATCTCAGAGGCAGAATGCCCCTGGGTTAAATCTGTATTATAAAAGGAAAAGAAGAAGAAAAAGAAGAAGAAAAAAGAAAAAAAAAAAAAAGACTGAATTCCCTCAGAGAGATCTTGGGAGGGATAACCTTTACTAATGTCAAATGACATTGTTCATGTAAATTATTTGATCTTCTTAAGCTAATTGGAAATTGCAATTTGATATCAAAGTAGGCAATCCAAACACACAGCTATATTCTGTGATGCAACATATTTCAAGCATACAATTAAACAAGTAGAATTGTGGGCTAGGATCTTTAAGAATGAGAAGAACCATTATTTCATAATTTGATTTACAGAGCAGTTATAACTAGAATGTTAATTCACATAAATCTGCTAAGCACTATTTTCCTACTTTCCTATGATCAAAAGGAGACGAACTGGAATCGGAGTCCAGTTCAAATCTCATCATGACTATGAATCCATTTCAAGAGGACCCTCCTAAAATATCAATTATGAGCTGGGTGTGGTAGCACATGGTTGTAATCCCAACATTTAAGAGACTGAGACAGGAGGATCTGGGTTTGCAGCCAGCCTCAGCTACTTAGTAAGGACCTTTGCAACTCAGTGAGACCCTGTTTCAAAACAAAGAATAAAAAATAGGGTTGGGGGTATAGTTCAGAGGTAGAATGTCCTGGGTTCCATCCCCAGTACCACAAAAAAAAAAAGTATGCCTTTTTGAATAGATTTGTATCCACTTACAGATTCACAATTGTTTTCAAAAACTCTTCAAGAACCCAAGAAGTTCTTAGGCAATCCTTTTCTGGGTTCACAGACAGGGATGAGAACACCTGAAAGGCTCTCCCCTCCTTCACCAATGAAACCAGTGTGGCTTGGACAATGCCACACTGGGAAAAAAGTGTTTGCTTGGGTAAGATTCAAGAGCTAATACTTCAGTTGACTGAGAAATTAAAGTTAACATGCAGAAAGGACTGCTAAACAATTATTTCCCTTGAATTATAGTATATTTCAGCTTCTAGCCCTGATGATGAACTCCTGCAGAAACAATTAGAAATGAGCAGAATTTAGGAAAAAATATTCCAGGATTCAGTTCTGCTCAGTTAAGCACACATTTATTAAATTCACGGACTCTCCCAGGCCCTGTGACTACACAAGTAAAGAGACTGAAGTCCTCTATTGTTTGAGTGCTTTGACCAGTCCATGAGTGGCTATTGGCAGATCTGAGAACAGCAGTCAGAGCCAGATGCCTTAGTCCCAGACACAACACACACACACACACACACACACACACACACACACACACCCCTCTCTCTCTCTCTCACACACACACACACACACCTCTCTCTCTCACACACACACACCTCCCTCTCTCTCTCTCGGTGTCTCTCTCTCTCTCTCTCTCTCTCTCTCTCTCTCTCTCCTAATTTTTGGCACTACAGATTGAACCTAGGAGTATCTTACCTCTTAGCCACATCCCCGGCTCTATTTTATTTATTTATTTATTTATTTATTTATTTATTTATTTATTTATTTTTGGCAGGTCTGGGGGTGGAACCCAGGGGCATTTGACCTCCAAGCTACACCTCCTGCCCTATTTTTTATTCCTTATTTTGAAACCGGGTCTCACTGAGTTGCAGAGGGCCTCACTAAGTAGCTGAGGCTGTCCACGAACCACAATCCTCCTGTCTCTGCCCCCACGAATGCTGGGATTACAAGCGTGCGCCACCACGCCCGGCTTTATTTTTTATTTTGAAAAAGGGTCTTGTTAAGTTGTTGAGTCTCACTACATTGCTAAGGCTCTCCTCAAACTTGTAATCCTCCTGTCTCAGCCTTCGAAGTACTGAGCCTACAGGGGTGTGCCACCATGCACAGCTATGGGCTCTCTTTGGAATATACCAAATGTCAATAAAGAGAATATTTCTCTTTGATTTGCTGGACAACCAAATGTTCAAGAAGTAGTGATAACGTAAAAGAGAATACAAGAATATCTTCTATAAATGTAAATATAAACATTACAAGTAAATCAAATGGGTCAATATAGTAATAACTGATTGTAAGAATTTAGGAGCAGGACTAAGAGGACTTCTACCTCTACTTTAACCTAAAAATAAGGTAAATAACCAATTACAAAAGTAATGTTGGTAATTACATACTGAAATATATAATTTACTTAAAGAAAAAGGAAAAGCAACTTAAGTAAATATATGATTTAGTTAAATATTAAGGTTAAGGCAAAAACAAAAAATAATATTAACCTATGATTGACTTCATTAAATCTATATACTGATCTTTTTCTGTTCAAGTTCTTCAAACTGAAGAACACAGAGCACTTTCCAATCTCATTTAAAAAAAATCATTTTTCAAAACCTTAAAACTATTTTAATTTTATTTCTTGGGACAATGATGATCAAAGATAAAAAATAACTTTTGGAATATATAATATATATATATATATATATATATATATATATATATTATAATCTTACACAACTGTCACAGAACCAAGCTTCTAATTAAACATGTAAAATGACAGGATCTTGAAACATAGTGGGACCTGAGACATATTCCAGTCCAGTGATTTCATTTTACAGATTCCAACATTGAAGTTGTGGAAGGTTAAACGAGGCGCCTTACCACACACACAGCTAGTTAGCAACAGCACTGCAACCCCAACCACCAGCATGGAGTGCTTTTTACTATGGTAAGCAGTTTAAATTGTATCCAGAGTTTAAGTAGTAGTCTCCAAAAATGTGTCAGAAACTATAGATGGGCACAGGACCAACTATCATAAATGATGATCATTACCTCAATAAGGGGAGGGGCATTTAACTCTCTCTGACACAACCAAATTATCCAATCACTTCTGCCTTAGTTTCCTCCTTGAAGTATGGAGATTTTTGACTTATGCTATGCTACAAAGAGTACAAAGCTCAAGTTTTGCTAACATTTGTGGTTGGAAAGTACAATTAATTTTGAGGAGATAAGCAATATGCCAAATACTGAGTCTGCTCCTTTGATTATAGTTGGTAATTACAATTTAGAGTTTTCTGGCTGGTTCTATCTTCCTCATCTAAGCAGAAATGATTCTACTGAAACTTTTCAAAAGTAACAGAATGAATAGGAACCTAAGTCATCAATCAGTCAAAGATGCTGCACGTACTGGAAAGCTAAATATTCATACATACTGGAGAAATCAACAAGAAAAAAGAAAGGGCATTTTTTTGGGGGGGTCTGGTGTACTGGGGATTGAAACTAGGGGCATTCTATCTCTGAGCTACACCCTCCAGCCCAGCCTTGTTTTATTCCTTATTTTGAAGCAGAGTCTCACTAGGTTGCTGAGAGTCTCAATAAGTTGCTGAGGCTGGCCTTAAGCCTGAAGTCCTCCTGCCTCAATCTCCCAAGTACTGGAATTACAGGCATATGTTATTATGCCCAGTGAAAAGGGAGATCTTTTAAAGGATGCCACTAAGCTAACGGAGAAGTGGTAACATGCATTCACATATTAACTTGTTGCTTTATTTAACTGATTATATTAAAATATATAGGTCTACGTTCGACCCATTCTACCATAATCAAGAAAAAAAATCAAAATTTAGTGCTTAGTTTCTCTTGAAGGTCTGAAATATCAGCTCCTGGCATGTGTTTTTATCTTGGAAGGCACTTTAACAAATTTGATTTAATGATTCCTTTTCGAAAAGTATAGTTATGTAAAGAGAGGAACACAAAGGAAACCCGAGGTTAGTACAGCTCTCACAAAGAAATAGTGATAGGACTCTATAAACTGTATTTAATGGCCCCCAATTGCATAGGACCGTGACTAAGAGAGAAAAATGCTGTTTTCACCTTTCATTCAATTCTTTCACACGTTTAATTCTACTGCCAAAACTGTTGATGTGTTTTATGTTTTTGCAATCAGCTACAGCAGCATTTTAGAACTCAACCCCCGACAGTACTGTTTTCAGCAAGAACTCTTCTTTTAACAAACACAGGTAGCACTCATTTGAGGCAGATATAGAATGAAACATTGCTGGACAGTCCTGATGGCCTGAATGAACTGAGCAATTCTTATGCAAAAGGGATAGGAAAACTTTACTGTCAAATGACTGCTTTGCTCAAAAGAACATCCTCTGTGCAGCACATCAGAGTCACACACATCACTGTCCTTGGAAGACAAGCCCGTGGACTGCATCTTCTTAAGGTGAGGACATTGTGCTCATCTGAGATGTTCAGACCGAAACTAGACATTTGAAAGTGGGCCACTTAGAAGACAACTTCTACAAAGAAAAGAGGCAAACAAGTGTCAGAGGCCTGGTCATGCTGAGGACATATGCGATTACTAGCAGATCCCACAGGGCCAAGAGAAAATCATCACTCCAAGCTACAGTGTGATTCTGCAGTGTCTAGCATGCCAAGGACCACTCTGTAGAAAGGTAACTTAATAGGCAAAAGAATAAGGAGGAATGCAATTTTTTACATCGTTTTGGGAAATAGGACACATGTTCTTTGACACAGATTCTTAGAAAAACAGAATTCATAAAAGTAGGAACAAATTATAATTCTTCACTAGTTTTATAGATGAATAATCCTGTCACAATCATTGTTTGATACTGTGCTATCAAGGCATGAAATAAAGTAGATGGTTCATAGGATCCAAGAAGAGTCTCTAGGCAATTTTCAATTTAAATGATACAGATTAAAAAAAAAATCTCCATCACAGTACATATTCTGTACACTATAGATCAGAGTTTCGACTAAAATTTCAACCCCCAAAGTTACACTCCAAATAAACTTACAAATAAGCTGCACAGATTTAAAAAGGACCTGAAAGTCTTTTGGCAAATAAATAGTCATTCTATCCCTTATGAGAGTCTGCAAAGCAGCCTTCCAGCAAAAACTCTTTCTTGGTCTATATATCTACATGCTGATCTATAAATATAGCTAGCCCCCTAAATATCACTTATGTTTGCTCATTCATAGTCTATTGTGATCGGATTATGTTATACTGCTTAATATACTTATTCTGTCTTTATATCAATAGCAATTACTTTTTCACAATCTAAAATTAATATATGTATGCATATGTATTATCTACACATTTATGCATGCATGTGTGTGCATGTCTGTAGACAAAGCTCAGATACAAAAGCAAAAAGAATGATTGCTTTTTAACTAGCTGTATCCTGCCTGCTCTATTTTAAAATATTTCTAAAAATAAATAAAACCTAAAACATTATTTTAATTTTTACAAGCACAGAAAGCAACTTTAACAATAATTTCCTCTGCAAATTTTTATCCTGACTAGAAAAAAGTTTTCTCTGATGATCTGCAATACGCTTTCTTGTTTTATGTGTCTGAACTACAATGATACATGCAATGACAGAAATAAAAAAAGAGAATCCCAAAATTTTTAAAGTAAAAGACGATGCATAAAAATGCCATTGACAAAATTCTTTCGAGGTTTATTATAAGGTATTTTCCAGGCTAGTTTGGAACTCCTAAATTTTAAAGCTCCAGCTCAATTAGGCACCGAAAGGAGAGCATGGTATAGCACTCTGGGCAGCCTACTGCATTCATTTATTGTTCAGTTCACAGTCTCTGAATACAACACAATCCACCAACAGAGTCAGCTTTCATAATTCAGCAGTACAAAGTCTGCAAACACATGTAACCTAGATCCATATTTCCCAGTGACAGCATATGATAGCAGAATGTGAAGTATTAATGCTGGTGTCACTACAGTCCTACACTCTACTGCACTTTAAGAGAAAGCAGCTGCTGAGATGAAATGTGTGCCAACTGTCTGAAGACAGAAACATAAGAAACATTCCTTCTGTTACAAAGGGAGAGACACACACAAACAGACTTGCTTTTAGACGCAACAAGCACAAAGTTTCTTACTTTTGCCTTTTAAATTTCTCAGAAACCATTCACCAATTCTGCATAAGCAGAAAAGAAAGAGATTCATTTAAAATACTCTCAACTTCTTTCTCACGAAAGCAATCTGAAAAGAGATTATAAGTACGCATCGACCAGTCAAAGGACGGGAAAACTGCCTCTCACAGGACACAATATATAGCCAATGAGGTCACACATCTATGGAAATGTAATTGCTATCTATGGGACAGATAACATTGTCCAGCTGAGCATCTTTACACTAACAACATATGGTCCTTCGGCCTTCCACAGGATACTTCCTTTAGCATTTTCATAAAATTATTATCTTGACATAATCACATGAAATCTCTTTTCTAACACATCCACATAGAAACCACGCTGTCTCTTTCCAAACTAGGAACGTGGTAGGTCTGTCACGTTTGATAAACCCTTCACAAGAGGTGAGGTCTATACATCTGAAAGAGGCATTTTTCTTTTCTCTAGGTATAAAGATTGACAATTTGTGAGAGAACCGTGGTATCCTGGTTTGCACAAGACACATTCTTGATGTAACAGTGCAAGATGAACCAAAGTACTGGACCGCTATCTTTTAAACACAGCTCTACCATAACAATAAGTGTGTGACATAATCTGAACTGTTCGGTTATAATTCACTTAAAAACTAGTACAACCTCATTGACCCCCTTATCAAACAATTTATTGTGCATTTGCCGACTGGACAATGAAATAGAGAGGTAAAGTATTAACGGTGACACTATTTGGCAAGCTCATAGTGCAGTTCATTCAAAAGGCAATTTTAAAATTGAATGAAGAGGTTTGACTAGGCAATAAAAACAGCCACAATGCCAGTGAACAGTACTTAGGAGGAAAGCCTCTAATTATCCTATTTATAAATCAACAGCAATTTTACTGATGACTTCTCGAAGTTGATTAAAATAACTTCAAAAATTTTTAAACTGGATCGTATGCATTTTATTAAACCATAATTTAAAATATTATCGATTGTTTGAAAATGATAAAAACTTGAGAGCAAGAATGAGACAGCATTTCTAGAGAGAAGCATTCCTACGATGCTCTGCAACATAATTATAGCACTGCCCTTGGGGAAGGGGATTTTATTTTATAATGAGAATGTTTACACTGTTATGGGGTTCAATCTATCTGGGAGGGAAGGTTAAACTTCCTTCCATTAAAGACAGCCTTATAATGAAAAGCTCTGAAAGGAGAATGGAGTCTAATATAGTAGATGTAATGGCCTATTAAATGATTCACACACAAAAAATGAATCAAATTCATTGTATCTTACTGCTGTTTTATGACAAAATTGTTGAAAAATAAAACTATTGTCAAGATAATTGCATATTACATAGGCGGTATTACTGTAAGCAGTACTCTTATTGGATGACCTAGCGTCTAATTTTTAGGTACATTAACAGGACATTACATTTTAAATACTTTACATTATTGTAATGCTTTAAGAGAGTCTCACTTTTACCCTGTTGGTAAAATCAATTTAGACTTAAAGTCATGCTGCAATTGTGCATCATTCTTTTTCAATTAAAATTTTCCATACATCCTTTATGATGTCATTCTCACATCCCTGCAACAGATGCTTGTTTATACACCAATTTACCAAACGGCTGCTGTACTGGGAATACACAATTGTCGATGTAACCTCTCTGTCTAGTTTACATTCCCAGATTTTCTCTCAATAAATATATATTTTCAAAATAACCTACTTCTTTAACAATAATCTCTGATTACCAAACAGTCCCCTCTATTGAACAAACAAAATCCAAAAAGTCTTCATACTTTTAGAATATACAATTAAATACACATTTCTGGAAAGAATAACATCCTTAAAATTTTAAGAAAGGGGTGTTCGCATGAGTTCCAACACGGTTTTAAAATTGGTTTTAGGAAGCATTAACTCTAAGATTCATTAATTATGACCTCTGAGAAATTATCAAGACATCTTTCAGACTAGGGTAATGCTATAGCTGTTTATCAACTGGGGCGTGAGCAACAATATCCTAATTTCATATTCATCTTTAACGTCATACCAGAGCAATGTTAACCATGCCATATGTATAATGTATCAGCATTGTCATTATGCCTCTGGAAGGTTTAGAAAAATAACTATCAAAGCTTCCTATGGATTAAAATTTAGCACAGTGTATTAAAGAACTCCACACTTTGGGGAAAATGAATATATAAATCATATATTGATTTCAAATTTGTGGGAGAACACAGACTAAAAACTTTTTTGCGTGTCATCAGTACTTATTTGAGTTAAGCAATGCTATGATTCTGTTAAAGATCTCTTCCTTTTAAGAACATTTATCTCTGAATATGTATGTGTGAAATTTTGGCACTTAAACATTCCTAAGAATATTGAAGGAAAATTGTCATTTTGGATAGAACACCAAACAGCATCACCTTTTTCTCAAAAATAATTTTTTGTTATAACTGAAAATATTTTTGTCCCACATATAAACAACTTTCTTCTAATTTGCAACCTCGTATTAATAAGGGGAATGCCTGTCGTTAGCAAATTTTGCACCCTCGAGTTACTGAAATCACAAAATATTTTACTTTTACACAGAAACATACCTCCTTTGAAAAATCTTTAACTGCTTACTATCTTATTATCGTTGCTCTGTTTAACAGTTGTTTAGCCTTTTTCTCTGAGTCAGGGTTTTATAAAATCTGCAGAGAAGAGTGTTTATAACAGGGATAGTAATCTTTCCTCGGGTGGAACTGGAAGAAAAGTTGGGCTTTTCCAGAAGGGATGGATGCCTTGAAGACCAAGGTGAGACAACATTTTTTTTAAGAGGGGGGGGGGGAGAGAGAGAACACATAGGTGAATAAATTATTTTTATAAGCATTTTTAACTATCATTTTATTGTCAAAAGACAACATTCAAAAATGTAAGGGAGGAGATAAAAATTTCCCAATATATAGTGCTGTGAGAATTGCTTAATTCTGGATTTCTGTATAAGAAGAGGAAGTTATGTGATATTTTAGGACATATAAAAGTTTCAAAGAAGTTCTACATAAAAACATAATCCATGTTAGTTGTACTTGTCTGGGATAGGATAATGCTAGGGCAATCAGCTGGGAGACCTGGAGAAGCCTTCGGGGAGTGCAGGACAGTGTAGAGAGCTCCTGCAGTAACTCAGGTTCTCCCTCCCTCCCTCCCTCACCTAATAAAGCATGAAGAAAAAAGGAAGAGAAGAAAGGAGAAGGGGAAAGGGGAGGTGGTGAAGAGGGAGAGCAGCAAATATCAGAGCAAGGAAAGCTATTTATGGGAATCTGCATTTGTCACATATGTCCGTATCTTCACAAAACAATCTTAAAGAAGCCTGGGCCACTGTGGCAATATTATCCCTGACTGGAGACTCAGGGGTGCAGAGAAAGCCTGTCACTATCGTTTAAGGGTATATTGTTAATGTACTTCAGAGGTTATTCGAAGATGGATTTCTAAAACACAAAACAAAAAGCCCTTCTGTCGCTATTATATTTCTTTATAGAAGGAGACTTTGCCAAAAGAAAAAAAAATAAACGAGAAAACATATAAGGGAGTTTGGTGCTGGTATAGATGCATCTCTAGAATGCTAAATCAGTGCCGGCGTGGAGGTAATCTGATGCAAGCACAGTATTCAGCTACCCAAAACCTCGTGCCATTCAAAGAAAGAAAGGTGGTAAATACAAGCAGTATTAACAAGGTCCCTGTATAAACGTGTAAAACTTTGCCCTAAAGAACTATACTAAAAAACAAAGCACAGGGTTGGGGATAACTGTTTTGTCAAGCATAGATGGGGAGATTTCTAACTATGTTTGTATCTTTCCTTTGTCTCTACTATTTTCTTAGCTACAAGGAGGTAGAAAATAAGGTGAAAGTACAAGGGTTGAAAATTATACTGATTATAGAGCCAGTGATAGTGGTGCAAACCTGTAATCCCATCTACTTTCAACTTGGGACACTTAAGCAGGAGAATGGCAAGTTCGAGGCTAGCCTGGACAACTTAGGGAGATTCTGTCTTAAAAAATACAAAGAGCTGAGAAAGTAGCTCAGTGGTAGAGCACCCTTTTGGTTAATACTCAGTACTGCAAAAATAAAACATAAACACAAACAAAAGTAAACACTGTGAAGATTTTAGGTACATATATCATAGTACTAAGAAGTAATTTTGCATAACTTTTTTGTTTCTGATAAAAAAATTAAATTAAGTTTCAGATAAACTAATTAACCCAGGAAACCACACAGAACAAAAGTGGCAGATCTGTGAACTGAACTCAGGTTTCTTGATTCCCAAGAATTGGTATATAGACTTTTCCACCCAACTTTTACCTATAAAACATTTTCAACTGCTTTTTATATGACATTTGCACATTTGCAATACCTGAGAGGTTCTCATTTCCTAAAAAAATATTCACGTACACAGAATCAAACTCCTAAGAATGAAGAGAGCTATATTTTCGTTTTTTAAAAGTTCAATTTCTGCCAGGCGTGGTGGCGCACGCTTGTAATCCTCACGCTTGGGAGGCGGAGACAGGAGGATCACACAGGTTCGAAGCCAGCCGCGCGCGCTGGTTTAGGAGACCCTGTTTCCAAAATGAAAATGTAAAAATAGGTCTGGGAGTGTAGCCCGGAGGTAGAAGGGCTTCCAGGAACCCCAGTACCACCAAAAAATAAATAAATAAATAAAAATAAAAATAAAAAATAAAAATTCAATTTCTGCCGGGCTTGGTGGTGCACGCTTGTAATTCCAGCATTTGGGAGGCCGAGACAAGAGGATCATGGTTCGCAGCCAGGCTCAGCTACTTAGTGAGGCCCTCTGCAACTTAGTGAGACCTGTTTCAAATAAAGAATAAAAAATAAAATAAAAATAGAGCCGGGAGTGTAGTTCAAAGGTAGAATGCCTCTGGGTTCCATCATCAGACCCACCAAAAAACCCCCAAAATTCAGTTTCTGCCGGGTGTGGTGGCACACGCTTATAATTCCCATGCTTGGGAGGCTGAGACAGGAAGATCACACAGGTTCAAAGCCAGCCTCAGCTACTTAGTGAGGCTCTCAGCAACTTAATGAGATCCTGTTTCCAAATAAAATATAAAATAGGCCTGGAAGTATACCCTGGAGGTAGAAAGCCCTGGGTTCTACCCCCAGTACCACAAAAACTAAATTCAATTTCTAAGTATGTCTAAATATGTATTGGCAAAAAAGATAAGGAATACTCATTCTTCCTCTCTAAACAGACCTGCAGTTGTCTTACAAAGCAAGTACTAGGAAGAAAAAAGTATAGAATAGTATCTTAAACATGGACCTATAAGCAAATTCCTGTAAATCTTAGTAAGTGACAAGAATGACAACACTTATCCTTCCCATACATTACACTAAGGTTCTAGTCTACAGACATGGATCGAAGTCCAACTTTTGTTGGCTTGGTCAGAAAAAGCCATGCATCTTCCATCTGCCTCTCCAGGAATATTTTCTTTGGGGTATTGAGCCACCATGTTAGAAATTCAACAACTTTGAGAAAAACAAACATGAGAAGCATCCTGGTCCACAGTCCCAGCTGAATGTAGGCCTCCATCATTCCCTGCAGAGGGACCAGCCATGAGAGGACCTCTTGAACCCTCCATACCCGCCCGCACAGGAGATAAGGACCACTGAATCTATGCCACAAGGGGAAGAAAAATCTCCAGGAGAAGCCTTACCCAATTTCCTTACTCAAAGAATCCCTAAGGTATAGTAAATATTGCTTAAAGACACTAAGTTTAGGGTACTTTGTTATGCAGCAAGGTTCAACAATGATAGGGCCTTAATTTTCTCAACTGAAAAACTGGGGAAATGTTACCAGAGTGTTGCTATGAGGATTAAATGAGAATAAATGAATGAACCATAAGGCATATCTATTAACATATATCTATTAACATTATTATAATGATGATGATCATGAAATCTCTTCCCAACATTGAAAACACTGTGCCTATCTCAGCGATGAAAGCACCATTGCTGGCCCTTCCACAGATGAGCCTGTAATTCTTTCTCCTTTTCAGTACTGGAGATTGAAGACAAAGGTTCTCTGTCAATGACTAACACTTCCATCCCTTTTTATTTTTATTTTAATACAGGGTCTCCCTAAGTTAGTTGGTCAGACTGACACTGAACCTGCAGTCATTCCTGCCTCTGCCTCTGAGTAGCTGGGATTAAAGGTGTGTATCACCATTACACTTGGAGGGGGGGTGTTTACTGAGAATTGAACCCAGGGGTATTCTACCCCAAGTTATGCTTTCATGTCTATCTATATTTTATTTTGCAACAGTGTCTCCCTAAGTTTCTAAGGATATTGCTAAGCTGTTGAGGCTGGCCTTGAACCTGAGATCTTCCTGTCTCAGTGCCCCAACTACTGGCATCAGAGTCAGGCACTGCTATGCCAGGCTTATGTATTACTCTTGACAAATACAAAGCCCTCACCTCATCCAGTCTTTTTATTTTACCTTGAGTCAAACAGAACAAGTAAAATGAAAGAAGAGGCTAATGTAAGATATAGGCCTATATGGTCTTTCAAATTTTTAAAGCCTCCTTCCCCCCAAAAAACCTGAGAGATATTTTTCAATTTCACATAGAAATATAATTGTTATATTTGACTATAGACATGGTCATCTTTGTCTAGATTTTATTTACTTTTGTTTTTGATAAAAAATACATGTGAACAGACATGTATTATTATGTGTCTGTTACATGTCTATTACATTAGATATGTTTTCTCTATGAGAATATCCCCACTGTAAGTAAAATAATAGAAGGAACAAATTAAAATGGTAGAAATCTGGATAAACCAGAGAGATCTTGTGGTATAAAGTGAGTGATCTTATGACCTTAGGCAAACTGTTTATGTTTGAGTTTCAATTTTTCCTCCTTTCTCATTTAATTAAGAGTTCAAAAAAAAGAATTGCAAAGATTCTTTCAACTCTAAAATTATGGAATTCTTTTAATTAGTCAAGGGATGACTGACAAGAATAGTGAAGTTAGAAAATATATGTATATGAAATCTGCACATTTATGCCATATTTGATAAAAATAAGAAACATCAGTATGTTTTTCATTCCCTCAAATATTGGTTGTGCAACCATCAAATGCAGTTCAAAACTCAGTAGTGAATTAGGACCCACCACGCCTGTCCACCAAGTTAATATCCTTCTCAGAATTTATAGCTAGTCCTCTGGGTTTCATCTTTTTAATTGTTCCACAAACATTTTATGTCTCCTCAAACTAAATGGTAGCTGCCTTCATGACAGTAACACATTATCTTGCCAAAAATTTAATGCATGGAACAGAAAGAACAATCATATAGTTTCTTCTCTTCAGGCCCTATTTTCTAGATAAGACTAGTTTATAGTAGGATGGCGTTTTGAAATAGAATTGCTTTCATGTCGATTTTCTACTTCACTAAACTAATGGTAGCAAAACTTCAGTGCACATTAAAAATCACCTGCAAGGTTAAATATGCAGATTTTCAGGTTCCATCTAAAGAGATTCTGACTCAGTTAGGTTCCCAAGAGTCTGCAGAAATCTACATATTTAACAATCTCCCTGGTGATATTTGATCGCTGTGGTCATTTGTCCATATTTTGATAATCTGCTCTAAAGAAGTAAAAAGTTTGAGGAATGGAGTCAGCAAATGTTTTTGTAAAGAAGTAGATTAAAAATATTTTAGACTGGTGAGCCATAGGGTTTCTATTGTAACTACTCTGCTATTGTAGTATGGTAACATTTCTTGACTGATGTAAAAAAAATAGGTATAACTTTGATTCAATAAAATATTATTTATAAAAACAACTAAGCCAGGTGTGGTGGCACAGGCCCATACTCCCCATACTTGGGAGGTTAAGGCAGGAGGACTGCAAGTTCAAAGTCAGCCTCGACAACTTAGTGAGATGCTCAGCAACCTGTGAGACACTGTTTTAAAACAAAAATAAATAAATAAAAATAAAAAAAGGCTGAGGGTATATAATACCCCTGGGTTCAATCCTCACTGCCAAAAACAAAATCAAACAAATAAACAAACAAAATCTCCAGGTAGTTAGCCCCTGGCCATTGTTTGCCAATTCCCTTCTAGAACATGCACTGACAATTGGTTTTATTATATAAACACCATAAGCATATCTATTGAGACAAATTCTTCATGAAGTGGCTTACAAGCAGGCTAGAATCATAATCAAGGATCTTTGTAAATTGTGCTTCAGTCCATTAGTGATGTCAACAGTAGTGGTCAATGGGGGAGGCACACAAATGGGCTTTCATTTTGACCTTCAGGTTTATATTACAGGCCAAGAAGATAAAGAAATAGCATTTCTTTCCAGAGAATCTAAAAAGGAACTAGCCCCAAACCTTAAGTTATGGAATTCAATTGAAGTGGAAGGAATACTTCCCAGCTCATTCTAGGAGGCCACCATTACTCTGATACAAAGTAGGACAAAGTATAAAATGCAAATGCAAAGGTTTTTAACAAAATGTTAACAAATTGAGTCTAACAATATGTGAAAAGGATAATAAATTATAACTACGTTTGATTCATCTAAAGACTAAAAAGGTTGCTAACATTAAAAAACCAACAAATTTAATTTACCATTTTCATAAACAAAAAAAAATGTAAGATCATCTCTAGATGCAGAAAAAGGACTTTATGAAATCTAACACCTAATCCTGATGAAACTCTCAGCATACTAAAAATAGGAATTTCCCAATCTCATATGAGCAAGTAAGGAAAGTCTGAGACCAACGTCATTCCTAATTGTGAAAGACCAAATACTTTTATTAAAGGACAAAAAGGTCTACTTTTACTATTTCTACTCAGTAATGTACTGAGGGATATACCCCATGCAATAAGAGAAGAAAAAAGAAATAAAAGGTACTTATACTGGAAAACAATAAGTAAAGCAATCTTTACTTATAGGTGACATTACTGATAGATAGAAATTTGATAATATATATATATTAAAATTTTGTTTCAGAAATTTACTTTTGAAAATATAAGACTATTAATACAAGAGCAAAATTCAAAGTTATTTCTTATCCAACAATAAATCATCAGAAACTAGGAGCATAAGAAAATACCATAACAGCACTAAAAAATGAAATACTTAGGGACATATTATAGAAAAAATATGTGAGACCTATATATTGAAAATTATAAAACATCGATAACAGAAATGAGCATGTGCATATGTGTGTGTGAGTGTGTGTGTGAGCATGTGTGAGCATGTTTGTATATTTTACTAGGGCTGGAACCCAGAGACATTCTACCTCCAAGCTATACCTCTAGGTCTTTTTTTATATTTTGTTTTGTTTTGAAACAAGGTCTTACTAAGTTGCTGAGAGTCTCACTAAATTGCTGAGGCTGATCTTAAACCTGCAATCCTCCTGTCTCAGCCTCCCAAGTAGTAAGATTAAAGATGTGTGCTGCCACACACCCAACAATTAGTGAATATCTTAATATGTCAAGTATCTTGTTGATCTACTGATCCAAAGCAATCCCCTTCAAAAATTAAGGAGGTATTTAATTCCTTTTTAAAATGTTTTAGAACTTTTAAGCAAAGTTCTAAACGCAAGTGAGTACAAAAAGTACAAATTCTTCCAAAAATAGTGCTAAAACAATTATATATTTACATGCAAAAAATGAACTTGGTTCTATACCTCAAATGATATATAAAAATTTATTCAAAATGAATCATTAACCTAAATAAAATACCTTTATTAGAAAACAACTAGAAAACAACCTAAAAGAAAAATTTTAAGGTAATAAGTTAGGTCAAGATTATTTGGATAAATAATAAAAATGCGATGTGCAAAAATAAATGAATAAACAAGAATTCATCAAAATTAAGACCTTATGATCTTCAAAGTCACTACTGAAAGTAAGGCATAAGCTAAAGAAAATATTATATATATCTATGTAAAATTCAAAATGACAAACCTAATCAAGTGTTGGTGAAGATGTGGAGAAACTGGAACTCCCATATACTACATGTGGGAATGCAAATGATACAACTGCTCTTGAAAACTTTGGTAAATTCTTTACAATATAAGCACACTTCTACCACATGACACTGATATTCTATCTCTATGCATTTACCTGAATGGAATGAAAACTTACATGTTTACAGATGTGCATACAAACATTTGTAACAGCTTATTTTGTAAAACCCCCAAAATAAAAATGATCCAATCTCCATTAATGAGTTGATGAACAAATGAAGGTATAGCCCTACAAGAGCATACAAATAGGCAATAAAAAAAGAGTGAAGTGTTTTCTCTATATGCAGAAACTAGAAAGTAATCAGGATACAAGAGAGACTTTATGGAGGATAAACCCCAGTAAATGAAGAAATGGTCTGGGCAGGGTGATGGTAGAAGGGAGCATTAGCAAAGGAAACACATTCATTGTGCTTCCACTGTGTTTTATCCGTCCATATGTGAGAATACCAAGGGAAGGAGTAATGAGGGAGCCAGGGAGAAGCTCTTAAGTGCTGTGTACATGTACGTCAATATTACTATGTGGTACATTATGACGTGAAATGACAATGTGCCAATATAAGTACATTTTTAAAAAGAATGAAGTATTGAACAAATAAGAACAGACCTAAAATAACTATTCTGAGTGAAAGATGAAAAGAAGTGTATAATATATACTTCCATTTAATAAATTTAATTAAATTTAATAAAATTATAGAATACTCAAATGCATTTGTGTTGACTTAAAGCTTATCAGTGGTGACTGAGAATGCAGATGGGAGCTGCGATGAGGGATGACAAGGGAGAGATTACAAACAACAAAAGGAAGCTTTTCAAGTGGTGGGTATATTGATATATATCTGTAATGAATAAATTGGGCCAAGCCCAGCTTGATGAAACTGCTTTTCAAATAGCTCTTGGCCAGGCATGGTGGCACATGGTTATAATCCCAGTCCATGGGAGACTGAGACAAAAGGATTCCAGGTTTGAGACAAGCCTCAGCAATTTAGCAAAGCCCTCTGAAACTTAATGAGATCCTGTTTCAAAATAGAAAATAAAATAAGACTGAGGGTGTAGCTTGGAGGTAGAATGCCCCTGGGTTCAATCCCCAGCACCACAAAATAATAATAATGAAAACAGTAATAATAATAATAGTTATGATAATAGTAATAAAATAACAGTTATGATAATATTAATAATGAAGAAGGAGGAGGAGGAGACAGAGCTCTGGGTGGTGTGCAAAACTACTTTTTTCAAAGTTCCATGAAGAGAGAATAATGCCTATTGTAAAGAACTGCAGAGTAATTGTGTGGCTAAAAATGAGAGGCCCACAAATAATCTTGACGTGAATGAACAGGCATGATTCAAAAGAGCAATATGTTTTTTAAAAACTAATGAGCTTTAAGACAGGAGCAGTGGTGCTTGCCTATAATCCCAGTACTTTGGTAGCTGAGACAAGGGGATCAGAGGTTTGAGGCCAACTTCAGCAGTTTAGTGAAACCCTCAGCAACTTAACAAGACCCTATTTCAAAGTAAAAAGGGCTGGGGTATAACTCAGAGGTAGAATCCCTTTGAGTTCAATCCCCAAAACCAAAACAAAACAGAACTAATGAAATTTAATAAGAAAATAACAAACTTGAAGGTATATGTCCCATTATGGGTTGACATTGACAAAGCAGACCTCTTGGGTTGTTTCTGGAATGGGCTTCATGGTCAAGTGAAGTACTACCAAGTAAATAATTAAATTAAAAAGAAAAAGGAACAGAGTTGTCATCCTTGACAGAGAAAGTCAATGGACTGCTCTAAGAGAAACACTACTCATGTGTTAAGTATGTGTGTGTGTTACTGTCAGTCAGAGCAGTTGACACCATTTTTATCCAGTGTCCCACACAGTGCTTGGACACAACTTGTACTCTGCCAATCTTTGAAATGGTGCATTTATAGGCATTTGTATGCAGGATGTTTCTTTGGAATGCAATGTAATTATTTTATTGCACAACCAATCTTAAAACTTGTTTTAAAAGATGTTTTTATGTCAAGTACACAACTATAATCTCTGAAAATATCCTAAAATGTGAGAAAAAGGGTAGTGAAGATTTTGGTTGGAATTCATATTTCAGTAAGAACATGATGACTACAAATGGCAACTTTTTTTTTTTTTTTTTTGTGTGTGTGTGTGTGTGTGTGGTACTAGGGGTGGAACCCAGAGGCTTTCTACCTCTGGGCTACATTCCCAGACCTATTTTATTTTGAAACAAGGTCTCACTAAGTTGCTGAAAGCCTCACTAAGTAGCTGAGGCTGGCTTCGAACCTGCAAGATCCTCCTGTCTCAGCCTCCAAAGTGCGGGGATTACAAGCGTGCACCACCACGCCCGGCTCAAATGGCAACTTTTGATCAATGGACTATACATAAAATATAAAGAGTTCTTAAAACATTTAGATTAAAAGAGTGTTAATAGTTTGGCAAATAAGAAACTTATTTTTACCATCAAAGATAAATGTTACAAATTTGGAGTTGACTAATTTGGGATTTTGGATATAGTATCTTTACAGCAGACTGAAACTTATTTTCTAGATATTCAAAATAAAATAGAAAAAGTCTACACAAATCATCATTCATTCACTCACCATATTCACCTAATAAGTTTATTTTAAACAATAAACAGCAGAGCATCATTCAGTTATTCACAGTTTTAAAAGCTAAGGCTGTCCCTTGCAAAGCGGCCTGAGTGCATCTGACAAAATGAGATGGTTGGGTTCATTCTCATATTTCGGGGGAATGTTTGGTCCTTAAGGTCAGGATCACATCTCATTTCCTTTCTCGATCTAGCATCCAGAACAACAGAACGTACAACACTCCAGTAACACTGTGCATGGAGCTTTCCAACCTGATCTCCCTCTCTGCACCATACCACTGATTTTCATTCTCCCTTAAGTCATTCTTCACTTCTCAAATCCTAGTCCCGCCCTTCAAATGCTCCCTCCTCCTTCTCATCTGTCTCCACCTGGCTTTTCCATGTTCCACTCAAGGTCAGTTATTCTCCCTTTTTTCTGCAATTCTTCATTGCCCTATTTAGTCTAACTTTTAGAGGTCTGTTAGATGAGAGCTTCTCAAAGAGACTATTATCTAGTATTCCATTTTTCATGGTACCATAAACATCCCTGGTGCACAGTAGAGTCTCAGCGAAAATGTATGAATTGAGTAACTGAATTCAATGCTCACATGCAAAATCTCTCACACACAAAGCTCACACTAAGTATAAGTGATTCTAATGAAATACTTCAGGATATTGGTCTCAGTACTAAAACAAATAATATTAAATTATATTTATTAGGTTCCTACTACCTGTCATGCAGTCTGTTAGATACATCACAAACATTATTTAATCCTTATGATAATCTGATCTCTTTGACAAGAAAACCAAAATTCAAAAAAGTACTTAAAAAGAGAAAAAATACTGGTATGTTACATACTGGATTCAAATCCAGGTATGTATTATTGGTCCAAAAGGCCCTATGTCTTCTTCCTTATACATCTTTCTTT
This sequence comes from Muscardinus avellanarius, assembly GCF_963383645.1. NCBI lineage: Eukaryota > Metazoa > Chordata > Mammalia > Rodentia > Gliridae > Muscardinus > Muscardinus avellanarius. Next base: position 91,106,595 of record NC_137787.1, on the reverse strand, counting down.
TAATTTCTTTCCCTCCCACTTCCACAATTATAGCTATGATACCCATAATCTATCATTCAGTTTTATAATCTATTTATTTAATCTATTCAATTAATATATTTTAAGATTATAGGATATCTATAATAATTTCTTAATATTAAGGCTATTCTAAAGATTTTTGCCTATCTTGACATTTTAAAAATCAATATCCTAGTAAATAACTTCAATACCACAGAGGAATATATCATATGAAGATAACACAAATGTACTTGGCACAAAATATCACAGTTTAAACTATAAAAGGACTACAAAACCAGATTTTCAAAAGCCCAATATATAAGGAACAAGACATTATCCCCCAAAAATTCTTACAGCCCTTTCTACATTATGGACTTCTTTATTATATATGTATGACATTTCCAATTCTTGAAGAATACCTATGTCTTTGCTTTAAATAACAAATTTTGAGCCAGGAGTGGTGGCACACACTTACTGTAATCTTAGCATTTGGGTGGCTGAAACAGGAGGGTCAAGGTTTGCAGACAGCCTCAGCTACTTAGTGAGGCCTTTTGCAACTCAGTGAGAACCTATTTCAAAAAAAAAAAAAGAATTAAAAAATAGGGTTGGGGTGTAACTCAGAGGTAGAATGCCCCTGGGTTCCATTTCCAGTACCGCAAAAATAATAAATAAATAAATAAATAAATAAATAAATAAATAACAAATCTTTGAAACGAGAGTCAGAATTAATGGATTATAATATTCCCACCTTGAAAATCTGAATTTCTTATGCATTAAATAACCACAAATGAAAGTACTTGTATCAAGCACATTGAACCTTTCCTCTTCTATTAGCATATCAGCCTGCAATCATATCTACATCAATAGTGAAGATATCTGCTTAAAAGAAAGCCATGCTTTCTTTTGTCAGAAATTCATTACTTTTTATTAGGGTCATTGCTTGCAAACTTCAAAACACCATATGGACCTAATTGTGGTTTATTTTGGCAAAAAGGAAGACACTGTAGAACAATTGAGGCATTACATTCTACAATTCCATTACTTTCATCCCTCTCAGTTTTATTACTGTGTCATTAAAGGCAACTTGAGTGAGTGAAGAATTATAGTGTCATGTGTACAGGCTAGTAGATTAATAACAAAACACACTCAAGTTTAAAGGTATCTAACAGCTGTTTTCATTATTTTGTGTAAATACGCTTGAAGCATATCTATCTGATTAGTGGATAGAGTGCTCTTCTCTGTCACATGCCACAAACACCGCTATGTGCAAGTAATCAAAGTGCTCAGAAAATGAGTTTACATTGTTCACTGCTGAAATACACAAATGTCAGAGAGTGACTGCGCATCAAAGCTTAGGCAAATCATGTGCTGCAAACAAACAGATTCTGATGTGCATTTCAGCCTAAAACATTCCACAGCAGCACGCTGACTGAGTTGGACTTATTACTGGCCAAAATGAAGTGATATGCAGAGAATAGTAAATTTCTTTGTGGAAAAAGATACGACTTTAAGATATGGTTTATTCACAGAGATTCATACAGATAAGCCATCTATATATAATTCCCCATAAAGTCAACATCTAACGTTTTATCATTTTCATCCTAGGAACATTCATTAACTTTTATGTGTTTAAATGTGAACTGATAAGTAAACACATTATAGGTCTTTCTTTTAGGATTATGCCACATAAAATTCAGACATAACTTAAAATTCTAGGCAATGGCTCCTAAGTCCAACTCATAGGGTTTCCTTCCATTTTCCTTCTTGTCACTCTTTTCTCTCTGCTAACACATTTAGTTTCAATCCCTCGACCCAAAATTACTTGCTACTTAAGACGTTTCAAAAATATTTATCCTCATCCATCAGCCCTTGTCCTGCTACAGATGCTCTTCACTTGACCCCTGCTTTTCTTTAACCATAGAAACACTTGATTCCTGTTCCATTATGAGTTGACAGGTTCGGCTACTGCAGTGCATGCCTACTCCGCAGAGGTTTTCACTTCAACACCATCTCCTGCTCAACTATCTCTGTGGTTTCTTCTCCCCTGGGTGTCTAATTTTGATGCTCCAGCTCAGGCATTTTTTTCCCCAAAACTATTCAAAATTCCTCTAGTTATCTGGGATAGGGCTTTGGTGGAAAGGGGAGAGCGTAATTCCTGTGTCATATCCATGCACAACTACTGCAATCGTGTGGGTGCTGAATAATCTCAATACAGTGATGAGTGCAACTTCCTTCTTTCTCGGTGGCTGGCTCTAAAAATGCCCCACCTCCCCTTTTAGTCCTCTGTCAAGAAACTCTGATTTTGACATATCTGGCTTCCTCAGAAATGCTTTTAAACCACTTTATGCTTGCCCTACCAGCCGTAGAAACACTTGTTTCAAATTTGTCTGTCTGCCTCTTCCAAGTTTCTCATCTTTTCCTTCAATTTCATCCACTGGGTCTTTGGGGATGTTTACACTGAAGCTCATGTTTCAGGACTAGTCTAGTTTCTCACAAGCATCTCCGAGTCCTCCCGGCTGTCTGAGGGCTTGCCCCGTCATCTGTATACCCTGCCTGTCTGCACCTCAGTTTCCTTCTGCCCTAATGATGAGAGGCTAGAGCACTCCTGAGAGGGAGGCTCTAGTAGCACTAATGCGAGCCAGACCTGGCTGCAGAGGTGTTGTGTAAGCTTCTCCATGCTGAATTGACAACAAGTTTCTACAATGACCTTCAAATTCCAAGTTTATTCTAAGGTGTTCCATGAATGAGGCTCAGGATCAAAACAGCAGGGTTTTTCAGTGAAAGGGACAAGCCTGACTTTCTAAAACATACCTAATAATTACATAAACCACACCCAGTATTTCCATATACGTTTTCAAAGTAACAAACTTCATCCGTTGATGCACTGTTGAGTAACTTGACAATGTGAATAAAGTACATAGAGGAAACTGATTTTTCTACCCAGATTTAACCTAACCATATCTTTGACAATTATTCTATAAGGTTCTCTTAAAATTAAGGGGACAAAATAAAAAATAAAACCTTGACTTTCAAGTAAATAACACTTCAGGAAATAAAAAGCCAAATACAAAGTACAAATCACAAACTATTACTCTTAGAAAAAAAGAAGACATAAACTGAGTGCTAGACCAGTATTAGCAGTAGCACAGTAGTTCCACTCAGGTCCACCTTTCCTGTATTTTAAGGATTACCTATCTATGAATACTATTTATTGAAAATTAACAATAAAGAAGTGCTGGTGCTCTTGGGTATTAAACAAAATTAAAAGCCAGGCATGGTGGTGCACTCCTGTAATCCCAGTTTTTGGGAGGCTGAGACAGGAAGATTGCAGGTTTGGAGCCAGTCTCAGCAACTTAAAAAGGCCCTCAATAACTCATTAAGACTCTGTTTTGGGGGTGGGGGGAGCTCAGCAGTAGAATGCCCCCGGCTTCAATCTTCAGTAGTGCATGCGTGCGCGCGCGCGCACACACACACACACACACACACACACACACACACACACTTAAAAACATGGTCTTCATGCTTAAAAACCTTACAATCAAATGACTGAATACACATTAATCAGCTGACAATAGAATCAATTGGGTAGAATGATGAATGCTTCTAATCCCAGTACTTGGAAGAGTGAGAAAGGAGGATAACAGGTTTTAGATCAGCCTGGACCACTGAGAGTGACCCTGTCTCAAAATAAAAAAATAAAAGTAGCTGAAAGTATAACTCATATTGTCCCTGGGTTCAATCACCAGTATCCTCAACATACACACAAATCAACAATAGGCATGAATACATGACTTAAGCCTACAGAATTATGGCTGTATATTTAATTTCAAAGCTTCCTCTCTATGTCTGTTTGAGTCAGCAGTGAAAGTAAGCAATGAAAGTCTGGCATCAATTAAATGGTTTATGTAATACAGTGTATTCTATATAATAAGTGAACTAGTTGTCTATGTGACATTATTTTTAAAAAAGACTTTCTGAAAGAAAATAAACCTAGTCTTTTTTTTTAAAGATGCAATGGTAGTAAATGGAAGATAAGAATAAAGATAGTCATCTAGACCTAAGTAGTAAAACAACCAGGATAACAGAGGAAAAGACGTATAATCAGGACAGACAGAGTCACATACTCTCTCTGTCTCCAGCCACATCCTGCCAGGGCATCAAGGAGCAGCAGGTGCTCAGCAGGGAAACGTCTGCTCACTTCTTTTCACTATTGATAATGCACTGGACACCTGAATAAACTTGGCAGGCTCCATTTCGGGGCTTAAGTATATATTGCTCCTTTTTTTCACATTATATGCTTCATTAAATCTTCCATATATCCCATACCTTAATCTTCCCCAAGCTTTTTCACATCAAGACTCAGCAAAATGAACTAGCCCCTTATTTCCAGTTGGAATTTTCTCTCTGGATGGGGGCACTTTGTTGTGATCACATCTTTTAAACTGCATCATCTTATGATTTTTTTTCAGTAAAAATACGGACTTAATTTCCTTCAGGGAAACTGGGACCTGAAACATTTCTGCCTCACAGGAACCATCGCCTTCCCGGGAGGAACGTTCTGCTCTCTTAAGGGCTTTGCAAACCAGAACATGGCACATAAATGTAAGGCATGACTCTAGCTGCTGTTATCAATCATTTTACCTTTCATATTTGCTTCTGTCTACAACAGCCTGCATCACCCTGAAAACTGGGTGTGTAGAAAGCAAGTGGAATGCTAGTGTAACATATTTTACAGCACCTGGCACACCACATGCAGAAAAGGCTTGTTGCTGATGATGCTAATGCTCTCTGAAATTAAAGTCTATCTTCTCATGATCACATAATAACTGGCAATCACCTTGAAATGGGACTGTATTAAGCCCTATAAAACACAGCTAGTACTTTTGGCCCAAGTTCCACTCTCAGTAAAATGAGAGAGCCGCAGCTCAATGCTCCCTTCAGAATACACGTGTTGCAAAGCATTTAACCTTTCCACCATTCCCAAGAATATTCACAGTTACACTAGCCGGATTATTCAAATGACTCACCAAGTTTTCCTGCTTGTATATGCCACTCAAGTGAGGAAGATTAAATAGAACTCCATTCACAGTGAGTTCCTAAGTCACACTAGAATAAGCATCAAAAAATGATTTCTTCTTGATTCTTATGTCATACACATCACAAAATCATTGTGCCTTTTATTGAATTAATTATTGAATTGAATTGGGGCTACAGTAACCACTGGAACCCCAATTTTCTCCCTTTATTCAGGATGCCCCTAAAATTCTTCCTTCTAAAAGGCCTGCTTTAGAGATGAGCTAATAATGTTATCAGTTTATTCTGAATCTCTACTTGAAGACATTATGCAATACCAACCTTGCTGATTTGTTTGCATGCTGTGTTGACTTAATTACATAGGCACACATCATAGGATTCGTTAGATATGAACTTAGATATTAACTTCACCCAGCACCCCCTCCACTCAGGTATCCCTTAAAAAGACTTGGCTACATATTCCACCTACTGATTGGTGAACTCGCGTTCATTTGGACTTCTTTCTGAGAAAGCATGTAAAGAAAATTTGCAATAGGAGAACTCAAAACTATTTTCCAAGGATTTTATAAATGTGTTGTCAAATCAAGTAAAATGTGACATCTCGACCACTTTGAAATGTCAATGAGTCCTTTGTCTCTCAGCCATTTATGCACAAGAATTTCTACAACTTGATCAGTAATATCAAACATTTCTTTTTCTTCAATACACAAATTATTGTTATCGTTATTGAATGTATCTAATTATTAAAAATATATCTCTTTAGTGTATTTATATATTTGCACTATGCTTCCCATGTCCATGTTATAATTTTCTGCTTGAAAATAACATAATACAAATGTACCCACAATTATACATCTTTTAAACTCAAAATTCAATGATTTTTATCATGTAAATACATGAATTTCTCTCTGGGTTAAATAGCATGAGGCTGTTCAAGTATATTTAGAAATTTTGTTTACAAATATACATTTTCTTTTTGAGGTTGTTGTGGTTCTGGGGATGGAACACAGGGGCATTCTACCTCCAAGCTACACCCACAGCTCTATTTTATTTTTTATTTGGAAACAGTGTCTCACTAACTGATGCAAGCCTCACTGAGTTGCTGAGGCTTGCTTCAGGCCTGGGATCCTCCTGCTTCAGCCTCTCAAGTACTAGGATTAGAAGCATGAACCATCACAACTGGCTATATTTTCCTTTTTGAGTGCAAGAGTTAATATTGATTCTTTCAATACATTTGTCCATTTCTTCCCATTACCTGGTTGGCTAATGCAATTTGAGAACTTCAGTCTTATCACTCATTATTCTTTCAGTCATCCTGTTCTGCATCATCCAAAATTCTAGGGTACTTGGCTGGGGTTTCTGCTTGCAGAATCCCATCAGAATAAAGAAGAGTAAAATTCCTGAGAATATTCCATGGGGTCAGCACCTGTCACTAACTGTTTCCCATAATATAATCCTTAAGTAGTTCTTTGTGATGACCTAGTATATATATGAGGAAATGAAGCCTTATACAACTGAAGTGACTGGCTCAAGGGTCTGATAAGTAAAGTTTGTTTGGATGCAGATAGATTTGTGCTTTTCTATAACAACCTGAGATATCCCTTTATCCTAAAAGGGAGTTATGAGTGTATATCCATTCCATTTAAGAAAGATGGTCAGGTAGGTAGGAATCTAAGTATCTGAATTGTAAGGATAATATGGCAGAGCTTGAGAAATCTCCTGCTAATGTCATCTGATACTGTCTTCATATAGCTAGGTATGATGATATACAGCTATAATCCTAGTACCTGGGAGGCTGAGACACAAGAGGATTGAAGTTCATAGCCAGCTTAACAGTGTAAGTGAGAGTCTCAGCAACCTAGAGAGACCCTGTCTCAAACAACAACAACAAAAAAGGCTGAGGGTAGCTCAGAGGTAGAATTCTCCACCCTACCCCACCCTAGTTCTATCCCTAGTACCACAAAAATAAAAATAATATCTATGTATTAAATGAAGAGAGTATATATGCATGTGTACATACTGGGGCCTATAGGTACAGCTGGTATTTCATGTTTTCAAAAAGTTTAGTTCTCACAATTCTGTGAGGTGGTGTGTGTGTGTGTGTATGTGTGTGTGTGTGTGTGTTTGTTTGTTTGTTTATTTATTTATTTATTTGCGGTACTGGGGATTGAACCCAGGGGCATTCTACCTCCAAGCTACACCTCCAGCCCTATTTTTTATTCTTTATTTTAAAACAGGGTCTCACTGAGTAGCATAGGGACTCATTAAGGAGCTGAGGCTGTTCACAAACCATGATCCTCCTGTCTCAGTCTCCCAAATGCTGGGATTACAAGCGTGTACCACCACGCCCAGCTGGTGGTATGATTTTTGACATTTTATAGCTGAGAACATTGAGGCTCGCAAAGCTCAGTGACTCTTCCAGGTCAAATAGCTGTTCAGGTGATATGGCCCTTACCCTAACCACTAACAAGTAACTCCAATATTATTATTATTTATTTATTTATTTATTATTATTTTTGGTGGTACTGGGGTTCCTGAAAACCCTTCTACCTCTGGGCTATGCTCCCAGACCTATTTTTATATTTTGTATTTGGCAACAGGATCTCTTAAGCCAGTGAAGCTGGCTTTGAACCAGCGCAATCCTCCTGTCTTCGCCTCCCAAGCGCGGGGATTACAAGTGTGCACCACCACATCCAGCTAAGTAACTCCATTATATCAGACAGTAAGGTCAGCATGATATGACCTGACTTGTACAAAACTTGATACACTGGCTTCCAGTATATAGTGTGTTCATTTTAAAGATCACATAAATTATCTGCATAAGAATACACACTGAAGTCGGGCAAGGTGGTGCACACCTGTAATCCCAATACTTGGGAGGCTGAGACAGGAGGATTGCAGGTTCCAGACCAGACTCATCAACTTAGAGAGGCCCTTAGCAACTCGGCAAGACCCTGATTCAAAATAAAAAATAAAAAGAGCTGGAGTGTAGCTCGGAGGTAGACCCTTCTCCAGATTCAATACCCCAAACCATAACACACACACACACACACACACACACACACACACACACACACACACACTGAAATGTGGTCAGTCATCTTCCTTTTCTCCTTGCCACTGCCATCTGCGCACTTACAAGAAAGGAGCCATATTCATCTTGTGCTCTCTTGCAACCAGCATATTGTGTTTCTTTTCAAAAGGAAATTTAAACATTGGAACTTTTTCAAGAATAAAATGTGCTCAATATATAAATATATAAACGAGACAAAAGCACACCTTCTTTGGCTAAAGATTTGAGGGGAAACATGCAGGGAGTGAAGCTTGGTTTGCTCTCCATCCTATCCCTCCCTCCACCCAGCTAACCTTCCCCATCACCTGGGACCAATGACTATGGAAACTATTATTGATGATGACAGCAGTTAATATTTACTGATTGCTCACTGCTGGTATGGGACATCCCAATATCCATTAACTCATTCTCTGGCATTATTTTTTCTACTAAGGAAGGGTTATTTTATCCTATACAACAAAAGAGAAAATTAGACATAAAACAAGCATTATTACTTGTGCAAATGCCTAACCAAATATTACATTTTGCAAGGTATGCAGCACTTTTAAACTTTATTCAACTGATTTCCATGCAAGAAACTTCAGTATGGCAGCAGGATTGATGAGATCATTCCTGTCTACTTTTAGGTAAGGCAGAGACACTTCCCTGCAAGCTCCCTCTATCACCTGAGTTTTTGATTCTCATGTAAGGGTCTTTCCAGTGCATTCCAATTATTGAGAAGATAACACTATTGCTTGGACTCCCAGGGGAACTATTTCCTACATGAAGAAAATTCCCTAAAAATTCCACTTTTATTTTGGCTCTAGAAGTACAGAAAAAAAAAATATTAAAAGCAGAAGAAAGTCAGCTAACTGCAGTTTCTCCATCCCATTTCATTGGCATGCAAAATTGATTCAGAGCATGAATTCATGCCCTCTCTGGCCTGGATCATTTGTGTTTTGGTACTGAGAGGCTGTCAGACCTAGAAACATCCACAACCCTACTAGGTGTTGTGCATGGAGTGAACAAGGGTCTGTAAGGAGGCTTCTACTTCCCTAGCAAGGAGAAGCCCTTGCTATAACCATCCTACCTACTGTTCTTCCTTCTGTTTCCTTTCACCAGGCTCACACCTCAATGGCCAGTCCATCCAATAGGTCTTTCCCCCTGGATCTTTGGCTCTAACACATTTCCAAATAGGACTATAGCAATAACCAGACTCTAAAAATAAGGAGGAGACAACCAAGAGGAGGAGGTGAGGATACAGGTGAAGACGAGATAACAGGGTTATTCACATTTGGTTCTCTTCAGCCCCTCTTCTAAGAATGACTGCTTCTGAGAGGCCTCACAGGAACTTGACTGGACTCATCTGTTTTAAGTACTGACGTCTAAAAAACCTTAAAACTGTACCTGTCCCTATCAGACATGAACTCTCTACAACTTGTAACTTAGTGCTCCAAACGGCTGGATATTCTGAAGACAGGCCAGCATTTTCTGTCTTTTGCCAATGTCCTCTTTTACTTTCTCTCTCCACCAACATCCCACCAACATCTCCACCAACATCCAGTATATCACACAGCTGGGACCCTATTATATAATCCTGGGCGAAGGACTGTTCTTGAATAATTTCTATTTATTTTACAGAAAATTTAAAAAGAAACAATTTTGATGTTCAGAATACTTTAAAAACAATGAAATATTTTCAAAATGATGAGTATCAGTAAGCAAAACAGAAATGAAGCATATTTTCTGAGCTATCCAAATGCTCATCAGTAAATAGAAAAATGTTTTACTCTAGTTGTAAGTAAACTTTCAATCTGAAAGGAATCTGTGTATGAAAAGATTACTATTTGTCAATTATGTTTAAATAAAGAATAGCCCAATTGGTTCCTTATCCCAAAAATGTATTACATTTGGTATGTTTTAATACCAGATTGAAAAGAATAATCCCTAGGATGGTTGTATAGGAATTTCTAGTTACAAATAATTAATTTATCAAATGAAGCTAAAATCCAGAACCTCTGCCATATTTGGAGCTACAAGTACTCAAATCTCCCAGTATAGAATGAATTTGGGGAAAATGATACAGATATTATTTTCTCTTTCCCTTCTGCTGAATACAAATAAAAAACACTCAACATTATATCTTAAAAATGTGAGCAGGCTCTGAGAGGTAGAAAGAAGAAGGCCATCTGGCTAGGAAAATTGGAACTAAGGAATGACATAGTGGTAAGTTTCATGGATTTTCTTTCTTTATGGACTCATTCCAGACTATCTGGATACTACAGAAACCAGCAACCTGGAAATGCCGATGGACGAAGCCAAAGAATAGACTCAAGAAAAAGCTATTTCCACCAGTCAAAGGAATGGATAAGGGCAGCATAGCAATATAGTAAACTTCCAAACAGTAAATTCTGTACTCCAGCCAAACACTACAGTAAAAACTATATCACAACCTATCACCAAAGGCTAATTTATAAGCCTTTAGAACCTCGTATTTCACCTGACTCAGCTATAACAAGGTTTTTTTCCCTTTCCAGTGATAGAAAAGAAAGAATAAAAACAGAACTGGTACTTTCATTCCAAGGCATTCAGAGGGTGTCAGAGGGTGAAGAATCATGATTTTCTCCATATCTCAGTAGAATAAGTCCCTAAGAAGCCCTCTCTCAATCCTGGTTGGTCAAGGCCTGAGGGGGAACCTGGACGTCTACCTTTACCCGCACAGTAATGAGGTGGCATTCCCTTCTTCTACCTGAACTGGGTCAGAGGAAGCCTGTAAAAATACAAGATTATAAATGAGGCCTAGGGGCTAATAATGTAAAACTCAATATGTCCAGGTTTCAAAAATGAGACAAGGATGTCCATTATCACCACTTCTTTTCAATATAGTACTTGAGACTCTAGCCAGAGAAATAAAGCAAGAGAAGGAAATCAAAGGAGTAAAAATAGGAAAACAAGAACTAAAACTATCCCTATGTGTAGATTACAAGGTACTATATGTAGAAGACCCAAAAAACTCAACCAAAAAGCTTATAGAACTGATCAACAAATTCAGAAAGTGTCTGGACACAAAATGAATCTTAAAAAGTCAGAAGCTTTCTTGTATGCTAACCATAAATTCCACTCTGGATATTCACAAAAAATAAAATACCTAGGAATAAACCTAAACAAGAAGATAAAAAACCTCTAGAAAGATAATTATAAAACATGAAAAAAAGAAACCGAAGAAGACCTGAGGAGATGGAAAGATCTTCCATGCTCTTGGATAGGCAGAGTAAGTATTATCAAAATGGCCATTCTTCCAAAAGGGATCTACATATCCAATGCAATACCAATTAAATTATCAATTTCATTCCTCACAGAAATAGAAAAATCAGTACTTAAATTCATTTCGACTAGGCATGGTGGTGCATACTTGTAATCCCAGCATTTGGTAGGCTGAGGCAGGAGGATCCCAGTTTGAAGACAGCCTCAGCTCCTATTTAGTTAGGCACTTTGCAACTCAGTGAGACCCTGTTTCAAAATAAAGAATAAAAATAGGACTGGGGGGTGTAGCTCAGAGGTAGAATGCCCCTGGGTTCCATCCCCAGTACCACACACACACACACACACACACACACACACACACACACACACAATATATATATATATATATATATATATATATATATATATATATATATATATATTATTTGGATATATATTATTTGGAAAAAACAACAAAAGCAAAACAAGAATAGCCAAAGTAGTACTCAGCAATAAGAACTACTCAGAAGGCATCGCAATACCTTACTTCAAACTATATTACAAAGCCACAGTAATAAAAACAACATGTTATTGGCACAAAAACAGACACATAGACCAAAGGAGCAGAATAGAAGACTCAGAAACAAATCCACACACATATAGCCAATTGATTTTTGATAAATGGGCCAAAAACATACACTGGGCAAAAAATGGTCTTGGCAAAACTCGTTAATCATATGCAGAATAATGGAAATAAATCCCACTTTCTTACCCTCTACATGAATCGATTCAAGATGGATCGAGGACTTGGAAATCACCTTGCAGCTCCTTGAAGAGGGCATAGGTCCAAAACTTCAACACAAAGGCACATGTAAAAACTTTCTAAACAAGTCCCCAAAGGTACAAGGAGGATCAATTCATAGGATTGCATTAAAATGAAGAGTTTCTGTACAGCAAAGGAAATTATCAAGAACCTCAACAGAGAACCAACAGAATGGAAGAAAAATTTTGCCAACTACTCCTCTGATAGAGGACTATTATCTAGAATATACAAAGAACTCAAAAAACTCACCACTAAGAAAACAAATAACCCAATAAAAAATGGGCAAGTGAACTAAATAGATACTTCACAAAAGAAGTTCAAATGGCCAATAGATGTATGAAAAAAGTGTTCAACATCATTAGCAATTAGAGAGATGGAAATCAAAATTACCCTGAGATTTCACCTAACTCCAATTAGAATTGCAATCATTCAAAACACAAAGGGAACTCTAATACACTGTTGGTGAGTTGGCAAATAAGTGCAACCACTTTGGAAAACAGTATGGAGGATCCTCAGAAGAATGGAAATGAACCTACCATATGATCCGGTAATACCATTTTTGGGGTATCTATCCAAAAGAATGGAAATCAAACTCCCAAACTACTACATGTGCATCTATGTTTATAAACCACACAATTCACAATTGCCAAACCATGGAACCAGCCAGGATGTCCATCAACAGATGAATGGATTACAAAACTATGGAATATGTACACAATGGAATTTTACTCAACCATTAAGAAAAACAAAATTACATCATTTGCAGGGAAATAGATGGAACTGAAGAACAATATGCTAAGTAAGATGAGTCAATCACAAAAAGTAAAAAAAGTAAAAAATTGGATGATCTCCCTAATATGAAGAAGCTAGGGAGAAAATGGGTCATAGGAGGAACTCTAGACAAAGAATGAGAAATCATAGACGAAAAAATAAGGCAACCTAAATGAGGGGATGGGAGGGAGTAAGAGGGAAATTTTCTACTATACATGAGTACATTCACAAACATATCAAAGTCAATCACTAAGCCAAAGATGAGAAGGAGGGTAAAAGGAAATAGGGTGGGAATTGGGGAAAGGCTAAATGAGTGATATGTGTATACATGCCTCTACCACCTTGTACCTCATTAAGATGTATGACAATATGCCAATAAAAAAGTAAAAATAAAAATAAAATAAAAAAGAGAATTCACTCATCATACCAAGAACCAGGATATCTCAAACTAAATGAGAAAAGGTGATCATCAGAAGCCAAATGAGATTACACAGATGTTAGAATTATCTGATGAAGATTTAAAGCAGCTTACATAATAAATGATTCCAGAAACAATTACAAAAACATCTGAAGTAAGTAAATGCTTTGGCAACAATAAATTAAAAAATGAAAAAAGAGTAAAGAAAAACAAATAGAAATTTTATAACTAAAAATTAGACTTTCTGCAATGAATGAACTTAACTTTAGAACTGAGGGGGCAAATTACATAATTAGTGAAGAAAAGAACAATAGAAATTAGTCAGTCTGATTGACAGAGTAAAATTGGACCAAAAAAATGAACAGTGCTTCTGAAGTATTTGGGACTATAACCTCTAATGTTGATGTTATTGGAGTCCTACAAGAAGAGAAGAAGGTGGATATTATGGTTTGGGTCTGAAGTATTCCCTCAATAATTCAAGTGTTGAAGCCTGGTCTCCAATGCAGCAAATTTCAGAGGTGGGGTATGGCTGGAGAAGATGGATAACTGGGGTTGTGTCCTGGAGAACCATATCTTCTGTACCTGGATATCTCTCTCTCTCTCCTCTCTCTCTCTCTCTCTCTCTCTTCTTTCTCTCTCTCTCTCTCCCTCCTCCTCCCTCCCTCCCTCTCTGTCTCTGTCTCCCTCTCTGTTTCTCTCCTTCTAGATGTCATAAGCTGAGCAGCTTTCCTCCTTTATGTCCTGTCAACACAATGTTCCTGTCTTGCAGTCAGCTGACTATGGTCTGAACCTCTGAAACTGTGAGTCAAAATGAACTTTTCCTCATCTAAGTTGTTTTTGTCAGATATTTTGATAATAATGATGGAAAAGCTGACTAATACACTCAAAGGAAAAAAACATACAAAGAAATAATAAATGAAAATATCTCAAATTGGCAAAAAGCATTACCTTCAAATTCAAGAAGATAAGCAAAGCCTAAACAAGATAAATCCCCTAAAAATCCATTTCAAAACACATCACATTCAAACTTCTGGAAATTTAAAAAAAGAGAAAAATGTTAAAAGCACCTAGAGTAAAAATGATTCCTTTATTTATTTGAATTAATGAATTCAGAGTAAAGCAAGTTGAAAGAAGGCAAATGGTTTGAAAAACAGAATCTGTTTGCATTTTTCAGTGTCCTAATCATGTCTAAAGCACCTCTTTCCTGTACTTCATTCAAAATTTTATCTACCTTACTTTTTCTTCATATAAAATTAGGAGTGGATAGAATTCCTCACAGTCCTAATGATGTATGGATCTCACCTATGTTTTAAATTGAGAATCGTCAATATTCAGAAGCAGTTTCAAAAGAGTGAGCTTCGAAAGTGTTAATGTTCTTCTGTACTTGGGAGTGGTTTTGGGCTAGGTGCCACAGGATTTGCCCTTTATGGCTTCTCACATCCCAGACTTGAAAAATATGAGCTGCAATACAGAGAAAGGTAAGAAGCTTAGCAGAGCCCCTTCGTGATAAATGAGTTTGCATCATCTGTCATTAGAACTTCCTGCCAACTGGGTCATTCCCTATTAAATTACCACTTGTCAATGTTTAAAATACTGATTGATAAATGACTGTGCCAAAACTGATAACACAACAGCTTTTATTTTCTAATAATCCTAGTTACCACAGCTTGGTTGTCAAGGCACAGATACCATACTTTTTTCTTTTAACTACTCTACCAAAAGACAATTTAATCTAATACAAGGCTAACAGGTATAATGGCTGGCCCCTGTATATTACGCATATACTGGCTCCACTTGCCAAAATAAACCTACTGGCAATTTAGTGATATGGGGGAGCTCCAAGTTTCACATTTCATCAAATGCTAGTAATCTGTTTTATCAATATAAACTGCATTTTAATGAAAAAATTCTTTTCTTCAGTACACTTCACTTCCAGTGCCCTTGAGTATAATAATTCGTTCATGCTGTAGAACAAGAATGTTTTACAAGACCTAAATTCTCAGGAGAAATTTCTCTGTAAATACAAAATGAGAGTTTTATGGGAATGTGTTGTATGCACAAGAGTAGTGCCCAAGACTACAAAAGAAACAAACAAACAAAAAGCCCAAACCAAAAAAAAATCAAAGCAGGTTGAACATGTAAGGTTCAGCTTGAATATTCTGCTGATACACTGTGTAACTATCTTTTTACTAAAACAAAACTTGGTTGAGATGGTAAGTAAAGTGGGATCCGGTACCTGGAGTCTGTGAATCAAAATCCACCAGAACACACTGCAGGCAGAACCAGTCACTGGGATTCAAAGCAGTTTTAGCAGTCTGAAAATTCTATGGCAATTTTCTCCTCCTTCATGATCTAAAATGAAAATGCTCTGTCTAAATTAAGTAAGGCTCTGTATAGTCAAAATTGCATTCAAATTTATATGGCAGTTGACCAATCTTACCTCTTCATAAAACTATTCAGGACCCTTCATTCCTACCAGAGTTGTTTCCCAAAAAGCTAACCTTGCCATCATTTTGTTTCTCATTTCATCCTGCTTCCTACTAAATACTAGCAAATTCCAGTTTGGCAATTGAACGACGTTGGATACCTGAGCCCATCACTCTGTGTGTAGTTTCTCACACTTAAGTGGGTTTTGGTCCCCTGCTACTATTCTGTTCTCTCTTAACACACATGTTTTTTGTTTGGTTGGTTTGGTTTGTTTGGTTTGGTTTTGGTCCATTCCATTCAAAATGTCTGGTGGCAATGTCATTGGAAGAAACGACGAAAAGTAACAGCAACACAGGAACAGGAACTTCTCACTGTGCCACTCCTTTCCCTGGCACCTTGGTCATTCATTTGTCTTCTCTATCACACATAGGTCACAACTAAGCAGATCATGTCTTTCTCCCGGATTTGTGTGATGTGAGACTACACGGTCAAAGTTGAGCAAAAGCTTATCAAATACAAGCAAATAGCATCTGAGAGGAGCATTCACTGGAGAAGGCAGGGGACACTGCTGCCGGACAGAACTAAAGAAACCAAACACTGCAGTCACGCAAGCAGGGAGGCTTCAGGTATCATTCGGCAGATCTGTTCCTTATCATTGCTGCCACTGAACAGTGAAGAAGAGAGATCTCTCAAGAGACTGTCTTGGAGAGTGAGTGATACACAGTGGATGACTGGTACACTGAGGGGGTAAAACATCCGTGTAGAGCATGGCTCTCCTTCACACAGTATGTGCAATATAGCAGGCCAGGGGCTCATCACTTGCTGCCACTTTCTGTTTCGTCTTGCTGCATTAAATTGTTTTTTTAAAAAACTACATATACTGTATATGTATTAGTCTACCTTAACCTAACAGTTGAGGCCAAAGTAAAGTTCTTATGGTGTGTGTGTGTGTGTGTGTGTGTGTGTGTGTGTGTATGATTACTGACAATTTAGAAAACATATGAACAATCAAACCAGGAAGAAAATAAGATTTTAATCACACTAATCCACCATTCAGACATAGTTAAAGATAACATTTTGGTACATATCCTTATAAACAGATTCTCTACGTACGTGTGTGTGTGTGTGTGTGTGTGTGTGTGTGTGTGTGTGTGTCTGTCTGTGTTTCCATCTGTGCATATCTTAAAATGTTAGGCATATACATGGGGCAATAGACTATGAACTCTGAAATTCCATACACAATATCTTTAAAGACTAGTGAACTTACATGTGATATCTCTACGAAGTGTGTTCAAATGAGCTAAAATTGAACCATTTTATGTTGTTCTACACATTGAAAGGGACAGAGAGAGAGAGAGAGAGAGAGAGACAGAAAGAAGAGGAGATAAGGAGAAATATTACTGATACTGTCTCAGATAATCATCTTATTTGGGGTTATCATTGTAATTTATTTCTTTTTTGCAGTCATAATTTCTATATTCTTTGTACTGCTTCATGACTTATGAAGCTATTTCATATAAATTTCAATCCACGTTATTGAAAAAACAACCTTGTTTCCGTTTTGCAGGTAAGAAAATTGAGCCCACCACTGGGGTATCACCACCAAAAGAAAAGAAAAAGAAAATGGAGTCTGAGGTCCAGTAGCTGAGAGCAGAGAGTCAAATGAGCACCCAGATTTTACTTAGAATACAGTGTTGCCATCAAAGTTCACTGCTCATGTCCTGAAGGGCTGTTTTTTTAATGGCACTATAGGGACTTGGGAATAGTTTGCAAGCTCTTTGCTGAAGCAGTGAGTGGATATCAAAAGAAACTGAAGCCTGGTTAACGTGGTCCTTTCTCTAGTTAAGATGAGTTTCTCACTGCAAACTATCTTCCCATTCCTTACCTCTACACCTTCATCAGGTGAGCAGAGTCCCCCTAGCCTGACACACTGTGGTCTGCATTGTCTCTGCATTGATGCAATGTACTGATACCCACAGCTGTCTAGCACTTTCCACTCTCCTGTAAGTGACTAGTTCCTGAGCCACACACCTCATGTCTTCTCCTCCTTTCATACTAAAGCTCACAGAAGTACCCAACAAAATCACCGTACATTTTTTTCTTTGCCCTCTTCCTCTTTATGATTCCTCTCTTTATCTTGATCCCCTCTTTCTTCTCTTTAATATTTATAAATCATCCCACATATATTAAGAAAGTTACAAGCCGGGCATGGTGGCACACGCTTGTAATTCCAGCATTCAGGAGACTGAGACCAGAGGATCGTGGTTCGTGGACAGCCTCAGCTATTAGTGAGGCCCTCTGCAACTTAGTGAGACCCTGTTTCAAAATAAAGAATAAAAAATAGAGCAGGGGGTATAGCTCGGAGGTCAAATGCCCCTGGGTTCCAGCCCCAGAACCCCCCCACACAAAAAAGTTACAAAATGTGAAAAGTCTTTGAACTAACACATCAATACCTATTTTTCAACCATATGAGACTTTTAAAAATAATTACCAAATTTAAGTCATTAGGGGAACATAAAATTATAAAGTTTAACTGATAAACACTGTAATTCTATTTGCTAAAATCTTATTCTCTTAAGGATAATTAATTGACGAGTGTTTAAACAGGTCATTGAGAGGTTTGACAAGTTGATAAGGCAGTGTTTTCTATGTAAAACGTTAGTGAGTTTCAAAGTGGCAATTTTCTATGCACATACATCAAACGTTAGTGCTTATATAATTTGAAGTCTTTTAAAGTAGTTAAGAATGATCTAAGACCTATGGTAGCACTGATATTTTAAGAATAGCATTTGTACCCTAACAATCTGATATGTTATATGCCATGAAGTATGTTAATATTCTTTAATAATCATATCAGCTGCAAGTAGTATCAGTTATTATTTTAGTTTTTCATCTGTCTTCAACTCTAGCATGCTGCAAAAATGTCATGGCATCTAAAAACAGTTACAGTATGTAACTACTAGCAATCCGTTCTCTTGTGATATTCATTTTAAAATTCAACAATGAATGGTTGAATGCAAAGATTTATACATGTTCAAGAAAACTAAATATCTAAGTATCTTTCTATTACCAAGCTAAAAAACTTGAAATTTGTGTGTGTGTGTGTGTGTGTGTGTGTGGTGTACTGGGGTTCCTGGAAGCCCTTCTACCTCCGGGCTACGCTCCCAGACCTATTTTTTTATATTTTTACTTGGAAACAGGGTCTCTTAAGCCAGCGCAGCTGGCTTCGAACCTGTGTGATCTTCCTGTCTCCGCCTCCCAAGCACGCGGATTACAAGCATGCGCCACCACGCCCTGATTGAAATATTTTTAAACACAGGGTTTTGTTAAGTCTGATGTTATAGCTACATCCAAATACTCACAAAAATACAAATATCAACTTCTCAATTTTGGCAAAATAAAGGTGGGTGATATTTTATTTGCATCAACTATAAAAATGTGGATCATAAAAAGTCTTGGGTGACAAAAACTTAACAAATTTGGATTCCCAGAACTTACTAAGGACCCGGATCTAATAGGTCTAAATATGTTTCATAGATTAATCCTTGCAATTATATTTTTGATAATAATCTAAATGTCTTCAGCATTGGCAAAATTCATTATTGACATAATTAGGCAAACAATTAATGAAGGGTATTGAAAAGACAATAAAAATTCAGAATATGGGAATTCTAACTCTACACTATATAAGCAACCTCATACCAAATCCCAGGATAGCAGTACCCTTTGCTCTAGTTTCAAGATGCTATTGCCTTTCAAAAAAAAATAAATAAATAAGCTGTTCTCATGCCTCAGTACATTCCATATAAAGTACCCTCTTGCTGCTTGAGAGATAGGCAAAGGAACACTGGAACACTTGCCCATACAGCGAGACAGATCCAGTGACCCCTTCTCTGCAATTCCCTGCCCCAACTCTTGATTCTCCTTTCACCTAATACAGGCTGTGCTCATTACATGATACACACAACACACAACAGATGGGGAAACATGAATGTTCTGAAATCCCAGGGCCTGAGCTGGAGGACCTATAAGACTTATGGCATGTTACTTGGGCTTTTTACACATGGGTTTCTCTAAAGAAAAGACAGTATTTGTTTCATAAGGCTGTATCAAGGAATGCATGAGATCATGAATATTAAACATACTTTATAAACATAAGTGCTCTTGATGGCAATACTTTGCCTCCATTGTTTTACTCTACCTTCACTAGACCCTGAAACTCTGGAATAAGCACCCTATATCTGTTCATCAGAATATCAAAAAAGCAGATAATACACCTGCCCTAGAGACCAGAGTGTGATACTTAAAATATAAAATTGATTCACAACTCAAAGTGGCATTAAACAGTTTTAAATGCTATACTAATGAAATGTGACAAAGTTACTATTATCATAAGTCATTATGATATTAGAGAGCAGATATTTAAGGAGTAGAAAGAAGTCATATGGTAAATGTCCTGAATTTTGATGAAAGCATGGAAAAGAAAAAATATCTGAGATTCCTGTTATATAATAAAGAAATGTTAGGAATGCAATTCCTCTTACCTTAAATATCAGATGGCATAACATTTGTGAAAAATATTTTAAGACATTATTAATTTTGTTACCTTCCCACCTTCTTTTGTATGTCACCTTTTCTACCTTCTAGCATACATCACATGCTGAGCTTTCTATAACTAGTAATATCATGCTACCTTCTAGGTTGGTACTTACAGCCTGAAATACCTCATTTAAGCCAGCTGCCCAGTGTCTGCAATATTTTTCATCCCAAACTCCTTCACCCACTGCATTCCTGGGAAAGAATAAATGATTTACGGGTATAAAGATCTAAGTTGTAAATTTATATTTAGAGGTTAACACTTTATCCATAATAGTCTAACTAAAAAATCCTTATTTTCTACCTTTTTTTTTTTTTGGTGGTACTGAAGATGGAACTCAGGGGTATTCAACCTCCGAGTGACACCCCCAGCCATATTTTTATTCTTTATTTTAAAGCAGGATCTCACTGAGTTGCAAAAGACTTCACTAAGTAGCTGAGGCTGTCCATTAACCATGATCCTTCTATCTCATCCTCTCAAATGCTGAGATTACAAGTATGTGCCACCATGTCCAGCTCTACCCTGTTTGTTTGTTTTTTTTTTAATCAATGAGCAGATCTCAGTGAGATATCTAGAGGAAACCACTTCGGCCAAATTCATATTAAATTATAAATAAAAACTCTGTGATAGACATCTGCTTTTAATTACACACACACACACACACACACACACACACACACACACACACACACACACGTGTCCCCCTGATGACAACTTCTCCAAAAAACACTCAAGTGTGCCACTCTCATGAAATTTTACATCTGATTTCTGAGGTTTTATAGCCACTTCCAACTCCAAATCGTAATTCCAATAAGAATTTCTTTTCTTTTTTTTTTTTTTTTTTTTTTGGTGCTAGAACTTGAGGAAGCATTTGAAAGATGTTCAGAGGAAAGTTGAAATCTTCTCAGTTACTACCACTTCTTACACCATACCCTTCTGAGAGCTGCTTAAACCAAGAAAGCATACAGCTGGTTCTGTTTTTTATTGGTCATTATAGTGTTTCATCAAGATTACAATCAAGGTCTTTGTTAAGTCCAACCAATTCATTTTCTTCACATGTTTCTTTCCTACTCTACCCTCTTTAAAAGGGCAAATGACTGGATGAGCATCTCAGGAATAATGATAGTTCCCATGATTAACTGTAACTCCCTTAGGTCATATTTTCTTTCCTTTCTGCCATTTAGAGGGAACAGCAAAGACTCAGTGTTAGCAGTATCTACCCTCTGGCCAATGATTCCAGTATTGTAATGAGAACAAAAACTATGCAGAAGGAAATCTTTGGGAAAGAAACACAACTAAATAACTGCATAGAATTCCTCCTGGAATACAGACGCTGCTTTATAGGACCTAAGTTCACTTTAACAAAAGATCTTTACTGTGAATTGTCCATGAAACCCTGCAAGAAAATATTTTTCAGAGTTATGCCAGCATTATAATTTCAGCGATAAATGTTCTAACCCCTAAAGTTATATTTCTATCTCTCTACCCTGATGTGTTTTAAAGTGCCAATGGCAAAATGAACCAACATGTATTTCCATGGTTTGTCTAAGTCCCCTCTGATACCCATTCCCTCTCCATAGTCTCCTTAAAAAAAAAAAAAGAAAGAAAAGAAGGAAAGGAGGGAGAAAGAGAAAGAAGGAGGGGAAGGAGGGAGGGAGGAGGAGGAGAGGGGAAGGGAAGGGGAAAAAATAAGATGGAGAGGAGAGGAGAAGAGAGGAGAGGAGAGGAGAGGAGAGGAGAGGAGAGGAGAGGAGAGGAGAGGAGAGGAGAGGGAGGAGAGGATTTGGTATTCCCAGTTCAATTTTCAGAGAGAGGGTGTACCAGATAAAAGTAATATTTAACATTTAGAGAAAATTAGTACCTAAAAAAGGTTTTTACAATACTGTGAAATATATTGGTTTATAAAAATAGAGATGATTCTCTTTAGTTATAATAATAATCAAAATAGTAGAGGAAACAAAGAATCTAGGATAAAAATTAATGACACTATTGTTTAAAATAAGAGAATAGGAAGATATTCCCTGTAAACCAGATTTCTTTAAGCTCCTAATTCCATTTAGCTTGGAAAGACAAGGAGAAAGAGAAGATAAAGCTACACATTTAAAACTGACAAAGGGCAGTACTTCTATGCAATTTATAATTAATCTGTGGGACCATGTGTCAGTAGAATTTATTGAGAAAAATAGTTTAGTGCTATTTTACAAGGGTAAGACATTAGAAGAAAAAGTATTGCAATTGAAGTTACACGAGCTAAGAAAATATTATAAGAGCTATTAATCATGAAGATTCAGGTCATAAGTTGGCCAGCAGCCAGAGTTACACACACACACACACACAAAAAAAAAAAAAAAAAAAAAACCTGCACAAGTGGCCAGGTAATTGTAAGTATTTTATATCTTTTATATCTTTCTCTAGTTGTTTCAGTTGAAAACTGCTGATGAAAAGAATACCAAGTGAAATTCTATTTTAGCCTATATTTAGTGTTATCTATATGGTCACCCAATTTCAATAATCAATTATCACCTCCCCCCCAAAAAAAACCCTCCTCTGTATTAGAAACATCTCTACCATGTCATCTGGTATTAACTACATGTATAAAAGTTCTGGCCACTTTACTAAGTATCCACATATTTTACCAATGGTTCTCAACCCCAGAAGCTTATAAATGTACTAATATATAGGTTTTGTTCTCAGAAATTCAGATTTGTTCGGTCTGGGGTACTACCTAGCCATAAGGATTTTTGAAAGTTCCATAAGACACTTATAAATATCCAGACATGAATGACCAGTGTGAAACACACGAAAATGCCTCAAATATTTTAAATGATGGTATATATATACACGTATGAAAATGCACACACTTACCAACAGTATCTTCTAGAAGAAAGACATTTATATAAAGATTTTAAAGTGACATAAGTAGATTTTGACTCACTAATATTACATTCTAATGACTTGCCATGAAAAAAATATATGTTTTCTGGAAAACAGTGCCAAGCTATTATCCATCCATATGTGCTCCTCAACATCCCCAATCATGTTGCCATTACTATTCTTGGAAAAATTGAATATTATTTTTATCATTAATGTACTATAGTAGATAGCAATTTAAAGTGATATAAAATAGCATCATTATGATTAAATGTCAATTTTTTCATTTTAAGACATTTTTAAAAATTGTATTACCTGAACATTTGAGTTTACTTTAGGCATAAATTTGAATTATATGACCTCAAAGGTAAAATTGAGTTGTGGTTCATGTTACCTAAGTATTATATTTTTGTCTTATTTTATTTTTATTAGTACATTATAATCAAACATCTTAATGCTGTATAAGATGGTAGAGGTATACATACACACATCACTCATTTAGCCCTTCCCCAATTCTCCCCTCATTCCCTCCCCCCTCCTTCTCATGTTTAGCTTAGTGATTGATATGTTTGCTAATGTAATCATGTACATTAGGGAATTTCCCTCTTTCCCCCTCCCATCCCCCTCACTTAGGTCGCCTTATTTGCTCTTCTATAGTTTCTCCTTCTTCGTTTAGAGTTCCTCTTATGACTCTTTTCTTCCCTAGCTTCCACATATTAAGGAAAGCATACATTCTTTATAAGTATCCTAATTATTTTTAAATGCAGGTAAGTAAATAAATTTTTCTTTTTTCCACATGGCCTATCACAGGATGAAAAGACCACCATCTTTTAAAGATTATTTAGAACAAGCCTCTTTTATTAAGTTGTACAACTGACCTTTTTTGGTTCAGCATTCTCCATGGAAATCCCTAAGAATAGAAGGAAAATCAATACCCATAAACAAAAAGACTCAGTACTATAGACTGAAATATGTTTAAGCCCTTCTTTTTTAATATTAGACACATGGTTATTTGAAAAGAGCATGCTTGTGTTTACATAATAAGAGTATAAAATATTTTATACCTTTTCAAAATACCAGTGTGGATTAAGGAGAATAAAACAGAGAATATCACAGAGATATAGAACCTAGACTCAAAATATCATAGAGTTTAAAGTTATTCAGAGGTCACTTCGACCAAATGGATAAGAATGCACAAATTCTTTTTAAAGAAGCTGACACTTGGTACTTATGCTCAAATAATTTTCATTATATCAAAAGGAAGAACCACAAAAAAACTTGTATCTCCATGTGTAATGATGCTGGAGCAGAGAAGAATACACCAAATATCCATGTCGTGTATTAGAATCATTCTAAATTTCCTTCTCAACTGTGCTCTGTAACACTGGAATGTTCTCATAGTCACTCTGCTTTAGAGAAGCAAGTGCTAATCAAATGACCTCAGTTTCATGCAACTCTGTGTTACAGTTATCAAGAAGGAAAGCTTTTAAACTAGACAGATTAGTAAATTTGATTTATGGTGCCACCATTTATTTAAGATGTGTCTATGAGCAAATTACTTAATTTTATCTTATCATATATAATGAGTTACAAAACCAAATATGTAAAGTTGTATAAACTAAGTAAGATATGTAAAAAGCCAGGTATGTTGACCCATGCCTGTAAACCCAGTACTTGGGAGGCTGAGACAGAAAGATTGCATGTTCACAGCCAACCTCAGCTACTTAGTGAGGCCCTCCGCAACTTAGCGAGACTCTGTTTCAAAATAAAGAATAAAACATACGTCTGGGGGTGTAGCTTGGAGGTACAACGTCCCTGGGTTCAATCCCCAGTAATGCAAAAATAAATAAAAATAACAAATAAGTAAATAAATAAGATATGTAAAGTGAATTATACAGTAGTTCTTCTATAAAGATTTTCCTAAAATTAACATTAATAGGATGAAAAGATTTGTTTTCCTGATTACTAATAGGCATTACTGAGACAAAAAGGTGGATGCTCCAGTCAGAGAGACGGGTTGAATGAGAAAGAACTGAAGAGCCAAGGAGAGGGTGCCATCACTGGGAGCTATCCCTGGTGCTGGTTTCAGAACCAGGACCCTGTTACACTATGTCCTAACATTCCTCACAAAAAACAAATTCCATTTGCAGTTCTCAACTTAGTCTAGTAACATGTCTCTGCTATGCTATGTTTCAGACTTTAATTCCTACTTCCTTCCTTCAGATTCTATTTGATTATTGTCCCAAATAAAATCCCATCCTGACACCAAATTACTTTCTTGGCTACACATTTTTGCATTGAGAATTTTGGCCTAAAGTTTGACCTTTTTATTTCTAATGGATTCAATAGTGGTTTTTCTGAATAGTCAATGAGCATTTCATTTAAAATTTTCTTAGGAAAAGTTCAATGTATCTTGAACAATAATTAAAATGATCAGAAGGTATGAAAAGAACTAAGAGTAGTATGCTAACTTAGCAATACCAGCAGCTAATTCTTGGTGCTAGACTAAGTTCAAACACTACTTTTCCCATGTCCATGACAGACATTGCTAATCTATTATGAAATTTCTTTTAAACTCCTAAATATAGAATTATAATCCTCAACAAGTAACAAACAGCCAGGAAGAGCCAAAGATGGCAGACATGTAGAAACCTATTTGTCATCCTTGAGTTAGTATGAACATGTGAGTTTTTAAAAAGAGACTTCTTTTCTTTATAAGCCTCAATTGGAACACTGTAAAGAACATACATTGATAGTTCGAAGAAGATTAGAAGCACTCCTTACATTTCAGTTATATAGAAAGCAAGTACATGGTTATTACAGAATCAGAGCTTTCTCTTCTGAAACTGGAGGTGTTAGCCTTATGTCCTGGATAAATTCCAACTTAGGTAATTACATTCTGCTTACCTCACCCCCCTAGCAATTTCTTCAAGTGAATCCAGTATTATTCTTCACTTCCTACCCTAACCTGCTGCGTAGTGTTGTGATGAGCTGTTAAACAGCTGCCATGCTTCACTCTACAATGGTGGTTGTGCTTCACTGTATAATTTGTAACCATTCTCAGTGTGCTTCAGAATCTTCCAGGATAAAAGTGTTACCCTAAAAATGCAAGAAATCATCATAATTCTAAAGGCATACAGTACAACTGCTTATTTCAGTTAAATTCAGCATAACATATTTAGAAAATACCTTATTTCATGAAAAACCATAAAACTAGGTTAAAATACCCATGAAACATGCTATGAAGATTATATGAAAAGGTATTTAAAGCAAGCAAACTATTTATCAACTATATGAATATTCTGCCAAAGAAAGGAATAGTAGGAAGAACAAATGCTTAAGACATTTTTATTTGAAAATACATCTGCCTTCATCAGATGGTAAAAATTCCCAATGTCACCCAAGAAAAACAGTGAAGAGAAAAATTGAACGTTAAGTCAATGGGAAATGGAGGAATGCCAACACGTATGGAGAAAGAGATCAGGGATAAATACAATTTTTTAACATTTTTTTATTTTTGTCAGGGTAGAAAATTATACAAATTCATTTTCATGGAGGCATATAATTTTCATTCTAGATTGCCTGAGGATACTTAGAGATAGGAGCACAATTTTGGCAATACTAAAAGGGACATCAAGGTACAACCAAGAGAGGATACGATACTGCATTTTTTAGAAAATATACGTTCAGTCAGTGATACATAACTCTAGATTCACTATAGAATAATGTGGGAAATGTTTTTAAAAATATCAATACCTGGGTCCATCCTCACAGACTCTGATTTACTAGATGTAGGCTGTCAGATATTTTTTAAGCCTCTTAGGTGATTATAATGTAAAGCCAACACAGAAAGCCACTACTTTAGACTGTGTCTTACTGCATTGGAAATAATTGTGGTCTGAATAGCCTTTAAAAATTTGTCCTGGCTTCCTCCCTCTTGAGATGGCCTGTGCTCTCTCTTGACAGTGCACCTCCCACTATTCCTAAATAAACCTCTGTCTTTTAAGCTGGGCGTAGTGGCACAGCCTTGTAATCCCAGTACTTGGGAAGCCGAGACAGGAGGATTACAGGCTCACAGCCAGCCTCAGCTACTTAGTAAGGCCCTCCACAATTCAGTGAGGCCCTGTTTTAAAATATAGAATAAAAAATAGGACTAGTGGTGTAGGGAAGTAGAATGCTCCTGGGTTCAATTCTCAGTACTGCAAAAAAAAAAAAAAAAAAAAAAAAAAGTTCTTTAATGAAGAGAGAAAATCCAAATCCAATAACATTGGGGGGAGGAGTGTCAACATATATGATAAATACAATTAGATCCCAAAGATGAGTTGCATGGAGTAATTCTGATTCTTCATCAACTGAGAAAAAGGCTTTGCTACCTAAGGATTGATTCTAAAGCGTCAGAATTCAAAAACAATCTTTTCTTGTAATAAGAAGAGTCTCTAAACCAGAAACAAACCCTGTAAAGATTCTTGAATTTACAATCAGATCTGGTTATCTTACCTATGATACACATTTGTCTACAGTAAACTATAAAATCTTACACTAGCTTATTTCTAGCACACATCTAAGGTGTACCCTCTCTGTTCAGCAAACAAGGAATAATCCATTACCACAGTGATATTTACATTTCATCTACCTCAGAGAGAAGCACTGTGCCTGCAATGAACTTGTACATTCAGGGGAGCTATAAGAAATACCTGCAACCATAAGCAAAAATGAGTTTTTAATCAGAGCCTAGTACTCAAAAGATTATACAGAATGATGCATATAGTTGATTCTTGGTCTAGAAAAGAAAATAGTAGTTTCAATGGCTTTTGTCAATTCTAATAGCCTTGTTCCTCAAGGAATAACCCTAGAAAACAAGCATTAAATGAAACATAACAAATAAAGAATAAAAAATCAGGCTAGAGTGTAGCTTAGAGGTAGAATGCTCCCCGGACTAAAAAAAAAAAAAAAAAAAAAAATCTGAAAGCATCCAAAATTGAAGTAGCAATTTTGAGATCAGTTCAATGGTTGTGAGTGCCAATTAAAGCTGATAAAGTAGAGCAGACATCCATGTAAGATCTCATACAGGGAAAGGGCAGGAGATGTGTAGGAACCATACACTGTGAAACAACTCACCTATGTTCTCTCTCATACAATCTTCACTTGATCCCTATGATTTAATGTTAGGGAAAATAAGGGTCAGATCAAGTGCTGGAATTCAACCAAGTTACATATCTAAAAAGTAGCTAGGCCAAGATTGTAAACTGTATCTGACTCTCAAGATCTCAAGATCATTTCCTTCCCCCTGGACCCAACTTCCTTTTTTTTTTTTTTTTTTTTTCAGGTCTAGGGATGGAACCCAGGGGCATTTGACCTCTGAACTACACCTCCCGCCCTATTTTTTATTCTTTATTTTGAAACCGGGTCTCACTGAGTTGCAGAGGGCCTCACTAAGTAGCTGAGGCTGTCCGCGCACCACGATCCTCAGGTCTCAGCCTCCCAAATGCTGGGATTACAAGCATGTGCCACCATGCCCGTCGTTTTCTAATACAGGAAACGCTCACATGCAGGTACACATATGTGAGCACACAGACGAAGACACACACATCATGGTGCACTGTGAGCTAGCCAGAACTTCAATGCACCCCTTTGACTCAGGCAGCCACTTTAAGGAGACTCAAAAATAAAAGAAGGGGTTCACATGACAGGCACAGGAAGAAGATAAGGCATGTTGCCAAAGCCTCCCCCAACAGAAATTTTAAGTAGCCTCTGGAGATAGCTATGGAAGAAAGGATAAATTTAATCACAAGGGCTAAACAATTTATGCAACATAAAAAATTTTATTGTTTCCTAAGAATTTGTGATACCAAGTCCCAGAAAAGGGAGATGAAAAAATTACTTTGAGGTTCTGAAATTCAAATGCTGGAAACTCCTATTCCTCAGCCTTAGAGTAAGTTTTTTTATGAGTAGCCCAATGTTCACCAGAGGAGTAAAATATAAGCAAATGGGCTGGCTGAATCATGTGCATTTTTATTTTAAAATGAGTTGATCAGAAAAGTATTTTCATGAAAAACAGCAACAAGTTGGAATGTAACTGAAACAGTTGGGTATTCTAAAAATGTCTAAACAGGCTGGGCGTGGTGGCCCATGCTTGTAATCTCTGCGCTTGGGAGGCAGAGACAGGAGGATCGTGCAGGTTCGAAGCCAGCTGCGCTGGCTTAACAGACCCTGTTTCCCAAAAAAAAAAAAAAAAAAAAAAAGTATAAAATAGGTCTGGGAGTATAGCCCGAGGTACAAGGGCTTCCAGGAACCCCAGTACCACCACCAAAAAAAAAAAAAAAAAAAATGTCCAAAAACCATCTATTCCTGGTGAAATTGATCTACTTAATCAATGATGGTTGATCCAACCCTACACAATGAACAACCTTGTTCTTCATATCCACTCATCTCATGAATATTTTTACCTGGCTTCTAAATTCTGAATCTGCTTCTTTAATAATCCTGGGTCAAAACCCTCTTCCCTGCTGTTTTACCAGCTATAAAATGAAAAACTTAACTACAAGATTTCTAAAGTTTTTATTCTTGGGTATGATTCAACTTTTGAAAAGTTCTAATTCTATTCTTTCATAAGAAAAGAACAATTAACAACTTAACCTAAAAATAAAACAATTTAGTATGTAATGAAATGTGATGGGCATTTTCCCATTTCAGATTATAATAAGATAATTTTTAGAAACTTATAGATTTTTAAAGCATACTCTCCCCCTCATCTTCTATTTCTAAAATAATATATCACTTAATCTTAAATATTTCACTTTGCTATTGTTTCTTGTTTATATCCTTTCAAATTTATTCTTACAGTCAAAGACAAAAACTCCCTTTTCAATTAGTGAAAAAATAATTATAATACATATGCATATATTTGGTATTATAAAATGAATTTCAGCAGCATAAAAATGAAATGTCACTTTGAATACATCTGCTTCCTCCACACATAATCTCTTGGTCGGCTCAGGATGTCAGCAGATATGTAGAGCAGATTTCCACTGGAAAGGTTAGTGTCCTGAATGGATAAATCAGCGCTCCACATGTAAATGAATTTAGGGGTGTAGGCCATATTCATTAAGTTTGAGTTACATAATAGGAATGGGAAGTGTTGCACTGAGGATCGAGTTTCAAACAAGGAAGGTATTTCCATGAATACATGAAAATACATTATATAAAAGAGAAGAGTTGCTAATGTTCTATTTCTTGTTCTGATACCCACTAACTGCATGTGAATTTTAGTGTGTATTGAAAAGAAAAATGAAGGAAAAACTTCTAACATTCTCATTCCATTCATCTTAAGAAGCAAAACTAAGATTAAAGCTTAGAACAGGCAAGAAAATAAAGACTTACTGAAAGAGAGGGAAAGTATTTGTGTGACTAGGGCGCTTATCTTTAGTTAAAATTATGAGTAGAATTTCAATACAACATTAAGTTCTCATTGTTGTTGTCACTAAATTTTTAGAAAGTAACATATTTAATAATGATTACACATAACATTGAAATTTTCTAGAATAAAGAGATAATTATTTATTCGAGAACTACTTCCAGACAAACAATAAAATTTTTTAGGCAACATGTAGTCAAATATGGTAATAAAACTAAATTTAAGAAAAGCTTATTATTACCTTCTTTTCATATGTATGGGGAGATACTGGAGATCAAATCCAGATGTTCTCTACTACTAAGTGACACCTCCGGCCTTTTTTTATTTTGAAACAGGGTCACACTAAGTTACCACACTGGCCTTGAACCTGCAATCTTCCTGTCTCAGTCTCTCAAGCACTGTGGTTACAGGCATTTATCATCATGCCCAGTTAAAAGATTATTTTTACCCATTCACAGAAGCACTTTTGTAGATACCTAGAAATAATATAACCCTTGCTAGATGTGAAAAAGACCTGTGATTCACCTTATATTTGGCTAAAAACACAGAAGACTTACAACATATACACATTATGTAGACAGTATGCTCAGCAGTATTTCCATGAAGAATGGTGGCACTCAGTGCAGCATAGTAAAGATAAGTAAGCACTAGAGCAAAAAAATTCTTTAAGACAAAAACAAAAAGTTGACATAATGCAAAAAACATCTGATGCTCTTAAAATTACTAAAACAATATAGGATTGCAATTTTGGACAGACATGTGTTTTTGGGGGTTTTTTTGGGGTTTTTTTTGGTGGTACTGTGGTTCCTGGAAGCCCTTCTACCTCCGGGCTACACTCCCAGACCTATTTTATATTTTTGAAGCAGGGTCTCTTACGCCAGCGCAGCTGGCTTCGAACCTGCACGATCCTCCTGTCTCCGCCTCCCAAGCACGGGGATTACAAGTGTGTGCCACCACGCCCAGCTTGAGACATGTGGTTTTAAAGAAAATTAAATGACATACCAGTTAATGAAATAACAAAAAGGTATTTTGAGAACATACAAATTAGAAAAAAGAACAGACACCTGTACTAAATGTTTACCATCATTAAAGCATTTTTCTAAGTACCTTACATACAGTAAGTACCTCATTTCATTCACATAATAAGCCAATGAGACTTGTATTACTCTCCTTATTTAACAGATAAGAAAATAATAAGGTGGGAAAAGTAAAGCAACTTTCTTAACACCAAATGGTTAGCAATAGCTTTGGTACTGATATGTAGCTCTGCCTGATATCAAAGTCAATTTTCATAGGCACTATTCTGCACTGACCTGTCATCACTCAGTCCTTGATCTCAGGGCTTCCTAGCCAAAGGGACTAAAAGTGATTTATTTATTGAATTTTGAGAAGACAAAAAGAATAACACAATATACTCAAGTTAATATAAACCCAGCACACTCAACTTGCCCCTTTGTGTTCTCTCTCTCTCTCTCTCTCTCTCTCTCTCTCTCTCTCTCTCTCTCTCTCTCTCTCTCTCCTTCCCTCCCTCCCTCCCTCCCTCCCTCTACTTTCCTCTCTCCTTCATACTGGAGACTGAAACACCTAGGACATTCTACTTCCAAACTACACCCCCACACCCCTTATTTTTTAACAATGTAGCTTTGACTACATTGTGGAAGCTAGCCTCGAACCTGTGATTCACCTGTCTCAGCCTCCTAAATACTGGGGTTACAGGCATTTGCCACCATATTCAAATCTGCATATAATCTTTATCTAGAAATAAGAGTACAAAAAATTTAATGTTCTTAAAATTTTGGCACTCAGTAAATTTTATGTGATAGTAACAAATGAGAAAAAAATGTATCTTGTGTCTATTTGGAAAACGTTATTGAGCAATACCAAGTATGTCAAATGAAACAGTAAATCCAACCTAAAGTTCTGTAATCAAAATTCAGTATAACAAATAACACTACCTTCTAAATGACACCAAGGGAAGAGAGGACACTTCTGGTCAACTTCATCTAAGTGAGCTTCCAACATCTTGGACTCAACATATTCAACTATGAATTCATTCTCTTTTCACCAGCAATTCCAAGAGCACAGATATTATCCCAGCCACCAAAATCAATACTTCAAGTCACCCCTGAAACTTCTAAGCTTAATAAGTTGACATATCAACTTTCCAATCAGTGTATGTATGTGAACTTCCTTCTTTTCTTCTGAATGACACATCTTTAGTTCAAGTCTTTGATAACCGTGCTTCTCTTGGTTCTGTTTCCTATTTCCTTTGCATCAATATTTTATCTATCAACACAAAATTTCTCATTTCATAATATAATAGTAATTAGCTAATGAATATAGGCCAAAGTCCATACCCCTCAGCCTAATTCCTATCTCCATTTTTACCAGCTCTTCACACAACATAGTCAAAGGTAACAAATCTGAATCCTGTGATTATTCACTGCCACAACTGTGCACACCAATATACTCTTCACAAAGTGCCCTCTCACTCATCGCCACCCACTTACTTTCTCTAACAGCGAGAAGTAATAGACGTACGTAACAGAGCCAGGCAGTTTGGGGAGCTATGTAATCTCAATCAAGCTTCACCTTCTAAACTTCACTTTTCTCATGTGCAAAATGAGGATAATAGTACCTAGCTTGTAGGGATTTTAAAAGTAATGTACATAAAGTGCGTGCCTAGAACAGTAGTTGACAAATTACCTATTATTATTCCCAAACTCCTTAATGCCCAGCTCAAATGCCATAAAAAGCACATTTTTTTCTATCTTATACTTAAACTCACCTGAAGTTGCCTATCACATCTACACAGGTCCCAACCTAAAGCTCAAGGATTCTGTATCATCATTTTATACCAAATTATGCTGAATTCGCCACACAAACAACAAGCTCTTAATTGAGTGAACAACAGTATATATAAAACCTCAAAGAATAAATTCCTATTAAGTATGCTTTGTTGAACCCAATTACTTTAAAGTATATTTGTAAAGAATTTTCTATATGATAGAGCCTTTTATCTGGAATTTCTTAGGAAATGGATCTTTTTAGGTCAGAGATTATTCTGGTAGCTTACTGTTCAATGGTACATGCCAAATTTATTTTTTAACAAAAAACTTTCATCCCCTAGGATTCTAAAATAGAACAATGAACAACTAAAATCACTTCAGTACTGATCAGTCACCATCATTAGCCACCTGTTTGGAGTGTACATACTATAGGTGTCAGGCAGATGTAGACAGCATACATGTGACTTCCCTGTCAGATGACAGTCCTCAACACTGCCAAATGAAACCATTTGGCTGCTGTCATAAGGACTGATAAGATATAAGACAGCCCCTACCTTTATTTGTTCATTTGAATTATAGTGATAAACTATAGATTTTCACGTATTCTATAAAGTTACTAAAGGTTTCAGAATTTTGTTCCCCTTACTTTTGAGGTTTGAATCATGGTGAATGCTTAAGCTTGCAAAACAAAACAAAACAAAAACAAACAAAACAAAGAAACAAACAAAATCCCCATCAACAGATAACCAGAATGGTCTTAATTCTTGATTAATTAGAGCATTAATAAAACCACTAATATTTACCAAAACAAGTTAGGCTTTAGACAATGTACTTTGTCAGCACATAATATACTAATCACCTCAATACTCACCTAAGCCTGTAAGGTGAGCGCTATTCCAATTCTCATTTTACAGATTTTACAGTTGGGGAATTGAGGCTGAGGGGTAGGGTACAGGGGCAAGTGATTTGCTCTACTCTGAACAGTGATGCTACACAGCAGAAACTGAACTAGAATCTCTGTTTATCATACTGCTGACTAATCTTTTATTCACCATTATCAAAAGCACGATGACTAGAATATGTAACTTTCAAAAAGATAAGCAAAACTTAGCCCTTCAAACACCAAAGTAACATATCTGAAATCTTTCTAACATGCATTGTACCCAGACCTCATTTAATGAACAGAGTATATAAAGTATAAATTGCTCTTGCCTTGAGATGCTACACTGATAATGAGTCCTGTGCTATGCAAAGTTTGGAGATTCCCTCTAAGTCTGAGGCAGAGAGGAGTGCGTAACCAGGCCTTTTGCTAAATTCCCCTGTGCTGTGATTGGAGATTATCAAATGGCATGCATCCCATTCAGTAGAAGCCTTGCTCCCTTACTCCTTTTGGACTGATGTCCCTAGATTCATATATTTGCTAATTTGAGTTATCTCTTTATACTGTTTGTTGTGGCCTTTGTATCTTACCTCTCAGATTCTTAGGATAGGACTACAAGAACCTAAGGAAAAAATGGATGCCAGGTCATTGATATAAGTTTAAGTAAATGTACATTTCAAACATAAGGGAGGCCAGCCACTTTATAGACTTGAAGAGAACAGGGGCAAGTCCTCCTCAAACACAAAGCAGTTTCTGTTGTTGCTGCTGAATTCAGAGCACTTCTTTTGTAGGGACATTCCTATATCAGAGAAAGCTGACATCTAAACGTTGTAGTTAGTTATTAACCTGGGTGATAATTTCATTAAAATGCACTGAGTAAACAAGAATTTGCTCTATGTAACCTCAGGTTGTGTGTGTATTAAAAAAGCAAACTGCATTTCTCTCAACAAAGGTGATATGAGGAAGATGGTTAGGCTCTAATGCAGCATGAAAGACTTATTGGCTACAAAGGAGAATTTCTGATAGGAAATGGTATTAAATATTGAGGTGATTTGGAAAAAATATTTTTTTCCACACAGTGATACTATAAATAAATTTTTAAATGGCAAAGAAAACATATTTTCATATTCACTTTGAAGAGCCAAAATAATTGTCCCTAAATATGAGTATTTGTGAACATTTATGAAATAAAACTTTTCTTCTACTTTAAACCTAGAATAATATTCAAGAAGATAATGCGTGTTACTTTCATTGAGCACAAGCAGTAGTTTTACTAATATATATGTCTAACACTAATACTTTCTCAAAATATCTGAGAAATATGACCACATGTGGTAAGAAGATTAAGGTGTTTTCTGGCAACTCCCCCCAAAAGCAGAACAGTTGATGGCAGAAAAAAAGTTTTCCATGGGGAGACATGGGGGCTGCCTTCTGTCCTATCAATCCACAAATTCTCAAATTACAGATCTGCTGTTGTGTTCTGACACATCTGCTTTGCAATGTAAAATAGTGTTTTCTTTAATAAGAATTCTTCAAAAAGCCCTTAGGCTCCTCGCCTTTGTTTGCACAGCCTGAGAGTTTTCATTTAAAGTTTTCACACTGTTTTTAAAATTCCCCATTTTTGTTTCTAAATTAGTTAGGAAAGTCCATAAACCTCTGTTTTGCCTTCACTGTTTTAGCTATATAGAAATGGTAGAAAGAAATGTGCAGAGACATTCCTAAGGTTTCAATAAATGAGAGTACCCCAAGTGACCAACAACTTCGCTTTTCTCCTTGGCTGTTAAAAATGTAGGAGTGGGAAAATAGAGATGTTCTTTATAAAATTTCCATTCCAGAGATGCAAAATCTATGAATCAAGGAATCTCAGAGGTTAAAAAAAAAAAAAAACACTTTTTCCCCCCT
The DNA here is from genome assembly GCF_963383645.1 of Muscardinus avellanarius. Taxonomy (NCBI): domain Eukaryota; kingdom Metazoa; phylum Chordata; class Mammalia; order Rodentia; family Gliridae; genus Muscardinus; species Muscardinus avellanarius. Next base: position 91,070,377 of record NC_137787.1, on the reverse strand, counting down.
AAGGTAACTCTGACAATCCAATACAGTAGAAAAGAGGAATAAACAGTGAAATAATGTGAAATAATCACAGAAATATATAAAATTCTGTCCTAATGATTACATTACAGTTGACATGATCTTCTCTGTGGTGACTAAATTAGACCTGAAACTCAGAAAAAGAATATATTTTTCAATCTAAAGTATTTTTGCTCCAAAACTAAAACTCCAAAGGATGTGTATTCCATTCATCCCCTTATTAAAAAAATTAATGTGTGGCTGAATTTTAAAGGTCTCCATATGACACATATATATCTGACCTTTCTTACATTAATTATGTTCATAGTAAAGAAATTTGAACTTTTTATTCACAATATAATGGGTCTGAGAAAGTAGCCAAGTAAAATTAAAAAAAAAAAAATCCAGCTCAAGTGTTTGTCTCTCTTCACCTTTAATCCAACTGAATACTATTTGAAGATGATATCCATTTTGATACATCCTTTCTATGGCTCCCTGATGGAATTCATTGATCTTTCAAACATAACGGATACCACTGTGTCATTGGTTGTACTTCTCCAATGCATTCTTATATGATCCAATTTGTTGGGAGTGAGGATAATCTAGTTATACAAAAACATGGATACTCCCTTAGTACCAAATCCTGTAAAGGGGAGGGAGCAAATGGAAGAAGTCTGATGTTGTTCAGATGCAATCTACTCCATCCGTACCATCAGATGTGATGTGTCAGGCACTGCCCTGTAATGCTATAAGGTTTCATGCTATAAGCTAAGTTGCAAGGCAAGAGAGTTTGGTTAAATGAGAGATAACTAGAAACAGAAAACAAAATGGTTTTCTTACACATATGAAATTGCAATCTGAGCCTACAGCTGTTTCTTTGAAGTGTTCCTTCTATTTTGTTTCTTTGGGGCATTTTCAATTATACTATCAGAATTCTTTCTTAAAATTTTTCATTCCTCTTGAAGCATCTTCTCAATGTTTTAAAAGTATACTTTCTAAAGCCTTGAGTCCTTTCTTTTATAATATCACCATGACATGCTCACTTTCATCCAATCTTTCTGTTAGTTCCCTTTCATAAAATAATTTCTTCTTCACTGGTCAAAGTCAAGGACTAGGAATCAGGGCTCTCTGCACAAGAGACAGTACATCAAGACTGTTAAAAGCTTGGATTTAAAGTGGGATTAAAAAAAGTATTTGATTTCTAATTCTGCCTTTCCTATATTTACTATATACTTGGAATTGTAGACAAAAAGGTACTTAAATTCTCATATAACATACTGAGCATAATGTCAGACATAAAAGAATAATCAGTAAGGGTGAGATGGTGTGGTGACTACTTTCTGAAGATGATTGTCAGAAAGCAGCCTGAAAATTGTTCAGCTATTGATTTCATATGACTGAGACTTGCACAAAGCTATGGACATCTGAAATTCTCTTGCTTCTGTTAGGCCTTCCTTTTATGACAGTAATATGATCTAGAATGAAAAAATAGTGACTTTCAATAGAATCTAGCTCAGGAGGCAGCAGGACTCCCTCCTTTTATCTCTACATTATACACCCATCAGCACCATGGATTTCTTTGTGGAATCTGCCTTCTTGAAACACACAGTAAAACTGCCTTAATTTTCTATCTAATTTACATCCTATAATACAGAACACAGTCTTCTTTTGCAACATATTCCAGTAGTAGAGATCATCTCACTAAGCTCAAGAAAATACATATCATCTGGTAATAATATTGTAAAACCTACTTTGTTGACCACTAATCATCTAAAGCCCTGGAAACTTTCAGTACTAAAGGAGCTTCTATCTGCAACTCAACTAGAAAAGGAACATTTGAATAATGGCAAGATTCTAATCAGGAAGATCCAAAGGAGATCGCTAATTGAAATGACTGCTGGTCATGGAACATTTAAGGATATTACATCTCAAGTACATCTTACAGGTAAGGCATAATACCTACCTCCATTTGCTGTCACTTATTATCTCTGCCCAAAGTGGATTGTTGTATTTCCCTACGTCCTTAAAATGAAATTTCCTGGTTACCATTTAATCTCTCTTAATAAATCACAGTCATCATTTTGATGTACAAGCTGTACAATCATGGAGAAATGTCTGCAGGGGTTATTTGATGTGCAAAGTCGCCTGCCCTGACATAGAATGGCTACAGGCTGCTATGTTTTTTCACTTCCCATATATTTTTTTTAAATAGTTTATCTCTTTCCTCCCTTGTTGTCAAGCTGTCAGTCAGCTGTCACTTTTTACTGCTGTCAGTGTGCCTGCCTTTATCACACCCCCAATTTAGTGCTGCTAATCTGCTGTCAGCTGAAATATCAGATAATCAAGACCTCTGAAAACTGCATTAACAAGAAGTGGTGGGCTGAGCACTGAATGGAGATTTGGAGATATGAATTCTAGTTCCTGCTCTGCCTATATTTAGCTTTGTGATTTCAGGAAAACATGGAACTTCTCTGGGCCATCCTGGTGCCTTCATCCAGAAAATAAGTCGAAGGGGAGTGTGTGTGTGTGTGTGTGTGTGTGTGTGTGTGTGTGTGTGTGTGTATGTGTGTGTGTAAGAGAAACAGAGACAGAGACACTTTGGGCTCTTCCTCCACCTAATCCTTAAGTGTGAATAGTGTCAAAGGTAGTCAAGGTTAGGAGGTCAAGATGAGGAAGAAGAACCAGCAAAGAAGCCTGAGGGTCAACATCTCCTGCATCTCAGAAGGCACCTGAGATAAATGTGTCAGAGTATGTCAAAGGCTGTGAATATATTAAGGAAGACAAGTACTGAGAATGGACCACAGGAAATAGAGTCATGAAACTCATCGATGAACTTGACAATGAATCAATGCAATAGTTTCAAGGGAAATCAATATGAATGAAATTGGCAGCCAAAAGCACATATAGTTCTTTGAGGAGGTTTTGCTTATAAGAGAATGAGAGAAATGAGGCATTAGCAGAAGGAAGAAATGAAATAAACAATCTTTTTAAAATATAAGAAAAAATGGAATTTGGGGCATGCTAATAGGAATGATCTAAGAGAAAGGAAAATAGGGATGATTGAAAAAGGGAACAGTAATGGTACAGAAAAAGAAGGAAAATTTGCTAAAACAATAGTCCTTGAATAAGTGAAAAGAATAGGTTCTGGCATGGGAATGGAGATGGGGGTGATAAAAGCAAGGTAAGTTCATCCAGAGCAACAAGTAGGATGATGTAGAACATACATTAGAAGGCCACAACTAGGAAGACACTGCTGTGTCAACAGATAAATAGCCTTTCTGATTGCTTCTAGTTTTTAGTCATCAACTGAGAATGAACAAAGACTTGGTAATTAGGGAGAAAAGGTAGAGGGAGAAGGAGAGGAAGAAGGAAAGGGAGAGGGAGAAGTAGAGAGAGAGGGGAGAGAGGAAGAGAGGGAGGGAGGGAGGGAGAGAGAAAGAGAGAAAGAGAAAGAGAGAGAGAGAGAGAGAGAGAGAGAGAGAGAGAGAGAGAGAATGTTTTACTATCTAAAAAAAGAATGGTATGCTTGTCAGCCCAAAAGAACCTGCCTGAAATGAGGAATATAAATTTAGAGCATACTAGTAAGTATAATTAAATGTTTTTCCTCTTCTAGTCATCTTTAGTCCTATGATTGTATGAAGAAAGTATATGAAGAAATGGATTTAATCAGACCATGGGAAAAGGGGTGTTGACAATCAATCTGGAAGCAAAAGATGTAAAAGATTTGAGATTATATGCATAACAATTAACATAATAATGAGATATGGAAGCTGGATAAAGAAAAGAGGAGATAAGATAAGAATGAAATTAAATTGTTGGCTTAATCAATGGATGGTATATTCTTGTGTGGCCAAAAGATTTAGAGTTGAGGTGATAAATAAATTTTTATTGATATTGAACTGACTTTCTGACAAAGTATTTCTCTATTTTTGTTCCCATTATAGGAAGTAAAGAGTTAGAGTAGAATATCTCTATATCTCTATATTCAGGTTAAAATAGATGGGACAGGCTCTATAATAATAGGGGTAGGAATCTCTTATTGAGGGTATATTAGATACCAGGCATTATCATAGACATTTGGCATGTATCCATTTTTTAATCCCTACATAATCCTTGAGAGGTAAAAAAAAAGGTAAATGTAATTATTATAATCGTTAAATAACATATTCATGGGCATTACACTAACAAAAGTCAGAGTAAGTCAGTGGGGGTCAAGACTCAAATATATGTATCTCTGATCACAGCATTTAATGGCTTCCCAAGAGCTAAGTGTGGTGGTACATGCCTGTAATCCCAGTACTTGGTAGACTAAAACAGGAGGATTACAGATAGAGATCAGCCTCAGCAACATAGTGAGCCTCTCAGCAACCTAGCAAGACCCTGTTTCATAGCAAAACAAAACAATTAAAAAGTTCTTGGAATGTACCTTGAAGGCAGACTGTTTCTGGGTTCAATCCCTAGTAACACACATATACATAAAACAAACAAACAAACAAACAAACAACCTTCTCTATCCCCAAATGTTTAATACATATAATGGAATAGTTTCAAAGGAATAGTCTCTCTTACAACTAATTTTCTTGTCTTTGTGAGTTAGGCAGGGGATGAATGAGGAGAACAATAGGTAGCAGCAGGTTTCATAAGTCCAATATTAATCATTGTCTATGTGATAAATATGCTCTGATTTCTAGCAGATATCGACTATATAAATCCTCACTAAGTTTGATGGAAATATGGCTTTTCTACTTCGATGTATGTGTGTATGTATGTATATATGTATATACATTATATGTAGTATGTCATAATAATAATTCAACTTTATCTTCTGCTTTATTTTTATTTAAATTCATTTTTGCCACAGCCAGATAATATTTGTTTAAAAAGAAAAATATAAGCATCCAAAAGTTTTTTAATCACCTTGGTTATTTTGCCTTTGGAATTACTAAATATTTTTCAACATCTCAACAAAATAATAAGCTTTTAAAACTGCAGGCATTAGGATGATTGTCATTCATGCAAATAATCACTTACTTACACTATATGAGTTCTGGTTGTATAAAGAAAATTACCATTTGAAAATAATTCAAATAACACTCTGGGCTAAGACCTTGCTTATGAATGTTATCTTGGCCACAATATTTCTTAACCTTCTTCAATTTAGCTGGATTCCTTTATGGTAATATGGTCCAAATTAATAAACTATTCAATTGCCACAGGTGTATTAAACATAGGATGTCGAAGAAGCATATCACATGCAAATAAATTCTAAAACATAATATTTATTTGGAAATCAATAGCAGTAAAAATTAAGATGAATAATAACCACAAACTCACTTAAAGATGTACATTTGTCTATATATTATATGAAAAACTTGAAATTTTATTTCATAAAGCAAGGCTTATATTAAAAAATTCAGATATATAATAACTGTGTTCTGGCTAAGGATAGGTGTAAATTAAAAGAATTATAGTTTTTAAAATCCTTTATATTGCGTATACAAACATAAACAGTTGGCTTTCTATATTCATGGGTTCCCAATTCATGAATCCAACCAATTGTAGTAAAAATATTCAGCCTTTTCAACAAGTGGTGCTGGGATAACTGGCTAACCATTTGTAAAAAGATGAATCTAAACCCCTATATCTCACCAAACACAGGAATCAACTCAAGATGGATCAAAGACTTAGAAATTAGACCTGAGACTGTGAAGTTAGTAGAGGAGAGCATAGGTTCAACACTACAACATATTGGCACAGGCAGTAACTTTCTCAACAAAACCCCCAAAGCTCAGGAAATTAAAGCAAGTATAAACAAGTGGGATAACATCAAACTAAAAAGTTTCTTCTCATCAAAGGAAACTATCAATAACCTAAAGAGGAAGCCTACAGAATGGGAAAGGATCTTTACCAGCCACCATTCTGATAGGGGGCTAATATCCAGAGTATACAAAGAGCTCAAAAGACTCTACACTAGCAAAACAAACAACCCAATCAAGAAATGTGCAAAAGAACTAAATAGACACTTCACAAAAGAAGAGATACAAAGGGCCAATAGATACATGAAAAGACGTTCTTCATCACTGGCCATCAGGGAGATGCAAATCAAAACTATACTGAGATTCCATCTAACCCCAGTCAGAGTGGCAAGCATAAAGAAATCAAACAACAACAAATGCTGGCAAGGATGTGGGGAAAGAGGAACTCTTTTACACTGTTGGTGGGAATGCAAACTAGTTCAACCACTATGGAGATCTGTGTGGAGATTCCTAAGAAAGCTGGGAATAGATCCACCATATGATCCAGCTATACCACTCCTGGGTATCTTTCCAAAGGGGTTGAATTCAGAGAAATACAGCAACATATGCATACCTATGTTCATAGCAGCACAATTTGTAATAGCCAAAATATGGAACCAACCCAGACTACCATCAACAGATGAATGGATAGCAAAACTGTGGGAAATACACACAATGGAATTCTATTCAGCCATAAAGAAGAACAAAATTATATCATTTGCAAGAAGATGGAAAGCCTTGGAGAACATTATGTTAAGTGAGATCAGCCAAGCACAGAAGGAGAAGGTACATATGTTTCCTCTAATATGCCCAAACTAGGAAACACAAAGGATACCAGTGGGACTCCAGATAATGGAGGGGAAATACCAGCAAAGTTTGAATGGAAAGATAGGAAAGGAGGAAGGCTGATCCTGATTAATGAGGGTCTACATCTGAACATGTGTAAAATTATGAATAAGACATGGTTAACCTAGACAACCATTGGTGGGAGGGGGGAAGGGAAAACGGGGGCGGGGGGGAGAGGGCACCAAATATAGTTTAAATGTATACTATTTATGTTCAATAAAAAATTGTTAAAAAAATAAAAAATAAAAAAAGAAATGTGTCTGTACTGAACAGGTAGAGACTTTTTCTTGTCATTATTGCCTAACCAATAATAGGTAACAACTATTTATACAACATTTACATTACATTAGGTAGTATATGTAATCTAAAAATAATTTAAAGTATAAGGGAGAATATGTATAGGTTATATACAAATACTATCCCACTTTATATAATGGCACTAAGCATCAGCAGACTTTTATATCCCTCAGGTGTCTTAGACCCAATCCTCCACAGATACCATGGTTAAACTACACACACACACACAAACACACACATACACCACACACAAAAAAAATGTACAAACACACACATATAGTTGAAAGTTGATTGTGATCTTAGATCCATTTAGCTTTATAGTTTTCAAAATAGCAAATAAATCACTAAATGTTACTGACAAGTGACCTATAATGACAAGCAGCTTGAACAGTAAACAGAGATTTGAATCAAAAGTCACAGAGCCTAATTTGAATCCAGTCTGTGGCAATGACAAGGGGATTGAAAGCCAGCCTCTATTTCTTTGGACTCTGTTTTCTGCAATACATCAAGTAAGAATTGGGCAAGGTGGTCTAACTTAAATTTTATGACTCCACTAACTTGATTTGGTATGGGGCAGATTTTTCATCAGTGAACTATTAGCTGGTAAGACACTCAAATAAATTAGCATGCAGGGTGCAGATGAGGACTACTGACCCGATAACAAAATGCAAGTGAACTCAGTAGTGTAGAACATAGAGACTAAAGCTGACCTCATGCACAGCTTGTAACGATATTAAATCATTGCCTGCCTTCATGTCAGAAGTAGGGAAGAAACAGCTGTCCCTGAAATCCTTTTAAGGGTGCAGTTACAAAACGGCAGCATCCCAGCTAGTGTGAGTCCCACTGAATAAAACTTTCTACTCACAAGGGAGGAATATTACTAATGGTAGTAAAAAATAATTTTGCTAGGTTTAATCAGAAGCAAAAAGGAATTCCAGAATGTTCCCTTTGAGCCGCATCATCCATTGCTAATTCAGGGTGGGCCCAGTAACAAGGCTAATAAAAAAAAATGTCCTTTAGTAACTGAGAAAGAGAAATGGCAATTAAGTTCATTTGCAACCCAATATGGAATACTTATCTCTATATTAAAATAAAATAAATAATAGAAACAAAGAAGGGAAAAATAGAAGAAAATAACATGAAATTAAAGTCATTCAAGAAATGAGACTTAACATTGCTTTTTTAAAAGCTATTATTATGCATATGAATCAAAGGGCCTAAGTTGAATTCAAAGGTTGAGAAATATGCTGAGCAATGATTTCTATTAAAAAAAAAACAAAGAAACAAAAAAGTATGTGTTAAAAGCCAAAGCAGTCTACTGTAGCAAACAAATAAAGACAGTAAAGAAAGAAAGAACTCCATATCTGAACTAACCATTTGGTGATAGGTTAGATACAGGGTTATTTAAAATCTTTGCAAATCACAGTATGCTGAGATTCTATACATTTGAGAAGTAATTTATGACACAATATTAAGAACAGAGTCAAACGCTCTGACCTGCTCACATCAGGAATCCTGATGGGAAAGTAAATAACTTGGCACTTGGGTCTGATGATGTTTTCCAGATCCTTGGGTCTGTGATCAGGAATCAGCTTCATAAATTTTCCAATGGAAGTAAGAAATGATTCCATATTAAAAACTGAGTTGAATACCACCACATCGGCCACCAGGCTGTGAAGGGAAAAGATGAATGCAAATGATGAGCCCAGCTTCATTCGGATTTATTTTTATGAGCCTAAAACCTCTATATGTTAATTATAGCTTATACTTTAGATTTGTAAAGAACACTTTACAGCCAGGTGTGGTGGCATACCTTGTAATCCTAGTTCTTGGGAGGCAGAGACAAGAGGATGACAGGTTCAAGGCCAGGCTGAGGAATGTACTGAGGCTATCTGCAACTTAGTGAGACCCTGTTTTAAAATAAAATAAAATAAAATAGGGCTGGGGATGTAGCTCGAGGTAGAAGACCCTTGGGTTCAATTCCCAGTACACTCCTTCCCAAAAATCCTACACTTTCCATCAATATCTATCAAAATGTTTCTAATAGATAAGTTAGTTTCATTAGTACTCTTTAATGGGCAGTTGAGTTGGTAGCAATAGAGGAGAAAGGAGACCACCAAGCACTTAAATGACTTAATGGAATCAGGTGAGATGTTAAAGCAAAGCAGTATTTCCCCATGATTCCATACATACTATCAACAACATTAAATCCAACAAGACTCTTTTCATTGTAGTCCAACTGCCAAGACTGCATTTCTATCAGTGATATACATAATCATACATTATTTTACACCATAATTCTGAGAATAAAAGCTTGTTGTCCTCTGGCCACCTTCAAGGAGACTAACTCAGATAAGTAAAACTATTTTCATAATAGATCATGAACTCTTCAACACTATTTGGTTAAAATCTATTTTCTGCCTTGCCTTTGCTATATGAAACTATTTTTTAGTTCTGGGACTACAAAAGAAGGTAGATGGCATGGCATACAAGTATGTTTTTTAGTACCTACATGGTGCTAATTTGGGAGACAGGGGTAACTGTAGCCTGGATAAAACAAAGGAATGTCAACAAAGTGCTGACATAGCACTAAGCAATAAGAAAATCAATATAATAATATCCCCAAAAGTTGAAGGATGTTTTATAGCTAGTCTATTTTCACCATATGTCACATATTGTAGTAGCGACCCACAGGTCATGATGTATAGTTATGACATGGGTTAATAAGTCATAGGGTTAGTGAAACCTCTGTTGAAGGTGAGTGCTTATGTCAGTCATCTTTAAAGTCCTTAACTGCCACACAGTTAAGGAAGAAATCTGACAGTGCCAACAAAAGCAGAAGTCAGCAAGAAAACTAAAGAAACATTTGAGGAACCAGGAGTCACACTTTTCAATAAGAACAGGAATAAGGCTGCTTTCTGACACTCTTATTTTTCCTCTGGACAACTGTAAACTATCTTTTCCCCATTAAGAAGCCAAATGATGATGAAGTCTACTTCTTTCTCGCTAAGCTTGTCTATCGGTTTATCCTCTTAAAAAGAAAAATGCTGAAGACTCATGTGCAAGCTTTTATAGTCTCAAATAATTTTTTTATGAAAGAGAGCAGGGACTGTGAGGAAAGACTGTTGTAGATAGCTGTCCTCTATGGGTAGCTAGCTAAGACCTAACTACTTACATTCTTAAAAATCTAGTTTATGCTAAGTTAAAGATCTAAGATCATTTACAGAAATATTCTTTTTGATGCATTTCCTTCTTGATATGAATGGGTGTAACTTCCATTAACTTTAAAGCCACCCATAAAGGGAAAAAAAGACTTAATTTTTCCCCCAGTGATTTCTCAGGGGTAATAAACATACACTATCTGAAGAAAAGAATGATGCTAATTCCAGAAATCATAAGAATATTACAAATGTTTTCCATATTGATAAAGCACAAAATGATTTTATTTTCACTTTTAAAACATGTTTCCTTCTCTGTTTCCACATAAAATAAAGTATTTTAATTTTATTATGAAATTTTAAAACGGTTTCTTCTTTATGAGACATTTGACGTGAAGCAGTTCCACTCCATGTTGATAGTGCTGCTACTTCACAATTGAAGCAGCTTGTAAAAAATGATTGCAGGAAAACATTTACAAAATGCTCAAAATGCAGAATTATTACCACAGAGCTGTTTCTCTAAGTCAACTAAACAATACAGACTTGCAAGGGTTGAGGGTCTGTTTATAAAAACAACAATTCCAACTACTAATAACTGTTAATAAAGGTGAGTAAAATCAATCTAATCACGGCCAAACTTATTCCATTTGATGGGTGCAATTACATGAATAGGACCAAATAACAATGACATCTGGGGTGTTGTTATTAGTTTATTTCATTAACTAAGTCAGGATATAACTTTGTTGAAATAGGAATAAAGAAGGACGTTCACCTTTGAAATGTCAGGGTATTTTAAGGCTGTGTCATTTCAGAAGATTCGATGCCGGGGAAAATGAACCACTGAAAGATTCATTTTAGCATCTTCCACAGTTTTTTCTGTCTTACAAACAACCAAAAAATTGAGGAGAGGGTGATAAAACCCTTTGCTCTATTATTTTGGCATTTTTATTTCTCTGAAAATTTTTTATTTTTATTTGATCTAAATATAGTGAAAGTAGTTAGTGAATGTGAGTTCCGTAGCTGCCCTTTCTAAAAGTATGGCTTGAATAATACATCATGAATCAAGGAGTCAAGGTCCCTGCCAACCTTCTGATTCTATTTTGAATACTGTGCAAACTACATTTAGGTAAATAGCTCAACATATAATTAGATTTTTACATTTTTGCTATTTTGTAAAAGGAGTTGCTGCCTCATTAAATCCCATTATGCACTGGCCTGGAACCTGCAATCCTCCTGTCTCAACTTCTCAAGTATTGAGATTTTAGGTGTGCAACACCATGCCTGGCTACTTTGGTTATATATATATATATATATATATATATATATATATATATATATATATATATATATTAGAAGCACAAGCAATTACAACCATGGAAGGACTGTTTAAACATTGGCATGTCCCTTAAGGTATCAAGTGTACTACCCACCAAGAAGAATGCTACCTACCGGTCCCCAGATTTAAAAGCTAACTACCTAAGGAGGAAAAAAATGTCAAGGGACTAAATATTCTGTAATTCGTACCTACCATGAAAGAATTTGGTTATATCCATATTGAAAATCCCTTTCCTGACATTTCTTGACAGGATATACCAGTTGGTTCTCATGGAAGTACAGAATCTTTTTCAATTTCCCAAGGTCAGGCCGAAGGGCAACCAGTTCAGTCAGGTTAATCACGGAGCTTGCAAAGAGGATGCTAGAAAAACAAAGGAATTAGGTTTACCATCCCAAACATTCTTTAAAGGGTCATCCTTTGCCCCACTTTCCTCTTTCCATCTCAAGAAAACATATCCCCTATCAGGGAGGCATCAATAGTTGAGCCTTAATACCATGTAGTAGCATTCGAAGTTTTGATCTCTTAAAAAGCAGCTGCTAAGAACTATAAAAGCCCTGAATCTCATTGGTCTTCTCTGCTCAGTTACTAAGAAATGCAAAAAAAAAAAAAAAAAAAAACTGGATGGATTTTATTGAAAAAACCAAGAAAAGCTGTATCTGAAGGACAAATGAAACAAAGATAAGGCTGACTGGGGAATAGTTTGCTTGCCAGTTTCATTACACTTTATTTCTTTATGCAATCCACTACTGAAATTCAATATACAGGCAGGAATGACACATATTCGTGTTATGACATAAACCTTTTGATTTATGCAATAGACTTATGTAGTGTGGTCTTTTTCTCACCCTTCCCCCATTTTAAAGTGCTCTATAATAATTGTATTTAAAAATATTTTTTCTTCATTACTAGCCAAGTAATTATACCAGATATATAATCTACAAAATCCTTTACATAAAGCACAAATAGGAAATTTAATGATAGGTTGATTTCTTGTTTCTGGATGAATGAAATTGAAAGCTTACTTATCTATGTCTATAAATAAAATTATTTTATTTTTAGTTTTTGCTCTCTCATTTCACAAACACTTGCTTAAACATCTACTATATGATAGGGTCAACCCAGGAAGAACAAAAGAGATGGGTAAGATAGCATACCAGGATAAATACCACCTGTAATAGAGACATACAGAAGTATTAGAGGAACAAATAGAAAGGAGTAATAACAATCTGGAACAACCTAGAAATATTTCCCTAATGAGATACCTACAAAAGAGGGATAAACTGCAATCCCTCAGTAGCTGAGGACATTTAGATACATAATTTTGATAGAATGCCATCTTTAAAACATAATGTAGCGTTATTTGACCCTTATGGCGTTAATTCCCATTCTAAAACTCTAAGGTTCAAGAGGTTAATAGTTTGGTTTTTTGGGTTCCTCCTGCCCCAAGATCATAGTGGGTAGGAAGTTGCACAGCAGAGACTGTTGGTCTTCTAAGCCTGAATTGCCTTTCATTACAAAACATATATGAATTGGTTATGGATTACTTACATTGCACATGCTTTTTTCTGTACTTAATAAATATAAAATATCATCCTTATTATCACCACGATTACAACTATTATAAATCCTCCTTTGCTGACAAGCCAAATGGCTAACTTCAGGTGTTTATATGATCTGTAACACTAGCCTTTCACACAAGAAGAATTATTATATAATAAGTGTATATATCATAAATAGGAATTCAAGTACCTTCTTCACAGGATACAACAAACACCTAAGATGAAAAGCCAGTGATCCCTCTTTAAACCACATTACTGTACTAATGCTATGGTTTACCTCTTTAAATAAAAAAAATTAGCAAGAAGGTTCATTTATTTTTTAAACTGCTTCCTATCTATACCCAACTAAACTGTATAGTTAGTATCTATACCTAGAGCTAAAGCAAACAGAAAAGTTATGTTCCAACAATGCTCTATTTTGTCCGAAGATATGGCCACCAGCACCGCTAAGTATAAGTCTTTCTAAAACTTAATCTAAAATTTATGAAAAATGAAGATATTTAATGTACTTCAAGTCTGATGTTTGGCAGAGAAAATAACAAAATATTACTTTATTCTACCAATACTTTCCTAGAAACAGAAAGAGGGTAACTTCTGGGTGGAGTTACTAAGTCATTCTCCCTCCTCTCCTTCTAGCTCCCACATCACCTCCACCATGCATACTGTCGCAAGGAGTGAGCACCGCTTTTAATCATGATGTCCTGAACAAGCTCAATGTTTTTCACCCAAAAGCAGAAAAATGTATTAAATGCAGCCCCTACATGACATTAATTGCAAAGAAAATGATACTCTTTATGATGGAGGAGTCTGGTAGATATCAACTTACCAAAGCAGTGAAATTTAATATGATGAATAATGAGATAAGGTGATATCATGTATTCCCAAATATGACATATTGTATGATATGGTATTCCTGTCTAAAATGTCTAATATGAATTTAACCATGAGAAAATATTCAAGCAAATAAGTCTGAAAAATAATTAAAACACTTCAAAAACACCATTTTTGTTTGTTTGTTTGTTTGTTTATTTGTTTGGGGAGTTTTTTGGTGGTACTGGGGGTGGAACCCAGAGGCTTTGTACCTCCGGGATATTCTCCCAGACCTATTTTTTATATTTTATTTGGAAACAGGGTCTCATGGAGTTGCTGAGAGCCTCACTAAGTAGCTCAGGCTGGCTTTGAACCTGTGTGATCCTCCTGTCTCAGCCTCCCAAGCACAGGGATTACAAGCATGCGCCACCACGCCCAATACAAAAACAACAATGTTAAAAAGAAAAAATTCTAAATTGAATAAAAATAAAGAGACCCTCCCAAACAAAATAAAATGCATGGTATTCAATTGAATATCAGAATGGGGAGGGGACAGCTACAAAGAATAATAGAAAACTTCTGAATATGAATAGATTATAAAATTTATGTCAAACTTGAATTTCCTAAGTATAACAATTTTATTCTAGTTATGAAGGTTATGAAGGAGAATGTACTTATTCTTAAAATATTCATATCAAATTATTTATGTGTAATGTGTTATTATGTCCACAACTAATTCTTAAAAGGTTTAATAAAAATGTTAGCACTGATAATACATATTCATATGTATATATTTACATAGAGGATATACATGTTTAAAAACATTCACAGTTTATTGAGAAGCAATTTATTGTCCTGTTGAAATACTTAATAAGTTATAAAACTATAAATTTGATGAGAATATGAATTAAATATTACTAAGAAGAAAAAAATTCTACAGTCCATAAACAGCAAACCCACCATATATGTATTTCTAGCCATAGTCCAACTTTTAATTTCCTGCATGAAGATTTTCCTCAGGGTGGACCATCTGTAGCCACTGTTTCACCAAGGCAACCGCCTCACCCCATTTTTGCTCATGCCCCCTCTTCTTACTCTACCTATTGGCTGATCCATTATTAAAGAATCCAGACTGAAAGTTGAGCCCTCCAAAGAATGCCTTACAAATAAGAGAATGCAATATATTGAGAAGAGCAATGGCAATGATTTTCATAATATTAGGCATTTGAGACTGCCTACTTCAACACTTCTCTCAGCTTGTTTAATTGTTAAAATGAAACTAACTGTAGTTTTCCAACAAATCCTCAAAGCGCCCCCATGTATCTCCATCATTAGGAAAGCATTTCTCCTTGCTTTTTCGCTTGTAAAATGAAAATAAGCAATTAAACAATAAACGATCCCTCAAATCTTTAGTTTGACACCCAAGAGAAGTGATGAAGATACCCACAAAAGAAATGCAGGTGTAGACAATTTATACTTTTGCCCATCATGAATTTTTTAAAGTTGATAATTACACAGTGAATGGCATCACTCAATCAGCAGCTAATCCCTTGGCCACCAATGTTCCTCTTGCCTCAGGTATTATTTAAGCAATAAATCCTAACAAGGTGTGCTTTATCATCCCACAGTGTGTCTCTGGCAGGAAAGGGCACAAGGTGATAGTGAAAACCACAAGGAACAAGATAATTCCTGACAGCTGCTGCTTGAGCACAAGTTAAATTGAACAGTTTATCTCAGCATGAAGATGTTATAAGGTTTTATGCTTAATATTTTTAAATTAACATAAAACCCAGAGAAAGCAGTTGGGCAATCTTTCACAAACATGACATACTACAATCACCATGTAAGCTGGATTAGTACTTATTACCATGCTACTACAGAATTAAGCTGTTTTTAGACCACCAAAGAGCTTTAAATTGCAACTTTTGTCTCTGTAAAAGAAACCTATATTTAAAACGTCTGCTAAATTCAAATTAACAACTACATCATTAGCTTACCATTTCACCCAAAGTACAAATAAGTTACTATTATAATCGTCTAACCAAAATGGCTCGATGCTGCAAGGGTATTAACATCATTCCATGTTTTAGGAATATATCCTTATACATGTGTTGATTGTTTTCACCGAACACACTGTATCTATCATTTGAGTCATATTTGCTTAAAAATCCAAAACAATTTAATGCAATGAAATTTTAGATTAGGAATTTTACTCTCTTCTACTTGGTCTGAATAACCCAGTTCTTTGCTTTTTTACCCTATTTACTTAATATGTAAATAAAGGTGATGAACTACACCTACACCATGTAGGATATGAGTACTACTATCAAGATGCATACTTTTATATCTCAAACAGTATGGAAGAGCAGTGAAGTAAGAAACAGAGGGCACACATTCAATATCCTGGCCACTTTCCACATAATGTAGTAATAACACTTTATGGGCTAGGTTATCTCACTCTTGTCCCAAGAAATCTTTGCAAAAAGCCCCCTCTTCCACAAAGCTATCTATCACGTAACAGGAAAGAGTGCACAATTTAACACAGTAACAGTTTGACATGGCTTTGGTGGCCATGTCAAACTGTCACTCACACTTGACATGGCTTTGGTGGCCCTTTGACAAAACAATAAATACTTCCAGCTAGGTCACTTTGCTCACTACCTAAACTCACAGTCTGAATTCACGTTGGGGAGTCTCATTACCAAAGTTTTTGTTATTCCTGTCCTCTCTTGGGTTCCCTTTTCTTGATACCAACTCTCCAGGATCCTGGATTCCATATTTTCTGTAATGAAGCATTCTCTCTGATGGTGAAATTGTTCTATAACCATACTGTAAACGTATGCTCAGCCACACATGCCAATGAGCACTTCAAACGTATTTAGTACAAGTAAAGAACTAATTTTTCTATTTCATTTGATTTGGTTAAGTTTAAATTTAAACTGAAAAACCATATGTGGTTATTGGCTACCATATTGGAAAGCAGAGCTGTGGAATGACCAGCTTTCCCTAACCAAACACTCCTTCAGCTATGGTACCTAAATACAATTGCTTACCTAATGGATGTTTTTTTTTTTTAAAACAGATCCTTAACTTGATTGTGATAACCCAATTTCTAAGTTCCTCTTGATTAGTTCAGTTTCACCTACCAGAGTCTACAGTTTCACCTACCAGAGTCTACATTCTACAGTGGCATTCATTTTTCCCTTCTAATAATTAAAAAATATGCATCCCTCACAAAAAAATATAAATAAACTGAATATCACTTATAACCACTCCAAACAGAGATAGCCACTATTCGTATGTTGGTGTTTATCTAGCAAATATATGTTAAGCACCTATTATATACAGGGTCATAGACTAAACAGAAAACAAAGCAGGAAGAAAATGATCAGGTTACAAATGAACACCAAGGACACTAGAGCACTTTGTCAGATCAAAAAGAGATTGAGATGAGGTTGAAGAAGTACACGAACCTATGTAAAGACACGAAAATAATTTTGGATTTTATTGTAAAAGAAAAGAGAAGTGACTGAAGGTGTTTGAGTTAGAGAGTAACATGAACATATATTTACTTTGAGTGTATGTATTTTTATTCTTTTCATATTGTAATAGGTAGACCTTGTTGCAGATTTTTTACTTTTAACACCATGTTATTTTGGCAAGTTAAAAATATTTTTAAAGATGATTTTAATATATTTCTTCAGCTGGCATGGCATAGTATTTCCAACTAGTACACAATTTTGTATTCATATATTTACAAAGATTTGAAATTACCTTTTTGTAATCTCTCATATTTCTATTACTCTGGTGTGTAGATTTCAAAAAGTTTTCTAAGATTATCTTTTGATACCAGAAAACTACCTGGACTACTGTGTGGGAAAACAGTCTACAGGGAATTGAGAGAAGATAGTAAGAAGAAGAGCAAAGAAAGGCCACTGCCTTCAACTATGATGCTGGTGCTGAGTGCAGAGCCAGGAGGCTTGCCTGGGTTTCCAGTTAAGAATGAGGAGTGGTATCGCTTTCTTCCCTTTATCACATCCAATGTATCTTCACAGAACTTCAATAAACAGGATCTCAGTGATACATATATGAGTAAATGAAAATTACTTTCAAATACTTCAAGAGTCTTTGGCTTCAACGCATTTTTTATTTCATAAAATATGTGCAGAAAGATAACTGAGTTCTAAAATTCATTAATCATCAATATATAAAATTCATTTTAACAAAATTTGCTATAGTTGCCAGCTACTTCATCTTAATTAGAACATTTCTATTATGTGTTTAAATACTATGGATTTTCAGACACCTTCAAGAATACTGCCTAACACAATGCTTCCCTTTGCTAAACAATTAGAATTCAAGATAGAAGTCTTATCAAAATGAAAAGAAAACATAGTTATTTAATTTCCTAGACTGTGGTAGACAATTTGCTAAATAGAATATCCAGTTTCCCAAAAATTATCTTAAGGTGTGGAGTGGCATAGATTAATTAATCAGGCAGGTTTGCTCTTCTCCATTGTGTAATTTTTCTCTCCTGAACTTAACAAGATGGGCAGGAGAGTGCTGAGTACAAGAGGGCACTGTGTAAAGAACACTAATCCAAGTAAGCAAGGTCTGGAGCTAGAACCTGCCCTTGAGCAGCATCTCCAGCACAAGGCTGGTTCCTTAACACCTATCCGCACTGCAGTCATCAGCACTCTGACCTGTCTCATGGATGCTGAAGGACAAATTGCATAATACCTGTTGAGCTTCTTTAGCTAAAGGTGCCACTTAAATTCAGGTGTCTCTGAAATTATTCCAGCAACCTCTCAAGTCTTTTAATTCCTGGTATCTGGCACAGTGCCTAATCCATAAAAGACACTGTAATTATGTTCCTAACAAGAAAGAAAGAGACAGGAAGAGAAGGTAGACCCACTATTGAGAAAAACATCTAAAAATAAGTTGAATTTTTACTGCATTCACTTAAATATTTTTGATATATGTGTTTATTGGGGGGAACAAATTCATTTCTAAGAGTTTTCTTTTTAAGACTCAAGGGTTTATTAATCATTCACAATATGTATAGATACATCTGCTTTAAACATTCTATCAAATAACAAAAAATTAGAATATTGTTGGATCAGAAAATTTAAGAAACACCAGCTATCACCATATTTAAAATAACTGTACTATAGTTGTAAAAAGAAGTCATAAATATATGAAACATTAAGTAACACTTAAAAAGAATCACAACAGCTATATTCTACATAAGAAACGTCACAAAACAGTGCATGACTGACTGTGAGTGAAGGTGGAGGCACTGGGTGCTGTGGCACTTCTGAGGAAGAAAAACAAAGAACAGTGAAAAGCCTGAAGTCTCAGGACTGGGGGAGGCAAGGGAAGCCTGATTCATGAAGTATTTGGTCTGCCAAGAGCAGAGACATTTGAGTGAGTTAGAAAGGGTAAAGATAGTTGGCTAAAGTTTACAGTTTGAAAAAAAAAAAAGTAAGTAATCAGATAACATTGAAAAGTGGTCTTCTAACAGACCTGAAGGTACCTAAATGCAAGATAAATCTCTACTTTATCTGCTAGCAATACGGTGACCTATGGCACATTTATGATTATACTAACCACCTTCTTCTTAGTCTTAATTAAATGATTTGTCAATGTGTATGTTCCAAGAAAAATGGTACTAAAATGAGGAAGATAAAGAATCAAATAAAGTACTACCATTAATCACTACCACACTCAAATAAGGGAGGTGGCTCTGAATATATCCACATGCAGAAATGGTAAAACCACTTCATTTAAAACCACAGCTCTCCATCATCACGTTTTGATAATGAAATCTTTAAGCCACCATAATATTGTAGTGTTGATGATCATATTCAAAAGGCGGACAGGCAACCACGTATCCTTCCAGGTTCTTCATGTACATCAAGTCATTTAATCTTCACCACCACTACCCTGGGAGACATGTCTTATTACTCCTGTTGTACTGATTAAAAAGTTAAAGCACAAAAGGCCTGGTTAAATGCTAAGACAGAGCCGGGCGTGGTGGCGCATGCTTGTAATCCCAGCATTCGGGAGGCTGAGACCGGAGGATCACGGTTCGTGGACAGCCTCAGCTGCTTAGTGAGGCCCTCCACAACTCAGTGAGACCCGGTTTCAAAATAAAGAACAAAAAATAGGGCAGAGGGTGTAGCTCAGAGGTCAAATGCCTCTGGGTTCCATCCCCAGACCCACAAAAAAAAAAAAAAAAAAAAGAAAGAAAGAAAGAAAGAAATGCTAAGACAGCAGCAGTCACTAAGACCCAGAAATGAGGTTCAAATCCAAGTTGGTCTGGACCTGAAGCCTCTACTTTTTCACTTTTTTTCATACTGATTTTGAATACTCTAAGATTAGAATGTGACTTCTAATATTTTTATGTTAGTTATACTTATTAAAGTTTGTGTTTGTTTGAGAAATAGAATAGTATAAATGGTATAAAGAAAAACTATACTAACTGAATAGTATTATTTCTCCATGATTGACTAAATGCTCTGGCTATAGGAACTGTGAAGGGTAGTTTCCATCAGTGAAAGTGATCAGTGAAAGCGTGCCGGAGGAGATGCCCTCTAAGCTGCAGCCCACATAACAGGAAGAAGTCAGTCTACAGAAATACCAGGAGGTGGTCAGGGCAGTGGGCTAGAGATAAGTGGCTGACCTTAAGACTGAAGAAAGAATCAGCTGTCTGGCTTGGCCATTAAAAGGAAGAGGCCAACAGTGACTCAGAGGGTTCTAGCTTGCACATGCAGAGAGGCAGTAGGAACATTCCTTAACACAAGAAGAGAAAACAAATCAGAGATTGCAATAAAAGGGAAACAAGGAGAAAGATTTTATAAATGCTACATATAAGTAGAATGTCCAGTATATAACTAAAAGTAATAAATGATGAATAAAAACATGCATTAGAGATTTGATTAAACCAAAGGTCCTGATTAAATATTTCAGATAAACTAAGGGTTCTGGCCGGGCGTGGTGGCGCACGCTTGTAATCTCCGAGCTTGGGAGGCTGAGAAAGGAGGATCACACAAGTTCGAAGCCAGCCTCAGCTGGCTTAAGAGACCCTGTTTCCAAATAAAATATAAAGTAGGTCTGAGAGTATAGCCCGGAGGTAGAAGGCTCCTCGGTTCCATCCCCAGTAACACACACACACACACACACACACACACACACACACACACACACCAAAAAAAAAAAAACCTATGGGTTCTGGTTTGTTATATAATTTTACATATCTTTTCTACATGTTTCCTCAATATTTTGTTATTTTCCCCCCATTAAAGTACTTATTTCGCTGGGCGTGGTGGTGCATGCTTAGAATCCCAGTGCTTGGGAGGCTGAGACAGGAGCATTGCATGGGTTTGAAGCCAGCCTCAGCTACTTAGTAAGGATTTCAGAAACTTAGACCCTGTTTCCAAATAAAGTATAAAATAGGTCTGGGAGTATAGTTTGGAGATAGAAAAGCCCCTGGGTTCCACCCTCAGTACCACCCCCCCCAAAAAAAAGTACATATTCTTTGAGAAGATAAATCAGATAAGTTGTTTTTCAGTCTCATATAGTTTCTCTAGCATAGCAGTAGTCAGTATAGATTTTAAATTCCCTGGGGGCAAGCCCTATATATTTCTTGTTCCCTATATTATCCAACTCTCTTGAATAACTTCAATAACTTATATAACTATCTTTAAATTTGTTAACAAATGAATAATTCAATTATCCATTCCCTCATTGACACAGAGAAAATAAAACTGTTTGATTTTTCTGTTTTCAGTATTCAATATGACCTTCCTGCCTAACATTAAAATACAAGTAGGAGCCAGGCATGGTGGTACACACCTGTAACCTCAGGTATTCGAGAGTCTGCAGCAAAAGAATCACAAGTTTGAGACTGCTGTGGGTCAACTTAGTGAGATTCTGTTTCAGAATAAAAACTAAAAAAGAACTGAGTATAGCTCAATGGCAGAGTCTAGCATGTGTAACCCTCCAGGTTCCATCCCCAGTTGTGCAAACAAACAAACAAAAATATAAAACTGGGGAAGCATTCATGTCCCATCTTATTTGAGCATCCAACAGGATTCCAGGAAGGCTTATAAGATGTCATTTTGTATTGAACCCATTACTTTCTAGTTAGGGTCCCTAATAATATTTCAAGTACTGATCTCTATTTCACCATCCTAATGTATCAAGTACTCAAGATACGATCCAAAGAAAAGGAACTCGTGGGGAAAGGAAGGTGTCAGCCTGGTACAAAGATCAGGAATGTACAATATCACGATAATAATTTCTGTCATCTTCAGGGATTCATGATCATCAGCCTTGAAGAAGCAAGTCAATTAACATGCAAAGAGCATCTAACTTGCTGAGTGTGCTGGGAACACTTCATATGTTGTTTTATCTCCATAAACTAATATAATTAGTATGTGAAATATTTATAATTCATCTCATGATTAATCTATTGTAGAAGACTATTCCTTAACAACAGCATAGCATTTTATATTGGAATATTCTTTGCCCTTTCGTTCATGCCACTCATGAGTCTCTGGAGTACATTCCTAAATACTATAAAGTTGGAAGACTGGAGATTCAAGGTAATGGATACAAGTCCTATCCTAATGCCACCAGCATTGTGTGTGTGTGTGTGTGTGTGTGTGTGTGTGTGTGTGTATGAACACAGTAACTAGTCAATCCAGAACACCATCATCAAATAAATATTGAAAATTCAATTTAGGCACAAGGCTGGGAGAGAACAGTTTAGGCAAGCATAGAGAGGCTTTTCCCCATTATCACAATTTAGGCTTGAGTATTATAGTAATAGCTAAAATAATCATAACAAGAATAGTAATAATACCTGTATCCTTTAATATCTCATAAGCTATTCCTAACAATCCTATAAAGTTACTTTATGCCCAAATAACAATTAAGCTAACAAGAAAAACTATGGTGTTTTGTTATTATTGTGTGTGTGTGTGTGTGTGTGTGTGTGTGTGTGTGTGTGTGTGTGTGTAGTACTGGGGATGGAACCCTTCTACCTCCGGGCTACACTCCCAGACACCTACTTTTTATATTTTTTTTTTCCTTTGGAAACAGGGTCTCTTAAGCCAGCGAGGCTGGCTACGAACCTGTGCAATCCTCCTGTCTCCACCTCCCAAGCGTGGAGATTACAAGCATGAGCCACTATGCCCAGCTGACTTGTTATTTTTACTGAGTCATTTCTACTGCTAAAATTATCAAGAAAAAACAATATTTTCTAAATTTTCAATCTTTCTAAAATCAGTTCAAGGACCTAAATTTTTCAGTGCTTATGAGAATTAGCCTTACTTTTGCCTCATTTGCTTTACAGAATGTTTTACTCTATTGAGTTGTTTTATGATTTGATTTGTGACACTTCATATTATACTTTTCATAGGGATTATCCCTATGTTTTGATTATTCTTCCTCTGTTTGTTTTGGCAAGTCCCAGACAGTTCTCTGAAATCTTCCCTGAATTTGGTGCTTAATATGCCATTTGAAGAAATACCTCCCACAAATAATTTAGTATCCCCAATATTTTGCTATTTCATACATCACTTTCATTATAAGGGTATCACTAAATAATTATAAGAGCCAAAGCCAGCAAATCTCCTATATACAGTAGGCACTCAAGAACTGTTTGAAAGTGAAATGGTCAATATACTATATCTACAACAAAAAAGAATTCGCAGGTGTGAATCCCAGAACTGTGTCCTGGTTCTTTGTCTTTGTACTCTTAAAGATTATTGTTTTTGTTTTGCACACACGTGTGCACATGCGTGTGTGTGTGTGTGTGTGTGTGTGTGTGTTAAACTGGGAATTGAACCCATGAGCATTCTACCTCTAAGCTATACCAGTAGCTTAATTTCTTTTTATTTAGAAATAAGGTCTCACTAAGTTGCTGAGGGCCTAAGTTGCTGAGGCTAGCCTTGAACCTGCAATTCTCCTGTTTTGGCCTCCCAAGTATTAGGATTACAGGAGCATGCCACCACACCCAGCAGATGATTCTTTTTATAAACTCTGATTTACTAAATCCTGTGTGTATAAATTCTAATTTTAATTTTAATTAGCTTGTATACATCACAAAAGGGAAAGTTTTTTTTGTTTTGGTTTGGTTTTTGGTGGTACTGTGGGTGGAACCCAGAGGCATTCTACCTCTGGGCTACACTCCCGGACCTATTTTATCCGTTATTTGGAAACAGGGTCTCACTAATTTGCTGAGAGTCTCAAGAAGTAGCTGAGGCTGGCTTCGAACCTGCACAATCCTTCTGTTTCAGCCTCCCAAGCGCTGGGATTACAAGCATGTGCCACTACACCTGGCTAGAAGGGAAAGTTTTGAAAGCTAGTTTTTAAAGATCTAATAAGATACATTGAAAATTAAAACTTCACTACATGCTGATCTAATCTTCTCAAATAAAAATATTATTTAATAGCCGGGCACAGTGGCACACGCTTGTAATCCCCACACTTGGGAGGCTGAGACAGGAGGATCACATGGGTTCAAAGCCAGCCTCAGCTGCTTAGTGAGGCTCTCAGCAACTTAGTGAGACCCTGTTTCCAAATAAAATATAATATAGTTCTGGGAGTATAGCCCGGAGGTAGAAAGCCTCTGGGTTCCACTCCCAGTACCACAAAAAAAAAATTATTATTTATTAAAATTGGCTTCCCTGATTACAGTTTAAATAATTGCCTTCTTCTTAAAAGTAATTAATAGATACATGAATATAGGAAAGAAACAGATGAAAAGTGCAAAATGCAGTATAAATAATACAGTTAAAAATTATCTGAAAAGAAGTCCTGGGGTCATTCAACACAACCTACATCACAGGTACCTTTCTGAGAAGTCTTTTACTTGGTCTCAGCTGCCAGGCCACAAGACACATCAGATCATCAAATACTACAGCAAGAAGGAACTAAGCTCTGGCTGGCCACACTTCCTTGCCAAGTGACTTAGCATGAGATGAGGCCATCTACTCTGGTTTAATCCGCTAAAGGCAAAGCTGGAGCCCATACAGAGTCAGTAACAAAAGGGAAATCATACTCCTTGCTGCTTGTGAGCCCTGCCTTCTCTCATCAATCAGTGGAAGCAACTTGAAGTTCGAAGTTTGGGTCATATATTCTCTACTTAAATGGAAAAAAAAAAAAAAAAAACCTCTACTCATCTAAGAAAAAAACAGAAAAGCTTTCTTTGATCATGTTTCATCCCTCTCCTCCAACATAGACAAAAATGCTTCAATGTGAGTATCAGTATGTACTAGAGAGTCATACTAGAGACATCCATAGGCCTGAAGTCATTTGAATTCCCCACTGGCTACACCTGAGGGCCGCATGTCTCGGGAGCCACAGCTCAACTGACAGCAGTGAAAACCTCTCTCAGCCACATGAGACATTTACACACAGCCCACAGCATGGGGCTTCCCTTCCAAGTCAGTCCTCACCCTTCTTCCTTTTCCTCTCCTTGTATACAACATTCTGCAGAGGCCAGAAAATACAGAGAATGCCTTGAGAGAAGCAAGATGGGAACTCAGATTTGACCTTTAGAAGAAAAACACTTGGGATGTGCATTCAAAGATGAGCAAAATTTCTTGTCATGTGTATATTGAAGGCATAAATTGGAAAAGGAGAAAAGTTTGAGTTTCTATTCATATTGAAAAGGAAATGTAAACGCCAGGGACCACATATATCTATTTTTATTCAATTAAGCAAATATTTAGTATATAAATGGTTATTATGTGTGTACTACACACACATATACACACAGTATGCAAGAATCTATCTGGTTCATAGAGATAAAAAATAGACTTGACGTCTACTTTTTCTTTACATTTTGGAAAATGAAATATAAATACATGGCTGAAATTATATGACAGTGAACACTGGTTTTGCAAGCCTTCAAATACTCCCAGATTTGTCTGATCCCCAAATTTACAAATGCTGCTATTATTGCTCATTGTTAACGTGACACCAGCTCACTGCAAATGAATTTCATGATAAACTGTTCCTTTATTAAGTTCCAAAGTGAAATGCACTCAGATGGTAAATTCTAGTAACTTTTTTTGTAATAATAACTGCTTGTCTTGAAAAACACTTTCAAAGAAATGTATTTTACCACTCCATAGGAATCAGTAACAAGGCAAGATTCTCCCAAGAATATTCCAACAGTCCTTGAAAAACTAAGACTGTCACAAAACCTGAGCATCTGGCAACTCTGCCACCATGAAGTACCCATATGGAAGAGACCAAAATGTGTCAAAGTACCCAAAACGATTTTGGATAGTGTAGAAGATAGAATAAATAATTCAGTATCGTCAACACTTTCAACAGCAGGTAGTGGATATGCTACCTGCTTCTATAATGTGCCAAAATGTAACATAAGTGTCTGTGGCTGTGTATGTGTGTGTGAGGAAGAAAGGCAGAGAGAATATCAGTATACATGAGGATAAAAACTATTTTTATACAGAAATATTCCTTAGGTAGTTCTCTTTGCAGAGACAGCAGATCTCGATAAGCGCAGGTTTATAGATATACAGAATAAAAAAAATGGAGCCAATGAAAACTTTCATTTAAGATAAACATAGCAACAAATATATTACCTTAGAGTCAGTGGAAAAAACTGCATTAACTTAATGTTATGGTTGAAATTGTATGTGCAAAAAAAGTCAAAAAATCCAAAATTATGGTTCCCTCAGCAACTATAACTGTGTCCTCATGCATATATGAGTATTTTGCATTATTGTAATGATGATACATTTCAGCCTTAATATCAGTTTATGCAATGTGACTGAATTAGGATTCTTCTGGGAACTATAACTTCAGATTTTTGGACTTTTGTGGCTGTACAATCTTAACCATAAAATTACATTAATATAGGGTGGGGTTTCTGCATTTTATTTTTTGCCATTTAAGAAAAAAAGAGAGTAAATGGCTGACAACATTAAAGTAGTAAAATATTGGTTGATTTCCAATAACACAAAAAGAATTTCATAGAGAGCCTAATACCTTAAAATAGGTAAGATCAAACAGAAATTACTTTCTGATGATTAATCACAGAAAATAACAGGCAAGATTCCCTTACAGGAATGAGTAAATTTACCTTCTATATAAAATGTAAGTTTCTGATTAGAAGGTAATTTCATTCAACTCTATTTTAACATAGATATAAATAAAAATGCCTTAAATACGTCTCTCCACACATATTCCTGCAACATATCAAGAGAGAAAAAAGTGTTAAAATGGTCCCTATATCTTCAATGGAATAGAGCTGGTTGGGAGCCACTTTTTCTTCTTAACATGTAAAACAGCAGGACATTAAACTGTATGATGAAACTGCATTACTGTCACCAACAATTCTCATCCTGGGGCAGAAGCAGATTCAAATATGGTTCAGAAGTGAAAAGAAAGAAGCACAGAATGATGAAGTGAAGCTAAAGAAAGAGGTCAGTGCACGTGTGCATTGATGGAAAGTCATACACGAGCAAAGCAGCTGAGAGATGAGCAATTTGAGAGGCCAGGTTCCAAAATGAAGAGTCTAATCATGTTCACTGGGGGGAATCACAAATACTTCCATGGAAGTGGCCCTTCCAGGAGGCCTCAGAGAGTCAGTAATTCTTAAAAAAAAAAAAAAAAAGTAGGACATTACAGACAGATGGAAGAACCTATGGAAAGATCCAGAAGTAAAAGCAGCCAACGCTCCTTTGGAAAACAAAGAATTTAGCTGAAGAATAGAAGGTTCATGGAGAAGTTGTGTAAAAGGAAAAGCTGCAAACACAGATCAAGTGTGTAACGCAGAGCTCCTCCAGTGCAAGGCAGACAAGACTTAAGTGCATGTGCGTGTATGTGTGGGGAGGGAGTGCTGAGCTGAAGTTCCAGGCTATATATTTGGGAGACGAGAGAAAAAAATTAAAATAATAAAACAAAACAATTTTAAAACCCACAACAGCAAGATATAAGGCATATTAAAAATAGCAAAGATTAAAAACAGGGAGACCACTTATGAGATTTTAATAATAATCCTGACAAACAGCGATGAAAGTCTGAGGGAATGTGATAAGTCAGATCTAAACTAAGATAAGGGACTTCAAGGTGCTTTCAAGATTTTGAAATATCACAAGTGTTGTGAGGAGGATCACGCCATCAATAAAAATATAAGGTCAAATTTGTTGTCTCATGTAATGACTGAGACTGTTTATTAAATCCTAAATTTAGGGTGACAGGGGCTGTAGAAACCAGCATTCCCTGCTCCCGCCAAAAATAGAGATATGGTCCAGAAGATACTAATTATAGCAACAAAAACATACTATTCCTTATACTCATATAAATTGCAAACATAATTTATCTCTTTTTATCTTTCTAGAGTTGGTACTGACATTTGTTGTACAAATAAGGAAACAAATACTCAAAAAGGATGACTTTTCAAACTTCACACAGGTGCAAAGTGGTAAAGTCAGACTGAAGACACAGTTTTTGGCACCTCTGGTATAGATGTCACTTTAAAATTTAACATCAGACCCAAAAAATGGTGGTGCATGCCGGTAATTCCAGTACATGGAAAAGCTGAGATCACAGGATCACAGGTGCCAGGCCAGCCTCAGCAACTTAGTGAGACTGTTGCAAAATAAAAAAGTGCTGAGCTGTGGTGGCACACACCTATAACCTCTAAGTACACCTCGGTACTTGGGAGGCTGAGAAAGGAAGATCATAGGTTTGAAGACAGCCTTGGCAACTTAGTGAAACATTATCTCAAAATAAAAGGTAAAATCATGTCGTGGTATATTTCAGGGGTAAAATGCCCTTAAGTTCAATTCCCAGTAACCCTCCACAAACCCCCCCACATAAATATATATATACACATATATAAAATATTATTTACTTGCAAATAATATGCAATATGTATATTATATTAATATATCAATATATTACGTAAATATACTGTATACCTATAATAAAAACATATATTAAAGGTAATGATAGGCGACGTGTGCTGAGTATCACAAGGAAAATCTGTAACTATTCAACAGCCCATAGATAACCAAGGCACCTCACAGCGTTCCACGATCTGAACTTAACAGATATTCAAAACCCTCCCATACCAACAGCCAACAAGGAGGTTTCACAAACCAGGATTTTTACCAGTGGTGAACAGGTGGAAGAGTTCTCCAAAAAAAAAAAAACTTTCACTCTACGAATCCACTATTCTCAAAAGAGTTCTCAAACAAACCTTTGATACGTAAAATGCATAAAAATACCCTCAAATCCAGTAGGAATAAATCATCTGCAATCTTCCCTAACTCAAACACTTTCTTCTTCCTTTAACCATCCTTCCTTTGTACATATATCGCAATCCCTGAGAAGATGCCGAAAATATTCTGCGTCATACAACCCAGAGAAGATGCTGGAAATCCTCTGAGTCAGTCATTGGGGTGATATAATTTGGGACTTCTTCAGAACATTATTGGAGAACAAGTAACATTTTGTCTGAACATAATCTAAAATCATCAGACTATCTAGATTTAGGTTTCTTAGGAATTTTTTTTTGTACTAGGGACTGAATCCAGGGGCATTTTATTTCTGGAGTATACCCCCAGCCCTTTTTAATTTTAATTTTGAAACAGAGTCTGACTAAGTTGCTGAGGCTGGCCTCAAACCTCTGATCCTCCTATCTCAGTTCCCAAAGTACTAGGATTACAGGAGTGTACCACTGCACTTTGGCTTAGACTCAATTCTTAATTAGAGTCTTGGATTTTTCTCTGTCAACAGCTTTCCTTGACCATAATCCGTATTATCCAATCACTTGGACATTACAATTGTATGCAATGAAAACAGCACATCTCATCGACTCAGTTACCTGTGGCTACCTTCCTCTAGTACGCTGGGTGTAGAATCTCTCACTTATTGCATCTTGTAAGTAACTGGCCATGTCATATTATTTCATATGCAGTTCAGAGGGGAAAAGGACAACATAATGTTGTGAGGCTAGAATTCAGAAAGTGAATATTTGATATTTTCGATGATGAAAGGAGTTTTGTGCTCTAATCTCTTTACAGATATGGCCAGTTAAATACATGACTAGGGAGGAAAGGAATTAAATGTCCCTAGAGTTGAGAAGATAAATGATTGAGCCCTTTTTAATAACAGACTTGGCAAAATTGTTCCATTTTTTATATAAATTGTAAATGAAAAATCCAGTCCAATTGGATAGTAAAAACAGTAATCACTGTGTAAAAAAAAAAAAACCAGCCCAACTAAGTAGTAAAAACAGTAATCATCATAAGATATTATTATGGCAATACCTTTGTACAAATATGAAGTAATATATAAGGAAAATCACAGGCTGACTCTTGGATAATATATTCAAAGAGTAAGTTATGAACATTTGTCAATAAGTAGAATAAATGAGACAACTGGAAGACAGTTTACCATAGATTCTATTTATGCAACTCCAATTTTAATTTAGTACGTATTGATGGATTGTTTTATTTCATGTGTTGCAGTCGTGTTAAACCTAGACACGACAGACAGGCTCTGCACCTAGAATCTTTACAGCACAAACATTTCTATATGTGACACCGACAGTTGCTCTCTCTGCTTCATGGGATAAATAGTTGAGTTGTAAAAAAGATCTAAATAGATCTAACAAAAATCAGTGAGTGATTTTCAAAGAAAGTAGCAGTGTGCATTAAAATTTTTACTTTTCTCTCAATTTCACATATGAATTTGCTTCAGGAAAAACCATGCTGACATTGTTCTGGATAGACTTAGGTGTCTATAAAAGAGGCAGAAAAGTAAACAGAGACAAGTAGACACCCAGTCCCTTAGAAGAATACACACCAAAGGAAACAAAGCCAGCCTACAGCACCTGCCATCATAGAAAACAGTGTCCAATCAAAGAAACGAAGTCCAACGAGTCTCATGTGGACAAGATGCTGGTTGAATTCAGTGAGTAAAGCAAAGGAGCAAAGATTATAATAAGTCTCATTTATAATTCAGAAGGTGACCCTGAAAAATCATATACAGACATCAAACACCAAGCTTGTCTTGCAATACACAGGATAGAATCCATGGGAAATAAGAAGAGTGCCAAAATCTCAAGAGGGTCCTACAAGAGAAGCAGAATAAATGGGACAGAATAAGGAAAAAAAACATGGCAAACTAGAACTGGCAAATGCAAGGTGAGGAAAGTTGGGCACAGTGGCAAGCCTCTAATCCCAGCTACTCAGGAGGCTGAGGCAGAAGGATCACCAAGTTCAATTTAGAAACTTGACCTGGCCAGGTCAATTTGAAAGACCATTTTTCAAAATAAATAAAAAATAATGGTTATATAACCCAGTAGTTGATCTACCTTAGGTTAATCTGGAGGAGGAGGAGAAAAAAGGTGAAAAAAAGAAACAAAGTGAGGGTCTAGGCCTGATTCCTACAAATGGCAACATGAGGGACCTGAGAAAGGAATTTTCAGCTTAAAGAAAGGAGGAATACAAGTGAGTCCGAAAGTTTCAGATGAATACAGTCAGTCAGTGGGCATGGATCTAAAGCTACAGATTATCAGTTATCCAGGTAAAAATGGGTCAGGTATTGTGCAAACCTTAGCCTGCAGGTAGGGGGCATCAGTGGGCTTGACTATGCCCAGCTAGGAAAAGCCCAAGATACAGAAACAAGATGTGGGCGAGAGATAGATATAACCAGGGTAACACAAAACTGTGTTTGAATTATAGTATGTGTACTTGGTATAAACTACAAAGCAAATTCAAAATATGAAAATGTGGGCAAATCCAAATGACAAATTTATGTTCTGTTTATTTTTACCAAAAAAAATCCTCAATACTACTAAAAATAAATTGAAAACTTCTTCAAGTACAAAATTATATACTATTATTATAATAGTGTAAAACTAGATACATAGCAAGAGTCTATAAGGAGGTAAAACTATAAGGTTATAATAGTGCCTGGGTTTATGGATTTTCATTTTATTTTCAAGTGTTCTATTAGGAAATTATATATTACTTTTATAATTAAAAAATGAAAAATATTAACAGTAAAACTTTTAATACCAAGCATACTTATAACCTTTTGAATTATTTGAATTAAACTAATTTCTACTTACAATATATATCTTGGGTAAAGAGCAATGCATTTACATATGCTGTTACACATTGAAGTCCTACCTCTTGTTGGTCTATTACTATAAGGTAATTACAGATATAGCTTAAAATTTTTGTTTTTAAAATCCCCCCTTTTTTGGTGGTACTGAGAATTGAATCCCGGGGCATTCTACATCCAAGCTACACCCCCCAGCCCTATTTTTTTATGATTTTAAAATAGGGTCTCACCAAATCACAGATGTCCTGCTGGCCGAGAACCTGTGATCTTCCTGTCTCTGCCTCCCAAGAACTGGGATTACAAGTGTGTGCCACCACGCCCAGTTCCCTTCATTTTTAAATAGGTGATTATATGTGCTAATATCACCTTTGTGCAACAGTGGGGGAAAATTAAGTCAGAATCATTGTATGAGACACAGTGTGCACACTGTAATCAGAGCTATGCGGGAGGCTGAGGCAGGAGGACCCCAAGTTCAAGAACAGCCTCAGAAATTTAGCAAGACTCTACCTCAAAATAAAAAGGGCTGGGGATAGACGACCCAATCCAAGTAGTAGGGTGGTGTGTGTGTGTGTGTGTGTGTGTGTGTGTGTGTGTGTGTGTACAAGCACATGTGCCAGCAGACCCATACAAATTATTTGAAAAAATGTCATCTCCATATGTCATAAAGTTCATAATCCATAGATAACTGGATTCATTAATATTTAAACTAGGATTAGAGTTGAGGTCATAGACTCTGAAGGCAGTGCTACAACATAACCTGAGGGCAGAATATTTAAGTTTACCATGGTCTCTTAAAAGAGACCCTTCCCAGGTCTAACATGGATTATGAAGGTAAACTACCTGTGTTTACCATGGACTATGAAGGCCCATTGCCTGAGCCTCTTATGGACTAGGAAGGCTCTGCCCAACTCTACCATGGACTTAAAGGCACACTACCTATTTCACCAGCTACTAGCTATGTAATCTGGGACAAGTTTTCTGCTCACTACTCTCTGTCTCCATTTCTGCATGTCATAAACGGGGCTAATAATAGTATTCTACTCGCAGGGTGCTTTGAGGATGTGCAAAGTGCTTAACCCAGTGCTTGGGCACATTGAGGGGATGATATAAGCATTTTGAGACTATTTGCCATAATTAATTAATTCTGTTTTCACCATAAAATTCCAATTAAATGGTACAACAAAGTTCAAAATACTACAATATCTGTGTGTTTCTTTATTGACCTTTCCATAATTTCTACACTATTATTTTTATTTTTGTCATATAAGATGTCACTTTTCAAAATTACTATTAGAAAACTTTTCTGCAGCATCCATCATTTGACTTAACTACTCCTGTTATTTAAGAGATAACCATTTTCCAGAGTCACTGCACTTGAACCAGTTCTAAACTGTAGAATCTAATAAAATAACATTTTTTCAGTTTTTTTTTTCCAAACATGGTATGTGATGGTCCAATTTGGTTAACTTTTGGATTGAGGGTAACTGAAAGCTCGGCTGGGTTAGTTTTTCTTTCCCAGGCCACTTGTGCTTGAGTGGGGAGGAAAAAATGAAATTATTTTTATCAACAACATTATTGTAGGAACCATCTCTGAAGTCTCTTGCACTAAATATAGGGTCCTTTGTATATAATAGCCATTTAGTTCCAAAATCTTCAAATAAGGGGTCTATCAATTAAGTTCAAATGCTTCATATACTATTTTTGTGCTAGTCCTAAAATTGGGGGGAGAAATACATGACATTTTAAAAAGATATTGGTTGGCTCATAGTTCCCTTTTTAAAGTAAGTTTCAAGTCAGTTTGAAGTTAAACAAGTTAGGCAAAGTTAAGTAGAATTCATTTCACATTTTGCTTCTTAGGTTGAATTCACTTATCACATAGCATATTTATAGGGGTTATGAAAATCATTCTGTACTGAGGATACTTCTCACTGTTAGTGTTTCAGTGTACTTATTATCTGAATTTCACCTAGCCTTCAGATGAGTCAAGTGTCTCTTGAGAATCTTTCTTAAATTCAGTCTACTTGTTTCATCAGTTAAAGTGATGAAGTTACTTTCTCAGAAAAGTCTTGGCCTTAGCAGCACAGCCTTCTGAGATCAAGCATACAAGCCAGATTCTTTACTTTTATAACACAACATCAACCTTGGCAATAACAAAATTGGAAGATGTATCATATAAATGCCCTTTGGTCAACATAAAATTTGATCCAAAAATACATACTAATAATCTGAAAAGTATTTGCTCTGATACCTATTAACATGTTTATTGATGAAATCATACAGTATACAAGATTTGCTTCCAAATAATTCAACAAAGAAAAGGAAGTAAGTACAAAATAATCTTTCAAAGAGAACACATAGATACCATCTCAAGTATTAGAGAACCTAGATTAGCTGGGCGTGGTGGCGCACGCTTGTAATCCCCGCGCTTGGGAGGCTGAGACAGGAGGATCGCACGGGTTCAAAGCCAGCCTCAGCTACTTAGTGAGGCTCTCAGCAACTCAGTGAGACCCTGTTTCCAAATAAAAAACAAAAAATAGGTCTGGGAGTATAGCCCGGAGGTAGAAAGCCTCTGGGTTCCACCCCCAGTACCACCAATAAAAAAAAAAGAACCTAGATTATCACAGTTTATTATTATAAAGGTAAACATTAAGTAAAAACAAAACTTACAAAACATCAATACACACAATTTTGTAGAGAAAAAAATATGTGACTGCTTGTCCTCAGAGAAAGTAAAGAACCTAAAACATATTTCCATAACAGATAAGAAAGATGTCCTTCCAAAATAATTCACTATCAAAACTAGCATCCCAATTTTCAAATAAGACACTAGGCTCACATGATGTTACATGACATTTTGGCCATGGCTTTAAAGGGAAGACAAGTCCATTTAAATTTAAATTGGTACAGAGTAATGTGGAGTGGGAAAATTTCAAATTATTTAATATATTGAAGTGAGTGTAGTGAAACCAATACACAAAAAGTTAATCTCACCTATAAATAGATGCCACAGCCTTAAATAAATTATTATAAATAACATCCAGCAGGAAATCAAAACGTTGTAAATCATCACGAACAAGGGATCCTTTTTCCAAAAATACAAACATTTTTCGTATTAATAAGTGAATTAATAAGATTCATTATTTTAACATCTCTAAAAAGAAAATAATCACATGATCAGAAGAAGATATTTAGCCAAATTGAACAACAGGTCATGATTTTTTTAAGGCAACAAAAGTTATTCTTAAAATAGAAAGATGAGCATTTTTAACTGGAATAAAATATGTCCACTTCAACTTAAAAGCTAATATAATACTCGGGGGAAAAAAAATTAAGTCCTCAACAAGACAGGAAGACTCACTGCCATCACTGTTATTTAGAATTATACTGCAAGTACTAGCCAACAGAACCAGACAACAGAAAAAAATGAAGTTGTAAAAACAATAAAAAATTGGCAAAATTATCAGTATTGTAGATAAGATTAGAAGGCTCAAGACTACCAATTCCCTCCCCAAAAAACTTATTTCTTACAAAAAATTAGAGCATTGGGTAAGCTTACAAAACACAAAGCTAATGTTATATTTACATATATATAGAAAAAAAGAAAGATAACAAAGTCTTTCAATAAATGATTGCATAAAGTAAATTTAAGAAATGGGCAATATCTATATAAGAAAAATTAAAGTACACTGAAGGAATCCCAAAGATGACTTGAATAAAGAGAAAGCTATACTATCTCCCTGAATGTAAATAATCAACATATAGATAACCTTCTATTTGAGTTAATTTTATTTGTTTTTTGTTTGTTTGTTTGTTTGTTTTGGTGGTACTGGGGTTCCTGGAAGCCCTTCTACCTCCGGGACACACTCCCACGGGCTACACTTCCACACCTATGTTTTAACTTTTTTATGTGGAAACAGGGTCTCTTAAGCCAGCGAGGCTGGCTCCGAACCAGCGCGATCCTCCTGTCTCCGCCTCCCAAACGCGGGGATTACAAGCGTGCGCCACCACGCCTGGCTGAGTTAATTTTATATGATCACAAAAGGCCTTGTATTTGCTGATTTAAACTAAACAGATTTTGGTTTTCATATCTAAAGAAAAAGAGGGGAAAATAAACAAGAAAATTCTGAATAAAGAGGGAATCGAATTAAAATGAAGTCTAACCTTACTAGATATGAAAGAATACTAAAACCTTAAAAATACTGGTTGGCATGACCAGAGAAAAGAAGACAAACTCCAGAACCATATACAACACACTCAAGGACTGGCATGTGGTAAAGGCAGCTTCTTAGATCAAAGATAAATGACACTTCAATAAATGGTGTTTGGCCGACTTGGCAGACAGCTGGAGGAAGGATAAAGTGGCATCTAGACTAGTGTGCACCATGACAAATTTCAAATGAAATGATTCAATGTAAAAATTTTTTTAAAGTAATAATATATATTAAATGCTAAACTCACTCTAGGAAATCACTTCTCCATAGGTCACAGCTTGCTATCCAATAGAAATGTGTAGCCAACAAACATAATATGATTTTTCTATCAGTCACTAAAATTTCCCTGTAGCTCTTCAAAAAAAGAAAATAAAACAAGTGAGATTGATTTTAATAATGTGTTTTAACTCAATATATACCAAAGATTATCAACCTATAATCCATATAAAATTTTTGACATAGTTTTACTCCTTACTTGAACTATATCTTTAACATATATTTTACACTATAACTTTAACATATATTTTACAGGTATAAAACATCTAAATTCAGACTGGCCACATTTCAAGTGCTTAACAGCCGCATGTGGCTGTTGGCTCCCACATCAATCAGCACAATCCTAAGAAGCACAGACAAAACTCAACGATGGCAGGAAACAGGGCTATGTTATTCATTGCTGTCTACCCAAGGAGGGCCCGGTGCCTGCCATATATTTTTGAGAGAGGGTGGAAGGAGGAAGGAACAAAAATCTGCCCTGTTTGAAAAACAAAGCTGCTTCCTACATTAGAAGTCTTGCGTCCAAGTCTTGATTCTAAATTTCTTAATAGGTCACTTGAGCAAATCACAACTTTTCTGAACAGAATCTGTAAAACAAGATTCTTTTTGCTTACTTTTCACTTTGAATTGCTACAAGGATCAAATGAGATCATAAGTGATTTGTGTGACACTTTAGAAATGTTACCTATCATCTGTTTATAAATGTTAACTATCATAACTAATATAATGAGCTCTGGCTCTATGATCACTTTCAGAGGACAGTGATTTCCAGTTTGGACTGTCAACATACTGTCCTCTGCCCACAGACATGGCAGGGTGAAGCTCTGTGACATAGTGGCTCTGACCCTGGAAGACTGTTATTTCTATTTGTATCACTGTGTTCAATGCCTGGTTCTAGATGTCAACTGCCACCAAAGATAAGAAACAAAAGGAGAGACTTTTCCCATATCCTGCAGACCCAATTTGTAGCATCTTGCAATAGCTGTCCATCCTTTCAAACAGGCCAGGACCTGGCTACAATGGAATCCACAAAAGGAAAGTAACCTGCAGTTCTGAGATGCTCCTCAGAGATTTAGAGAGAGCAAAAAGGGTTTGATACTAGAGGTGAACTAACTGAAGGGAGAAGAGTCAGCAAAGCACCTTCTGGTCAGGAGTTGGAGCCAATCTCATCCCATTTGCCGTGGTAACTCCCATCATCTGGAAGGTTAATATTCCATTCCCATCTTCGCTTTTCCCTAATTGGTAACTTCTGAATG
Source organism: Muscardinus avellanarius (assembly GCF_963383645.1). Taxonomy (NCBI): domain Eukaryota; kingdom Metazoa; phylum Chordata; class Mammalia; order Rodentia; family Gliridae; genus Muscardinus; species Muscardinus avellanarius. The sequence continues at coordinate 91,032,716 of NC_137787.1, read as the reverse complement.
CCTGGTAAAAATGGAAGGATAGCCAGACAAACTTATTATCTCCCCTTGAAGCTTCCTTGATTATTTAAATAACAAAGTTGGCATTTTGAGTATGGAAATTAGAAAAACAGAGAAACGTAAATATAGTCGGTCTTTGAGATTACACTCACCAAGCCAGAACACCTTAGCTAAAGTAGAGCCTCCCAGACTGAGGGCACATCGACAGCTGGAACACCTATGACTTTATGAGTGGAATATTTCTCTCATTTTCACTTAAAATGCTGAGTAGAGTACAAAACAAATATTAACCAGAAAGTTTGGGTTTTATATTTTCCTGTTATGTAAAAGAGGCCTAACTTTGCTCAAATAATTTATCTTGGTATATTTCCTTTTACATTAATACAATATAATTATGCTTTGCTCACCATCATGTGTTAAAATATTCATTGCTACTTTACTCAGGTACCACTACAACTTAGATAAGTGTCCCTCAAAGGCCCATGTGTTAAAGGATTGGTCTCCGGCTTGATGTGCTATTGGGAAGTGATAGGACCTTTGCGAGGTGGGGCCTAGTGCAAGGAAGTTGTGTCATTGGGGGAGTGCCTTGAAGGGGATACTAGGACGTCGGCCCCTCTCTATCACTCTTTGCTTCCTGGAAACCACAAGGGGAGCAGCCTCCTCTGTCAGGGGCTCCCCTCATGATGTTCTGCCTCCCACAGGCCCCAGAGCAAAAGGCTAACCAACCAGGGACTGAAACCTCTAAATCTGTGAGTTAAATCTTTCCTTTTAATAGCAGTTACTTGGTTATGGTAACAGAAAGCTACACAGACACACAGAATGATTATGGGAGGCTAGTATTAGAGGGATTTCTAAAATGGCCTACAAATAACCTATTGATGAGAAACTTTTAGAAGTGATGGGGTAGTTTTAATCAGGTGGTTCTGTTATGATATACATATGATTATATTATAGCATTGTATGCATGCAAGCAGAAAACCTCCAAATGTTTGTACATCTACTTTTTTTCTTCCTCCTCCTCCTCCTTTTTTTTTTTTTTTTGAACTAGGAATTGAATCCAGGGAGATTCTATTTCTAAGCTACATTCTCAACTCTCTTGCTTATTTATTTACTTATTTTTGAAACAGGGTTTCGCAAAGTTGCTAAAGGTTTTCTCACAAAATTGCTGGGACTGGCCTGAAACCTGCAAACCTTCTGTCTCCGCCTCTCACATGCTGGGATTACAGGTATACACCACCATGCCCAGCTTTATGGTTGACTTTGTAATGTGGTTTAGACATCTTTTACCACACCAAGTGCATGACACAACTAAACTGAATCTCCCTAAAGGTAGCTAATAGGAAAAACATGAGGCAGTTCATACTTACAGCATGCATGAATACAAAGGAGACTGGATTGGCACATCCTTGTGAGTTGAAAAAGCCTGAGACTCACTAGATAAGAGTCACAGAACTCAGGGAGCCAGTTAGACAAGAGCCACTAGTTTTTCATACATATTTCTTGGGAAAGGGCTAAATTTTAATAATAAGGCTTCCAGTGCTGTTCCTACAACATGCATGCAGATTTCTTTCTGGTTGAACTAAGGACTTAGTGATTGAGCTTCTTGTGAAAAGGATCTTTATTTCTACTGCACCCTTAATAATTTGCAAGAGAGAACAATAATGACATAAGCAATTTGTACTTCTTTGTTGTAAAGTTACATTCCTATATTTCTATATAACTTCTACTTTTCTTATTCACAAAACTGAAGCATTTCCAGTGTCTGGTTAGAGGAGCATAAAGTTAGGAATATTACTGGGTGGATTTGTGAAGATGAAAACATACAATGGAACAAAGATTTAAGAAGATAATCGTAAGGACACAGATAACTGGCCATATCTAAGTCAGAATTCCTTAAGGGAAGCCAAAAATGCACTGGAAGCTTGATGTTTGTTTCATTTTTTTTCCTTACTTTTTTTCCTTTTCAGTTAGAAGATATGCAATTTGATTGATGGTATTTTTTCCACACTGGTGACATTTTAAATGGAAACCAAGATTTTTGGGGGGATGGCCGTAATAGCTCGATGAAATCTTTAACAAGTGCCAAAATGTTTCATTAATGTAAGTCAGCCAAATATTCTTCTTGCCTTGTAAAAATATTTCTTTCTTAAAAATGTTTTCTGGACTTTTAAAAAAATTAGAATGCTCAGAGTTTAGCTACACATAAATGGGTTATACTGACTTATGTTTCATACTTATTTTCTCCAAGCAAACAGTAAACATGGTCTGATTTTGATAAAGTTGGATATAAAATTCTCAAAATTTTACATGAAATAATTAGCATTTTAAAAATCAGACAACTATTACTAATCTGGGGTTCAACCAAGTTACGTGTTTCACATTCAAAACACTGGTCATCCTCAGCAAGGGTCAGGAGATCACTGGCTTCTGGTTTGTTGAATTGAGGTCTTGTTGGCAATTACCAGTATGGATTATTTTTTACTTTGAATATTGGTTTTTCTGGTTGAGGTAAAGAGCAAGCTCATGTATGACTTGTTTGGTTAGTGATAACAATACAGATGTGTGGTATTACAACGTAGGAAGACTGCCTTTCATTTAACAGAAATGACATGTTTAACATTAAAGCAGAAAAGTATAGTGATGCACTGGAGGTGGAAAATGGGGGAACCTTAAGTAAATTACAGGGAAATTTCCATAACAGGTTCACTAGTAATGCTGATTTAATAACGATTTCCTGTCACGAACTATATTTATCATACATTGCCTCTCTGACATGACATTGTATTTAATGTTTTTGAGAGCCATGTTTTAATCAGATTAAACTCAAGGAAACCGATAGGTATCTGTTTGGCTCTTAGCTTTAGCTTCTGTTTCTTATTTAGTCACAAGACTATTACTGCTGGGATCTTGATAAACACATTGGCTGGGATTGCGACCTGAGCACAGCTTATGTTGTGAGGTCAGAAGAATGTGTGCCAGTGGTTTCTATGATCTATGCACACAGCACTTTACAGAACTGCTTAGTAAATTAAAGACAACTAATACAAAATAAGTTTCATTCCCCCATGGGATTAAGCATCTAAAAATACAACTTATTTTTAGATTAAAAAATAGTTTCTTAAGAACTAAGTCACCAAAGAGAATGTTCAAAGAAAAGTTGTTACTATATTATTCATAATTCAAATGTGTTAACATAAAACTGAAATCTATAATAATTGGCACAATGTTCTAAAACTGATTTATCTAATATGCAATAATAATTTAATAACCTATATGACAACTATGCCATTATTAAAGATATAGCATTCCAATATCATCATTGAGCACAGAAAGTTGAAAGCTTGAAAAAGCTCTAAAGGACAAATATTCCCCTCTTCAAATTCAGGCTCAGAAGACAATCACTCGCTGGCCCAAAAGCTCCCATGAGAGATAATTTGGTAACAATTCAAAAGTCCCAAACTGAGCATAAGCTAAGTTCACGTTGTGTTAAAGTGAAAACTAGCAAACAACGTATAAAAGAGAATTTAAAAGACTACATATAACAATCCAGTATTCTTTACATAAAAAAAATGTTCTCAGGCTTACACAACTACATAATAATATGACTATCTTTGTGTAGATGTAATAATACATATATTTGCATCCACATAAGTAATGCATCTCTTTTTTTTTTTTTTGTAGTACTGGGGATGGAACCCAGGGTCATCCTACCTCCGAGCTACACCCCCAGCCCTATTTTTTATTCTTTATTTTGAAACCGGGTCTCACTGAGTTGCGGAGGGCCTCACTAAGTAGCTGAGGCTGTCCGCGAACCACGATCCTCAGGTCTCAGCCTCCCGAATGCTGGGATTACAAGCATGCGCCACCATGCCTGGATGCATCTCTTCTTAATAGAAATGATTATAAAATATTTTTCAGTAGGTATTAATGGTTTGAAAGCTTCCCCTTCAGTATATCTTAAAAATGTTATGGGAGCCAGGTGCAGTCACACTTGCCAGTACTTGGGAAACTAAGACAAGAGGATTGTAGGTTTGTAGCCAGCCTCGGCCATCTAGAAAGACACTCAGCAACTCAGTGAGTCTCTGTTTCAAAATTTAAAAAAAAAAAAAAAAAAAAAAAATTTTAAAGGGCTAGGTGTAGGATTACCCTGAGTTTAACTCCTTGTACCTTGCCCCCCACACATGTACACACACAAAAACGCTGTAGGGCTTGAGTGATAGGCTGACAAGCTGATAGGATGTAATCAAGTAAGCTGATAATAAATTATAAGCTATTGAGTAGCATCCGCAGCAATTTTTCAGCTTCATTTTTGTGAAGAGAATATTCTTTAGTTGTCTGTAAACAAGAATATGAAATCTTTGAAACTATTACCCATCAACAGTTAACATGATTCCTAGTAAAGTCTTTCTTGTATGCATTATAGCAACATATCTCAGAAATCTAGGAAAAATTAGCCACTGTTATTAGTAAGATTCTTTTTAATATTTCTGGTCTTGTATATAAGTTTAGTCTACATTCCTTTTGCTTAATATTGGTAAAATATTTTAATAACAATTTAGAGGTTGGGTTTCAGGTGAGCAGAATAAATACACTATGTTTATAAGCATAAGATATACTTTTAAACCAACTTTTAAAAATTTCACTGGCTCTCTCAACATTTGTTTGAAATCCTTACAAGATATTCATCTATTTGTGGCATCATATAGGTCTGTCTCCCCATCTGTCTATGTTTTTCATGAAGACTAGTATCTGGTACATGGTTTTTTTTTTTTTTTTTTCCTTCCCTACTTTAGTAGCTGTTCATTGGCCCACTACTATGCCATTTCTGTAATACTTGTCCGACAGCTTGTATCGATCATTTTTTAATAAAAATCAAGCTTTCTTTCACAAGACATGGGGACAAATAATCAATGTATTTAATTTAATTTTGACTAAATTTCACTCTGTATGGTTAGAAAATTAATGTCATCAAAATGTAGTATTGACACAATAAATAATTACACTGGCAGCATGACATAATATGAAAATCTAAAGGACTAAATTTTCCAAGAACAACATACACATGGTTATTCATCTCGGCCTCTTAGCCTTATCTTTCCAAAAGTAACCTGCTTACATTACATGGCCAGATTTGTTCAGGAATTCACATCTTGCATGTGTGGACATCTTGAAGAATCCTTTTCTAACAGGATATCCTGACAACACTTCCCCACCCCCAACGGACTTGGTAGCCTGACTCCAGCACAGGCTCATCTGGTTTGACTAAAATCATTGCATTATTTGGCAGTGGTTCCTTCATACGTGGCGCTTAGAGCTCATTGAAGCTCAAACAGCACAGGAAATGCAAATCATACAAACCACCCTCACAATGGAGATGTACAGTGGCGTGATTGAACGGCAGTGCGCGCGGCTCGTGGGCTGACCACATGAAAGGAGCCATTTAAGGACCAGATGAGCAAAAGCTGGGATAAGTTAAAGAGTATGTGTGAGCTTCAAAGCTGAGAGAAAAGCATCCTTATTTAAAATAGAAGGGGTTTTATTATTGTTTTTTTATTAATAACACCTGCCCAAGTTCTTTATGTTGAAGGAAGTGATGGAGGTAGAGTAAGTTAAACCTTCACTGTATTGAATGTAAGTGGGCCAATGTTTCTGGTTTTAAATACCCAGGTATGCGAGAAGAGTGGAGTACTTTCCTTGTATTTTTGCACAAGCTTTTCTACAAATGTTAACAATTATTGGAAATATTTTCTTTCAGTCAGCTTTTTAAAAAAAGATAACCTAATTCCTAAAGTGTCAGTTTCATTGCCACATTAACTAAAATTAGTTCCTCAAACTAAGAAATAAATAAATAAAGAGTTATAATGCTTAGGCATTCTTTAACAAAAAGCCTTCGGAGTGCTACAGAATTTGCTATTTAAAGGTATTTCAATGAGACTAATCCACCAACTAGAAGATAAAAATGGCTATAGAAAGTTTTTCTCTTTTGGAAATGATTACTTTTCAGATGTTTCTAATTTATCACCAAGTAAAGAAAATGTTACTATTAAGAGAATGCAGTATTGTAAAATATTTAAACAGTTACTTTTATTTTTATTTAGCATCTTAAATTATTGTCTAAAGCCATTTAAATATCTGTTATTTTGTTTGTACTCAAGCTTAAAAGTATCAAGAATTTCACTGGCCCCCTTAGCCATTATACTTAGAGTGGAGAGGTTAAATAAGTGAATGAGGAATTAGAAGTTTAAATAAGGTGAGGGGAAATCGACACTTCTGGTCTAGCAACCAAAAAACCTTAGCATGAGTAGCTGGACTAATCACTCTCAAACTTAACTTTCTCATGTATAAAAAGTTGTTATTACCCCCTTCCTTGAGTGCTTCATAGTTTCATTTGAAAAACAAAATGATATAGTTTTTGAGAAAATTTTGTAGTGCTATGCAAACATGCAGAAATACTGTGCCATTTATAAGGTATTCGAATTGTTCCAGGCTCTGGGTTAGGCTCTTTAACTATATTACCACATTTAGTTTAATTTTATCTTCACAGTTAACACTGTAAGGCAGGTAATGCTGGTCTCATATTTAGATAAGAAAAGTTAAGTAATCCTCCCCAATATCTTATGGCTGATAATGGCAATGCTGAAGATAAATACTTCAAGACCTACATGGATCTATGTTTACATGTGGTAATCATCCACCAGGGGTCTGCATAATTCTTGATTGTCTTTTTAAAAAGCAATTCAATGCTAATTCTCCACAAAAAAATATTTTAGTAATGCAAAGGTTCTCTAACTTTTCTTTTTTTTTTTTTTTTTCGGTACTGGGGATTAAACCCAGGGGCATTACACCTCCAGCCCTATTTTTTATTCTTAATTTTGAAACAGAGCCTCATTAAGTTGTAGAGGGCTTCACTAAATAGCTGAAGTTTTCCTCAAACCTTCCATCCTCCTGTCTCAGCCTCCCAAGTACTGGGATTAAAATGGTGTGCCACCACACCCAGCTTGGTTCTCTAACTTTTCCATAAAAAAAAAAAAAAAAAAAACAGCTAGAAGGCTTAGATACTTATTATTGAGAACTGGACTATATTTACTTTTTATGTCTTATTTTTCCTTAATTTAACCTAAACATAGGTTATAGGTTATAGGTCACCTCTTTGACAACAAGAAAGAGTGCTAATAACCATAACTTCCATTGAAGTCCACAGAGCCACTGCCCTAAAATTCTGAACTTTGGTTGATGTGAAGAATTTCTGACTAGAACCAAGAGAAAGAGATGGGTTTAAAGATTTTCTGGCTGTCAATTGTTTTGCTTTCTATGCCAAGGAAAGTTACTTGTTTATGAAGTCCCTAACAAGGAAAGGTTAATTATTTAGTGCTATTGTGTATTTAGGCAGTTTGTAAAAGCCTCTCAGAGAATAGAAGTTAAAAAAAAATTAAACGAAAACAAAAACCTACAAGCTGATAATCACTTGCATTTATCAAAAGGGAAAGTTATAGATATGTAAAAGCGTTTATAGAAAAGAGCATATAGTTTTATGTAAATGGCACACAGGCAGTATCAATTTGCCAGAATAGTAACAGAGAAGCTGGGAAATGAAGAAAAGTCAGTGCAGAAGCTACCCAACAGGAAGTACTCAGATCACTTAAGGAATGATGCTCATTTATAGCTAGAAAAATGCATCAAGTTGCTAAAGCCACAGCAAACCCTAAAGTGCTGGGAGAACACCAAATCACTCCTCTGTCCTCATCTCTTGGAAGGCACCAAGGATTCTGCTAGAACAACCTTAATACTTCAAGAGAAAATTCCAAGTATGAATATTATGCTGTAATCTGAAGGTCAGAGATTTGAAAGCCTTCAGTTGTATCATGCCCTGTTTTACAAGGGAAACAGATATAAAAATCGGGCACTGAGGAGCCAGGAATTCAAGGTTTCCAGAGATTGTGACTGAAAAGGAGGAAGTCTCTCCTTGTAAAATAAACTTAAAGCTGCATTCTGAGAGGAGAAACAATCATGTGGACTGAGTCAGGAAGTAAAGTATGCAAACAAAAGGATTCAAATAATTTTGAAAATTCCAGGTAAGAACAAACTACTATGTCAATTGGAGGTTTTTTATTTGGTTTTGAATAAAAACGGTAGAGTTCATTACACTTCACATTTTTCATAACAATTTTTAACAGTCCTGTCAGAATTTCCAGTTGGAAAACAAACCTGCATCTATTTCTCTTGATCTTTGAGCCCCCATCTCTCTATTTGCTTTCAGTGGCAAAATAACATTATTACCGATTAATTTAATTTGTCCTTACCTTTGCCTTTAAGTTATTTCAGTTTCTCTCAGTATTTGTTCTCAAGCTTGTTATTGATTTTCATCAGGGTCCTCCTGGTGCTATCAAACTTGCAACATTAGATTCATGTTATACAATTCAATACTTAACACTCAGGACCCATCTAGAAATGTCGTCACCTACCTCTGGATTTGACAACTCACTTAACCTCTCCAGACCTCCCTTTCCCCAATTGTAAAATGACAGCAGTTGGATTAGAAGAGCTCTAAAGTCTATATTAATATCTGTCGTTTCATCTTAATGTCAGATATGAACAGCTAAAGATACTTATGAAAAGGAAAAAAAGTGATAGCATGCAAAAGATTCCAAACTAAGAAGCAAATAGTTAACATTTCACTCATATCACTCAATAGACAACTAGGTGATTATAGACAATTCACTGATACTTTCCTTTGCCATATCAATAAACTGATGATAAGACCTCAGAAAACTGAAGCAGAGACTGGAGTGATGCAGCTTCAAGCCAAGGAATATCAAGGGTTACAAGGAGCTGGCAGAGGGAGGAAAGGTGGGAAGGGACTCTTCACTAGAGCCTCAGAGCCTTGAGACTCCTGATTTTGGACTTCTGGCCTTAAGAACCATGAAAAAATAAGTTTTGATACTATAGAACTCTTAGAAAAATAGTATGGATAGTCATATGAGTACAACAAGAGACCTAAGGGCAGAATAAAAAGTTATTAAAAGAATTCCAGGAATTCAAGAATTCTTTGTGAAACCAACAGACCAGCAACATTTTTTCTTGGGGAGGAAGGCAGGGTTGGGATTAAACCCAGAGGGATTCTATCGCTGAGCTCCGTCCTGATTCCGCCCACCCCACAGTTCCTTTTTTTATTATTATTTTGCTTTGAAATAGGGTCTTACTAAATTGCTGAGGGCCTTTCTAAATTGATAAAGCTAGCTTTGAATCTGCAGTCCTCTTGTCTCAGCATCCCAAGAAGTGGGATTATAGGCATGCACCACCATGCCCTACTAACACATTTTTTTTTTTAAATTTACATTTGCAGCTGGGCACTGTGGCACACACCGGTAATCCCAGTACTCAGAAGGCTAAGATAGTAAGATCACAGGTTCTAGTCTAGCAAAAAAAAAAAAAAAAAAAAAAAAAAAAACCAGGGGCTTAGGGAGCCCCTGTTTCAAAATAAAAAATAAAAAGAGCTATAGTATACAGTGGTAGAGCCCCCTGTGTTCATGCCCCAGTATACCTCTCCACCACACAAAAACAAAATTATACGTGCATAGCACTGCAAAGTGATGCTTTTGAAAGGGATAATAGATATACCATTTGACTTCAGAATATGTCAGTTTCCTTCTTATGATATAGTCATATGCAATGTAAGCCTACAAAGAAAATTAACGAAATGATGATAGTACTATTACAAATGGTAAATAAAAAAGTAGCTAGCTAGCTAGGTAGAAAAATGGATAATATATATTACAGGGATAGGTCAGGTGTGGATAGGGACTGAAAGTTATAAAATTTTTTGACATTATAAGGAATAGTTATATCTTATCTTGGTCATACCTATAGACCAAAGCAAAATCAACTATTCTAAAAGTAAATTTCATATATATATATATGTAACATATATTTATTTTTATATATATTATACGTATATATTTTGCAATACTGACTGGTAATGGAACCTAGGGGCATTCTACCTCTGAGCTACACCCCCAGGCCTATTTTTTATTCTTTACTTTAAAACAGAGTCTCACTGAGTTGCAAAGGGCTTCACTAATTAGCTGAGGCTGCCTGTGAACACAATCCTCCTGTCTCAGCCTCCCAAATGCTGGGATTACAAGCATGCACTACCATGCCTGGCTCATCAGTATATTTAAATCATTCAAATAGTGAAAAGAAAAATAAGCATAAAGTAGCATGGCTAAAAAATATATTTTGTGCTTTTATTTAAAAAAGAAAAGAAACTAATATAAAACAACAATCTTTTCAATTAGTACTTTATTTAATTAGAAAGGAACATTTAACCTCTTCACTAGGTTTTTATATGGACAAAATGTTTCCTACTACTATAATTATCCCTTAAAAGTAACAAAACAAAAGGGAAGGAAATACCCAGCAAATGAAACAAAGCTAATAGAATTACTAGTTATATTTATGCTTACAATCTTGAACTTGTAAAGATAAAATACTAAATAATGCTACTATTTGTACTAAACCCTGACTGTATGCTTTAGAACAATCTTCTCTACCTTAGCTGCAGGTTAGAAAGGCTTGCAGGGTCTTTAATTATATGTCTGATGCCCAGCACCCTCTCTCAGGTAGCACTGTCCCCATGACAGCACAGGAGGCTGGCTCCTCACCACTCAGTGAATAACACCCCTCACATAATACAAACCAAACTGTAAGACAGAGAACTAAGAACCGAATGTATACAAAGCATTAAAGATACTAAATGAACATTGATTAATCATTTCTCAAATAAAATGCTCAGTTCCATGAGCAAAGGAAGCTTTTATTGAACAATCACTGCCTATAAAGCATTTTGAGCAAGCTCTGGACCCTAGGAGATTATCTTCTCTTTTCTCCACTGTATAATAGGGTCTTACTATTTATTCAATTATGTCTTAAAGACATAATTGTACACAATGCAATGTCTATAACTACAAACAGAATGTCCGGAATTTGCCTCAATAAAATTTGAGGTTGGAAGAGCTAGGGGGACGGATCTTAGGTAGAATAAGATTGGCCATTTACTTATAATTGTTAAAAGGTTAATAGGTTCATTATCTGTTTTCTCTATTTTGCATATCTTTAAAAATTCCCATAATGTGTTCACTTGTTCACATCAAAAATAAAAATCTTGGCGTACCTACAATAAACAAGTTATCCTAACCAGAAAGATAACATCTGTATATATACTTAAAATGGATAGGACCATCCCAAGAAAAGGACCATGTGGTCATGCTTTAACGATACGATTAAGAATTTATTTGTTGAAAAAATAACTGGTAATGATTTAAATCGTGCATTACGTGAATCAAGGAAATGCCTAAGATGCTTTTACTTATGGAAATTACTGGGAGATGGCTGAAGCAAAAGAAAACAAGAAATGCCTTTTCTAACACACCACACATAATAAGAGAAAAATAATCATAAACAAAAAGTATACATTCTGAGAACTTCATTATAGCTGGGATAATATAATAAGCCATAAGTAATCACTTATGCATTACTAAGAATTAAGTCAAATGTGTGCCATATCCAAGATATTGACACTACTTCCAAGATATGAACAATGATATGAGTAACAATTTTAATAATGTAGAAGGAGTATGGTAATAATTAAAATACAAGGAGAAGAGTTAGGATGGCACCCTTCCAAGGAATAGGTGAAAATAGTCAAAAGGGATATAAAGGTCAAGCAGCAATACAACCTGAATAAACAGTGGCATACTATTTCTGTGTAGTGGGCCATGTAAATTGGCATTATTGACCATCAAAAGACTAATTATTTTATGTGCATGAACAAATATGTAATAATGAATCCCATGGTTATTTACAATTGTAACATACCAATACAAATTTACATCTCCATAAAGTCCTAGATCTTAATACTTTATAGGAAGTTCACATCTGATGCCATTTTTCTCACTGCATTCATATTCTCCAGAGTTCTTCTGTGAATGAACTAGTAAATATGTTTTGTGCATATCTCCACTGCATCACAAAACACGAAATCTCAGTATTTCTGTCTTATAGTCTCATTTGTCACCTCAAGCACTGCCTGATGTATCAAATTAATTATAGTCGCATCTTCTGCCACTTGAAAAATAATCGAAAAGAGAAAAGCAAAAAAAAAACCCAAACATGAAAATGGCTACCTTTTCTACTATACAGGTTATGAAGCAGGTAATTACACAGCAAGCAAAAAGTATTTCTACTGAAGGGCTCTGCAATGTGTATAAGGATGGAGAAGAGGGGGAAAAAGGAGTATACATCCTTGCAAAGCAATTTCTGAGGAATAAATCCTGGGCTGAGTGTAGCTCAGTGGTAAGAATTGGTACTTAGAATGCATTTGATCCCCAGCACCAAAAAGAAAGGAAGGAAGAGAGGAAAGTAAAAAAGTGCTAGAAAATAAGCTTACATTGGTTAACTATGTATCTATTATCTTCATATTCACAAAATGAAAAACTGCACATAAATAAATGCATATGTCTAATGAGTTTTATTGATATTTCTTGATGACATCATTATTTACTCATTCATCCAACAAATATTTACTGAACACTAAAAATGATGGAGGTGGCTCAGTCCTTCAGAAACTTAGAAATAATAAAGTATTTCCTAGGCAAATCTATGATGATCTTTACTTATAAAAGTTTAGGGAAAAGGCAATATTAGGTATCATAAGATAAGAAAATAACCCTAAAGTATACTTTGAATATGTGCTTTATAACCTGTAATTCAAGAATTCATGAATCAATTATCTGTTACCTTCTCTAAAACATTTTTTCTTTTTCCACTCATCCACTCATGGAATGACCTTACCAATGCAAAAACTGTCCAAGCAATGGAATATGTTGCTTTGTAATAAAAAAGTAAAACATTATTAATGCTACTAATTATTAATAGCTATCAACAATTTGCTCCTAAGTGACCTACTCTGGCAAAATAGTTGGAGTACAAGGTGAAATAAATGAATGAAAAAAGAATTTAGAATGATCTGGAAAGGAAAAAGGGTTGTGGGGAAATAAATGTGTTTATCTTAGGTTAAATACTTAATTATTTTACCACGTATAGCAAAAAATTCAAATAGAGTATTTTAAAAATGAGAGAGCTCAAGAAAGCACATTAGTCACCAGCCCAATGATAATGATTAAACAGAATACTCCAACTCCCTTGTAGCATATGTTACTGAGCAGAGAGGAAAGTGAGTTCACAGACTGCTATAGTACAGATCTCGAATGTCCCCCAAATTCCCATGAGTTGAAGGCCTGGCCCCAGCTTTTGGTAGGTGCTAATTGGGAAGCTGGGCCTAGCAGAAAGGGTTTGGTCTTTGGGGGAATGCCCTTAAAGGGAATACTGGGAACCTGGCCCTTGTTTCCCCTCCCCCTTTCATTTTTATTCTCAGTTACCATAGTAAGAAATGGCCTCTTTCACTACACCAAAGTGATGCACTGTTCTACCGCATCCCAAAGCAACAGAGACAAGCAATCATGGACCGAAAGCTCTGAAATGAAAACATGAGCCAAAGTAAACCTTTCCTCCTTTTAAGCTGATTGTACTAGATATTTTGTCATACTGATAGAAATCTGAATAACACATAGTTTTGTTTTGCAGTACTTATGATCAAATTCAGAGCCTCGTTGCACTCTACTACTGAGATACTCCCATCCCCTTAGACAAATATTTTTGGAGGGAATAAAAAGAAAAGTATTTTTACAAGGAAAAATAAAAAATAGTGTACATAAAGTCTATAATTATTAATATAATGCTTTCAGCATACTAAAAAGGAGACAAAGTTTCCGTCAGACTGAAAGACTGAGTTTCAGTGATGTATTTTATATTGCATGGTGATCACAGTTAACAAAAAATACTGTTATTTCAAAATTCCTAAAATAGATTTTTAACATTCTGGCCACACACAAAAGAACTGAAAATTGGTTAGTTGATACCTATCCTTTTATAATGTATACAATGAATCCTTTTATAATGTATACATAGATCAAAATATCATAGTATACCTCATAAATATAAAAATTATTATTTTTCAACTAAAATTTTTTAAATAAAAAGAAAAACAAATGATATAGTCAAGCTAAACAAACTGCACTAATGGGATGATGCAGGTCACAGTTGAACTAACATGGCCAACTTTTATGCTATTCCCAATTTCTATTCTGAGCAAAAAATATTTTTTATTATATTTTCTAACATTCGTATCAATTTCAAGAACAGATATTATAACATTTATTTCCATTCTTCTAATATTTTTGGCAGTTAGGATGTTCAGCTGTTTTTCTTTTATTAAAATTAATGTGGAAATTTTCTTCATGTGCAGAAATTCATATAATTATTTTGCTTGAGGCTTAAAGAAAAAGATGAGAGCATATATGTGAAAGACCAACTTTGTGTTAGAAAGTTAGTTGCTCCATCACAGTTGCCAAATGCTGCCTTTCCTTTAAGAGGAAACAAGGCAAGATAAGACCTTCAGATCCAGGGGATAACTGCATACACGTTTTTTGACTTTCAAAAATTCTTCACTCTTTCACAAGGGTGTGATTAAACCACTTCCATTTTATCTCTTTCATATAGATAATTCTTTTGCATCCTTTAAAAACAACTACCTAGTAGCAAGGTATCTTACAAAATAGGAGTCATTACACAGTGGTTAAATGGAGAAAATGAAGAAAGAGTGAAACATTCTTAATTCAGTTTTCTAATTACAGAAACATAAATAGGTCCACTAATTTTCATTATTACTACCACTATAATATTTAATAAACTGCTGATATTTAGCTAAAATTCAAAACTGAGAACAGAACTACAAAAATAAAAGAGAGAACAAAATAGTACAAATGATGACCCGTATCCTTTCTTCCCTCAAACTGCAACTACCTGAAAAACATTTATAAAATTAAAAGCGTTAGCCGGGTATGGTGGCGCACACTTGTAATCCCCACGCTTGGGAGTCAGATAGGAGGATCACGCAGGTTTTAAGACAGCCTTGCTGGCTTAAGAGATCCTGTTTCCAAGTAAAATATTTTAAAAAAATAGGTCTGGGAGTATAGCCCGGAGGTAGAAGGGTTCCATCCCCAGTGCCACCAAAACAATATATATATTATATATATTATATAATACACACACACACACACACACACACACACACACACACACATATTATAGTTAGGGGCCAAACACTCTTTAAACACTCTGTTTTCATCAAAGTATTAATTCTATACCATTCTCCTATGTACATTTTAAATAGAAAAGCTAAAGGCTAGAAATTAAGTTCCAAATAAAAACGTTCAACCTTTACAATCATATTTTACAAACTATTCCTGAAAGATTATTATTTTTGTTTGATCCTCCAACAAACTCTGAAGATAAAAGAGTGGAATTTTAAGTTTCCTCATTTTTCAGGAATAAGATGCAGAATGAAATTGGCCTGCCCATAATGTAGGTGAATGGCTGATCTGGGCTTTGAATCAGCTGCTTCAACTTCTACTACACTTGTTCCTCAGAGCTCATGTCTAAAAACACATCAAATTGATAGATAAAAGGGAGAACATCCTAGGAACATTCCTAGAACATCCTAGAACATTCCTAGGAATGCACAAACACTGAAGGAATCAGTGCTGTGTGGGCTAGTATTTTAAGTCAGGATTAGCCAGTATCTACAGGCCTAACCTGTGGTTTGGAGTTGTGACATTAGTTAGTAAAACAAAACGAGAGAACAATTGACACCCCATATCTATGAAAAATTTACTCTTGATTAAATGTGTTTATTGACTGAAAAAAATTTGTGAAAATTTTTAAAGCAAAACAGAAGCATATCTAAATGCTGATAAATACAAACTGGATGTCCAGAATTGCAAATGTGGAAATACTGATTCAGATGGCGCCACATCATTACACGCTATCAGAAGGAAGAATGCAGGTGACTCATAGATAAATTTGGAGAGAAGGGATTTTCCCACCACCACTGCTCACATTTTAAAATATGAAACAAATGTACCAAATAAAACCAGGTTACAACACTACTACTTCGGATATTTCCTACAATTTTTCTGAAACAGAAAATATATCAAGTCTACACATTGCATGTCCACTTAAAACATTTAACAAGTAAGAGTAGCACTGCTTTTTTCCTGTAATATAAAACAGGTCATAATAGAATATAAATACCCTGAATTCTTTAAGTTTGGGTATAATAAATATCTGAAAAGTCTATCATGAAAAAAACCACAACATCCAGTAAAAATCCTAGAATATGATAGCTGAGAAATATTTATAATGAAAATTTCTTAGTTTCTAAAACCAGAGAAGCGTGAGAGCTACAATAGCTGAAAAGAAATTTCTAAGCATTGAGTTTCTTTTTCAATAATTTTAAGTGGTTGGTACTTACCACAACTTCTCTCAGATTTAGACATCTAATTGGAAACTGCATTTTTAATACCAGTTAATACATGTAAAATGTAGGCATGCTGAACATATTAAAGAACTAAAGTTTTCTGGGAGTTTTTTTCCATAGGAAAAAAAAAAGTAAATATAACACTATTTAAGTGGATCACTATCATCTGCCAGTATTTTTATCTAAAATAAAATGATTGAAAGAAAGAAAATATTAAGATGTTTCTAGAGGCCTGAATGTTTTCAGGTAGTTCAATTCTAAAAGCACCAATGTTTCTTCTTCTTGGCTGTGGTTGTATGCATGAGTATCTTATTTTACCTGATCCCAGTTCTAAATAACAAAGCCGGTCAGAGAAAATAGTGTCTTACATAAATGCTACTTGTATATTAAATAGTAGTCGCAATTTAAACAAGACCTCAATTCTCAGCCTCTGTTTCTCTTACTCTTCAAAAATATTGCAAATAGAGTCGGGCGTGGTGGCGCACGTTTGTAATCCCCGCGCTTGGGAGGCAGAGACAGGAAGATCACGCAGGTTCGTAGCCAGCCGCGCTGGTTTAAGAGACCCTGTTTCAAAAATATAAAATAGGTCTGGGAGTGTAGCCCGGAGGTAGAAGGGCTTCCAGGAACCCCAGTACCACCAAAAAAAAAAAAGCAAATAAAAATGTCATTGGTTATTTTTTAGACCTGGTAAAATTAGAAGATTGCTATTAAAATAATTTGCATAGCCCTATCAATCAGTCTTTATAAATTCACAAAGTATAATGTCTTCATTCCCAACAATTATAAAGCAACACAAAGTCACAAATTTTCCTAAAGTTTTTCAGAAATGGCACTGAACTATTGCTTGGTTTCCTGGCAGCAACTCTCATGACACCATAGAACTCAAAAATAATAAATCCGCAAACTTGTAATTACAGATTAAAAGAATGACTCTAAAGTTTAGAAGTAACCTTTTCAAGCTAAAGGATTAATTAATGGCAGTGCTAAGACTATCCTATTATGTTGTTTTTTTCAACCACAAATGATAATTCTTCTTTTAGTAAACTCATTTATCTATATATACAGGCAAATAGTATTTTATTAAGCCAGATGCTATGATGTATGCCTAGAATCCCAGTACGTAAGAGGCTGAGACATAACAATCCTAGGTTCAAGGCTAGCCTCAGCAACTTAGTGAGACCCTCAGAAACTTGGCAAGAAGTTGTTGCTCAGAGGTAGAATTCCCCTGCATTTAAATCCCAGTACTGTAAAAACAAAAAGTAAATAAAACATTTTATTAAAGAGCATTTGAAAATTCACTCTTGAACAGTGCTAAGCCAGAGGCTACAAACACAAAAGCCTAAAATGCACCGGTACTTAAATAACATAAATGGGAGAGGCCATGTGACTCCTGGTGCTTGTAATCAAAATGAAGAATGTCTGACTAGAAGAATTAAAAATTTTAAATAGTTTAAATAATTGCAATGACCAACCAAAATATCTTTGGGGGGCTAAATTCTTTTTTTGGGGGGAGTACTGGGGATGGAACCCAGGGGCACTCTACCTCTGAGCTACACCCCCAGCCCTATTTTTATTCTTTATTTTGAAACAAGGTCTCCCTGAGTGGCAAAAGGCCTCACTAAGTAGTAGCTGAGGCTGGCCAAGAACCGCAATCCTCCTGTGTCAGCCTCCCAAATGCTGGGATATCAAGCATGCATCACCACACCTAGCTTCTTTTTGGGCTAAATTCTAATCTCTCGTTTTTCTTAGTTGTTTCTGAGCCATAAATTAAAAGGCCACTATTAATGAGTCACCACTGCCAAAACTAAAAAAATCTTTGAATATAATCACTTAACAGTTTATAAAATATCACACTCATATTCTAGATTTTAGAATTATTCCTGAACTAATAAAAAAGATGTTCTTTTCTAGAAACACTTTTATACTGGGAAATTCCAGAAAAGTACATATTCTTTTATCAAAATGTACATAATAGATGATGGCTGATTTTACAGCATAATCAATATAATTCACAGAAATAAGTGAGTAAATGTGTATGGAATCCTTTCATTTAATCCCACAAAAACTCAGTAACACAGGCTCCTATATGTCTCTAAGCAGATTCCACATAGAAGAGATGACACAAGCACAGGACACTCGTAGTGCCTACAGGAAGGAAGGAAGGAAGGAAGGAAGGAAGGAAGGAAGGAAGGAAGGAAGGAAGGAAAAGGGAAAGGAAGGAAGAAGGAAGGAAGGGAGGAAGGAAGGAAGGGAAGGAGGGAAGAAGAAAGGAAGGGAGGTAGGAAGGAAGGGAGGAAGAAAGGAAGGGAGGGAGGAAGGAAGAACAGGAAGGAAGGAAGGAAGGAAGGAAGGAAGGAAGGGAGGGAGGGAAGGAGGGAAGAAGAAAGGAAGGGAGGCAGGAAGGAAGGGAGGGAGGAAGGAAGGGAGGGAGGAAGAAAGGGAGGGAGGGAGAAAGGAAGGGAGGGAGAAAGGGAGGAAGGAAGAAAGGGAGGGAGGGATTGAGGGAGGGAGGAAGGAAGGGAGGTAGAAAGGGAGGAAGGAAGAAAGGGAGGAAGGGAAGAAGGGAGGAAGGAAGGAAGGAAGGAAGGGAAAGAGAAAGGGAGGAAGGAAGGAAAGAAGGGAAGGGAGGAAAGAAGGAAGGGAAGGAGGGAAGGAAGACTGCAACCATGTTTTATTTGTCTTTCCAGTTTATTAATTTATTTATTCAACTTTACTGAAGCAGCTACTCTTTTATAAGCAACATAGAAGGTGTTGGAGGTAAAATGGTAAACAAAACAAATTTGGCCCTTTCCATCATAATTCTTAAAATAAAATAAAGAAAAAAAAACCAAGCAAACAAAATAATCAGAAGTCATAAAATGATATGGCAGAGTAGGGGAGAAAGATGCTAAAGCAGAGGGCTTATTTTAGGGAGGATATTCAGGCAAGGCCTCTCTGAGAAAGTGAAATTTAGCTGGGACTTGAGAGATAGAAAAGAGAAAGCAATGAAGAAGACAGGGTGTGGGGCAGGGGCATGCAGAAGTGTTGCTGCAGGAGGACCAGCAGATAGTAACAGGACCTGAGGCAGGAAAGAGTGCGACTTTTCAGAATGAGTAAACAAGGCCAATGCTGCTACGGCAGGTTAATGAGATGACAGAATGCGGAGATGAGGTTGCAGTTGTAGACAGAGCCCAGATCATGCAGGCCACAGCAAACCCTTGTGTTACCTAGACGTACATATGCAATGAGAAGCCACTGATGGTTTTCTACCAGGGAGTATTTAATCAAGGCTATAAGCATTAAATGAAAATAAACACTAAGCTTTCTTCCATCAACCAAGGTTTGTTCGAAACTAAGGACCTACTTTATGCAGATGCTGTGTGTCCAAGTTTACCAAGTTTAGCTATACATCACCAGAGATGGCACAAGAATTGACTCATTTTTCTTTTTTACAGTACTAGGGATTTAACCCAGGGGCCTTCTACCTCCGAGCTACACCCCCAGCCTTATTTTTTATTCTTTATTTGGAAATAGAGCCTTACTAAGTTGTGGAAGGCCTCACTACATAGCTGAGGCTGGTCGCAAACCTGCAATCCTCCTGTCTCAGCCTCCCAAATACTGGGATCACAAGTGTGCACCACCACACTCAGATATCACTGACTCTTAATATAAAAGTTGTTAATAAATACCTACAAAGGAAAATAATAATGAAAATAAACTTGGAAATGAGCTGAAAGAAAACTAGTCCAGGGGATTTTGGTAAAGCCATATATCCATCTCCCTCACCACAATGTTATCTCAGTTACACATGGACTTTCTTCTAAAGAGAGAGACTTTTAAGTTTTTATTAGCAGTATGAAATGAAGAACAAAGAAAATAGAGGAGAGACTAACAAAAAGAAATACATTAAACTGCAGTACTCTGTTCTTTAGTTAGATGAATGGCTGAAGTGGACACTCATGCGATTTGTGAGCAGCAGACCTGACCCAGCTCCTGCCTGGTCCTTACAGCCACCTCTGTGGGCTGGCAGCTCAGGAGCCAGCAGGCCCCCACATGACTGAAGACCAAGCCTGAGCCACAGAGGCATATCAACAAAGGACAGATGGGCAGGAATAGACATTCATAAGTGGAATGATGTGCCCAAAGAGGGTAGGAGACAAAAGCTGACCCCAAGGAAACAAGCAAGCATGAATCCTTTAGGTGAAGAGGCTTAAGAGGAAGGAAGGGCAACAGAAGATCTATGTCATGGCTTTAGGGGCTCCAAATACAGTGTGTCAGAGATAAACACCTGTGCATATCAGACAGCAGCAAAAGTGAATGTATTTTTCTTAATTAAGATCTTAAAAGCCAGGCGTGGTGGCACACACTTGTAATCCTCATGCTTGGGAGGCTGAGAAAGGAGGATCACACAGGTTTGAAGCCAGCCTCAACTACTCAGTGAGGCTCTCAGCAACTTAGTGAGACCCTGTTTCCAAATAAAAATATTTTTTAAAAATTCCGGGAGTATAGCCCAGAGGTAGAAAGCCCCTGGGTTCCACACCCAGTACCAAAAAAAAAAAAAAAAAAAAAAAAAGAAAGAAAGAAAGAAAGAAAGATCTCAACAAAAGAATTTTCTCAAATAAATGTTGATGTAGAAGTTGGTCCATGTTATAGAGACTAACCATAATGAAGACAATCAACACCTCTAAACAATAGATTAGATATGTTCCAAAGTCATAGAAACAGCTTCAGAGCACTTTAATGTAATAGTGTATTCTGCATCCATTTGGGGATATATTTTTCTTTTTCTTTTTTCCTCTTCCATTTCATTCATTAAAAATAATGATTTTTCTCCCCTGTGTGAAAGTGTAATAAATATACAGTTTATCTTTTAAAATATAGTTGTCAGATTTCAAAGAGTAAATACAAGGGAGATTTACCCTAGAGGTCTTCATGGCATGACATCTGTTAGAAATAATGTCTTGTATCCATATAAACAATCACCTGGAGGGGACTGTATAAAATCTTACATGTGATTTTTTTTTAAATAAGCTACATGGGATATTAAAAACATACACTTGAAATTGCACTGCAGTGCTTACCTCCTTGGAAGGAGGTAAAAATGATAGAGAGGAAGAGAGAAAGAAAGGTAAATAGATGACAGGTACAAAAAGAAAGAAAGAAAGAAAGAAAGAAAGAAAGAAAGAAAGAAAGAAAGAAAGAAAGAAAGAAAGAAAAGAAGGAAGGAAGAAAGGGAGGACGAGGGAGGGAGGAAGAAAGGAAGGAAGGAAGGAAGGAAGGAAGGAAGGAAGGAAGGAAGGAAGGAATTATCCTGTAAATAGTATAACAAGTTTACATTTTACTTTTGCAAAGAAGAATCTGTGAATGAGTGTGTGTGTGTATTTGTGTGTGTGTGTGTGTGTGTGTGAGAGAGAGAGAGAGAGAGAGAGAGAGAGAGAGAGAAGGTGTATGAGAGAGAGAGAGAAGAGAGAGAGAAGAGTAAAAGAAAACAGAGGTATAGAAGACAGAGAATATCCAAATTGTTATTTGGATTGCAGGATTATCTTGTTTCTATGATGTCTGATGTTGGTCTCAGCAACATCTTCAACCTAAAGACCAGATGCCTAACCTGAAAAATCAGAGGACACTTGACTCAGAAAAAAATACTGTGGAAGAAGCCTAAGGATCCATTCAATCCTAGAAGGCTAGTATGTGCTGGTTAGATAGAACAATGCTGGCATGAAGACACACCAAAATAAAATCCTGCAATAAAGCAGTATATGAAAGGGAGGCTGGTCAGATGAGCAAGAGATGGAGACTCTGAGAGGCAGCTCTCATAAATGGAGCAGTCATGTTGGTGAGATTATGGGATGCTACATTGCACCTAATGACAAAATTATTTATACGGTGTCTAACATCACCCAAACCCCACAAAATACACAGTGCTGGTAATAATATGAAGCTAGTGAGCTGGGTAGTAATGGGATGCTGCCCCCAGCCAAGTTCAAACACTACGCAGAGAACTTCACAGTGTACTAGTTTGAGTATAATTTGGGAACAGGAGGTACTGAGCATCCTAAACGGAGAATGTTACTTGTGTATTATTCATCATTGTGCCCTATGAATAAGAAAACATCCTCTGTAGGTCTCTGTTTGTGTTTTAAGGAAAAAAGCCTCAAAAGATTAAAGAAATGCAAATGACCTGTGACTTCCAAGGCTGAAAACTACAGGGAAATATGCCAAGGAAATATTAGAACACCACATATTTATAAACCCAAAAAGGTTCCAAGTCCTCAACCTCCAGATTACAAGATTCAAGAACTATCTCAATTCTCAAGACCAGGAGATGTGCCACAACCACTTCAACCACTTTTTTTTGTGTGTGTGGTACTGGGGATGGAACCCAGGAGCATTCTCCCTCCAAGCTACACCCCCAGCCCTATTTTTTTATTCTTTATTTTAAAACAGGGTCTCACTGAGTTGCAAAGGACCTCACTAAGTAGCTGAGGCTGTCCGCGAATGGCGATCCTCCTGTCTCGGCCTTCCAAATGCTGGGATTACAAGTGTGTACCACCGTGCCCAGCTCCACAACCACTTCTAATAATGAAACCTTCAGAGGTATATAGTTTTAATTAATTCATTTCCCCACGTCAGGTGGGATTTAACATGTACAGTGGTTAGGAACATGGGCTTATCAAGAATAAACTGTGTATAGCCTTTTCAGGTGGGTAGACTTGAGCTCAAATCACACATTCACTGCTCACTAGCTGTGTAACCCAAGGAAAGTAACTGGATTCTCAAAGCCACAGTTACATCCTCTGTAATACCAAGAAAATAATACTCAGCTTTAAAATTGTAGAATGCTGCCTACATGGTAAGCATTCAATAAGTTAGCTATTCGTATTTTTAATACCATTTTATTTTGTTCTTGTTTCTTTAGAGATATGAGTTGATTCCCCTACAGAAGCCTAACAATACCTCGCCTCTGTACAGATTCGTATATGATCATTTACTTTTTTTGTGTATGTGTTGTGGCTATAAAAATTGAATTTAGGGGCTTTCTACTACCAAGCTATCTCCAGCCCTATTTTATTTTTATTTGATAAAAACAGGGTATTGCTAAGTTACTGAGGGTCTTGCTAAGTTGTTGAGTCTGCCTTCAAACCTATGATCTTTCTGTCTCAGCTTCCCAAGTACTGGGATTACAAGTGCACCCCACCCAGCTGTATCATTACACATCATTAGTGTCCATCTGTAATGCACACTAATAAAAAGGTATTTTCATGATTGAAACAGTATTGAATTATTTAAAAAGATATAGTTTGATAAAAGGGTGTTTTACAACTATAATAAC
Source organism: Muscardinus avellanarius (assembly GCF_963383645.1). NCBI lineage: Eukaryota > Metazoa > Chordata > Mammalia > Rodentia > Gliridae > Muscardinus > Muscardinus avellanarius. The sequence goes on along the minus strand of NC_137787.1, from coordinate 91,008,972 downwards.
ATTGAAGTATTCAGAAAGTTCTATCAAGGGGCAAAAATTCAAAACTAAAGCAGAGCATGGTGGTATATGCTTGTAATTCCAGTATTTAGAGACTAAGATAGGAGGATTGTAGGTTCAAGGCCAACCTCAGCAACATAAAAATATAAAATCTTCAGTGAAAAACCTTGTTTTAAATTTTTTAAATGAACAAAAAGAGCTTGTAGGTATAGTTCATAGGTAGAATGTCCTTAAGTTCAATCCTCAGTACTCCCCCCAAAATTAAAATTATGTATAATTGACAAGCAATGAAAATCCAAATTAATAAAATACTAATTTATAAATGAAAACAGTTTGAGAAACCATCTTCTTTATTTTATTTTTTATTTTATATTTGTGCATTGTAGTTATACACGTTAATGGGGTTCAAGATGGTAGAGGCATACATGCACACATCACTCATTTAGCCCTTCCCCAATTCCCACCCCATTCTCTCCCCCTCCCTACGTCTCTTGTTTGGCTTAGTGATTGACTTCGATAGGTTTGTGGATGTACATTAGGGAATTTCCCTGTTCCCCCTCCCATCCTCCTCAGTTAGGTCACTATTTGTTTTTCTATAGTTTCTCCTTCGTCTAGAGTTCCTCCTAAAGCCTATTTTCTCCCTAGCTTCCACTTCTTTTAAATTTAACCATATCCACTAGTTTACCCACACCTTTATTTACAAAGACTAGCTATAAACAATAAACATGCATAGATAATTTATATCATCTAAAAGTTCTCATTTTCCCAACATCAGATTCAATGTTTCACAGTGACAAGATTGAGAGAGAGAAAAAAAATTACACTATCAGTAAATAAAGAATCTGATTAGTCAGGTGTGCTGGTGCATGCATGTAATCCTTGTTTGTATTTATGAGGCTCAGACAGGAAGACTGAAGTTTCAAGGACAGCCTCAACAACTTAGCATAACCCTCAGCAACTTTACAAGATCCTTTTTTCAAAATAATAATGTTGAGGGTGTAGTTCAGAAGTAGCAGGACCCTGTTCTATAGTATTGAGTTCCCCAATACCAAAAATAAATAATAATCTGATTAATAGCTAGGCACAGTGACATAGGTTTATAATCGCAGTATTTGAGAGGCTGAGACAGAAGAATCTCTGGTTTGAGGCCAGCAATCAATAATTTAGCAAGACTGTTTCAAAATAAAAAAGGGGTAAAGGTATAGTTCAGAGGTAGTTTTCTTCAGTGTTCAATCCCCCATATCTATCTCTATCTCTCTCTATCTCTCTATCTCTCTCTCTTTCTCTCTCTTTCTCTTTCTCTCTCTCTTTCTCTCTTTCTCTCTCTCTCTCTCTCTTTCTCTCTCTCTTGTTCTCTCTCTCTCCCTCTCTCTCTCTCTTTCTCTCTCTCTTTCTCTCTCTCTATTTCTCTCTCTCTCTCATTCTCTCTCTCTTTCTCTCTCTCTTTCTCTCTCTCTCTCATACACACACACACACACACACACACACACACACACACACACACATAGATGTACATGCACACATACAACACACAAGCTAATGAAAACCTATGTCATGGTAGCATGGAGCTAATCATAATAGAATTGGAACAATGAAATATTACCTTAAGCTATAGCTTCACTTTATGCCTAATTTACCTGATTGAATTTTATTGTATTTGGCTTCTAACAAGTACTTGCTTTTTCTCTCAATGCGCATTTAAAAAAAAGTTTACATGAGGGAGGTAAAATATCACCATGATAACACTTTATTAATAGGTAGGATTTATATGGGAAGAAGCAAGGCAGCAAAGGGGCAGGAACCAACACTGCCCAAGGCTGCCTCTGTCTTACAACGAGCTGTTAGATTATAGGTCTAGTCAGAGGTTCCATTTCAAGTTGAGTGAGATTTTAAAGTTATGTTTTTCTAAGAAATTGTCCATTATGACTTTTATAATACTTTTATTAACATAAAAGTATTTAGAACATTTTACATCTTTATTGATCTATGTTGTATCTGTAGACATGCTCTCTTTTTTAATTCCAAAACTTATTTGTGCCTTTTCAAAAAAAATCAATCATGCCTGTGTTTTATCCATTTTATGTTTTAAAAATAACTACTGGACTTCCGGGAAGATGGCGACCGAAAAAAGCGGGGCTTAAGAGCCCCGCTAACAACCAATCTCTATTACCACAAAATCAGCGCCTTTCATAGCCAGAAAACACCATCACCAGAGAAACAAAAAAAAATGTAATTACAAGGGGCAGAGAAAAAGAGGGCTGGAAAAACGGGACACCAGAAAGAAAGCAGACTGCAGTGCTGCGGCCGGAGCCGCGGCACGGAGCAGCAGGCCCCATCTTTCCTTGCAGCGCCAGCCCCAGAGAGGAGGGGGACTCAGAACGGAGCCCAGAGCCAGAGAGGAGGTACGCCCGCCTCACGCCCGAAGACACGGCAGCAGCGCCTTACTGCTGGCGGCAGCGGCAACTTCACCTGACAGCACCAGACCAACACACTCAACAGCCCACCAGGCTCCAGAGAGGAGCAGCGGACAGCAAGCCGAGGTGAGCTGCTGAGGAACAGCTGGGCGGGATTCGGCAGATTTTTTAGCGCAGGGAGCATCTAAAGCTCCCAGTGGCTGGGATCAGCACATGCTGCAGGGACTCAGAGCGGAGCTCAAAACCAGAGAAGAAATACGCCAGCCTCACGGCCGAGGGCGTGACAGCGGCGCCATATTGCCACTGGTGGCAGCAGCAGCGAATTCACCGAGTCCACTACAGCTTCATCTGCATACTCAACAACAGTGAGTCAAATTGCGGGTCCCAGAGGAGAAATCCCAGTACTGCACTCCCAGGAACTTGACCCAGTGGGGGAGGGGCAGTGGCAGAGATATAACACCATAGGAGAACACCCAACCTGGCACCCCCCATAGTCTAAAGCAGCCTCGATTGACTCCCTGGGTCTGAGACTCCGTGATACAACCCAGTAAAGGAGTAGTGGGGTCTGAGATGACACAGACTCGAGATCCAGAGCACCTTAAGTGAAGTCATAGTGACCCAAGGGAAGAACCCGGAGAAGGCACAAACTTCCGAAACCATGGGAAAGAGGAATAACAATGGAGCAATGAATGCCCACAACCCCACAACATCAGAACCCGATAAAACAGAAATTCAGAGATTTCTAGAAGATCAAATCAGGAAAATAACTGTAGAAATAATAGAGGTGTTTCGAAAATAATTCAGAGAGAGCCAAAAAGAGATAAAGGATACAATTAATGAAGTAAAGGCCTGTCTTTTCTTTATATTTTGTGAAGTTTCCAGAAAGCAATGCTTTAATGTAACCTAAGAATTAAAATAATTACCAACTACTTTTGAGAAAAATAACTTGTTGAGCTCCTGTAATCTATAATCAAATTAAATAGCTCTAATGTAAATCAAGATTTTATTTTTTAGCTGTCAAGACAAAATAGAATCAAAATGATTACTTTAGCTGAAGCATTTATTCTTTTAATAGAAAAATATTTTCCAGATAATAGGCTTATGATAATAACCACCACATGTACAGAAGCTGAGAAAAATAACATACACACCTACATTTAAGGATGCCCTCATCAGATATGGTCTTACTTGTTCAGAGAAATTTTGCATAGTAGGCACTATTATTAATCATTTTACCTTTATGAACTTTGATGATTTCATTTGCCAAATGTACAAACAGAATATGTAACTGGAAAGCAAATCATTTAAATGTCTCTACACAAACCATATTTACCTGGTTATAAAAAAAAGATTATTCTTGTACTTCAAGTGAGGATTGAGTAAGCATTTATTTTAAGTATTTTGGTCTAAGTTTTCAGTCTGCTGCTATTTTTCTAAAAGTAGTCAAAAAGTTATTTGGCAAAAAGTAGATAAGTTATCTTTGGTCAAATAGACTGTAGGTTAAACTGTTGAGGTATGTGTTTGGGTGAAGTCTGAATAGATTAGTACAATTAACTGCAGATTAAATGGCTGACCTTGAAAGATGACAGATACCATTGTTAGACACTGAGGTTATGGCTATCAAAATATAAGACTTTACATAATGATCTTTTAGAAATTCACCTCTCAAATAAGACTGCTTCAAAGAGCATTGTGACACTTACTCTCAGATGCCTTAGTATTCAAAGTGGGGAGGCCAGGTGCACAGCATTGAGTGCATGCTACCCACATAAACATTTCTGTCAGGCAGTAATTCAATCTTAAAAAACTGCATAATCAAAATGAAATCAAACAGCAGATATAGAAAAGATTTGTTTCAATGCTCAAATCATTGCAAAAATATATTACATTGGACAATAAATAAAAAATGTGCCATAAACTCAACTTGATTAGTTGACCTTAAATAATATAAGACAATTGGTGCTACAAAACACAATTAAATGAGATGTGAAAGCAACTATAAATTGTCATATTTTAACACAGCAAGTCATACCACTGTTTTTACAACTTTTATATCAACACATTTAAATTTCTCACTATAATCGAATCAACAATACTCACTTAGCAATATGAGAGTATAAAACATTAAGTTATATAGGGAAGAATACATTTTATATTTGAAAAACAAAAAGTACTCAATATGTGCTACAATCGCATTTTTAAAATTCCAAGTAATGTCACTTGGCTGCTCACTGTTATTCCCCCTGACAATCTAAATTCTCAGACACAATGCATGATTTTCATATACGAAATCGGCTATTCTCTGAATTCTCCCAAATTACTACTAAAAAATAGCAACCTACATCAACATCGCAAGCTGCTTTCTTGTGGCTGGTATACTTTAGACACAGCAGATGGGGAAGCTGCTAGAACCAAGGTATCCAATGTGGTTTGCAAAATGCCCTACCTCTAACTACCTGTCTGCACTGACTCCATTCACTATCAGCATGGCATTCCTCTCTCCTACCTGCACCAACACCATCCTACACAATGGGACCAGCCAGGTATAGCAACTGTCACATATATAAACCACAGAAAGTCTTCCACTATTTAACAATAAGGAAACACATGGGAGAACATAAGAACAAAGAATTAGGAAGCAGAGATTCTATTCTACCTGTTACCCCCTATAATAGAATCAGTATTTTTCTTCCATCTTCTTGTGTGTGCCTAAGCATTGTGTGAATGAGAGGGAGTGTGCTGGGACTGAACCCAAGAGCATTCTACTTCTGAGCTACACCCCCAACCTTATTTTATTTTTTATCTGGAAACAGAGTCTCACTACATTGGTGCAAGCCTCACTGTTGGTGTGGCTGGTTTCAAACCTACAATCTTCCTGTCTCAACCTCCCAAGTACTGGGATTACAGGTGTGCGCCACTGTGCCCAGCATCCTAAACCTCATTTTAATAAGTATGCCTAGTTCCTACTTTCCCAACAAATTGGAATTTACAATTGAAGTCTGTGCCTTCAGCTCTATAAAACCACCTTCAGTTTGTCACAGACAAAATCTACTTCCACAACTTTCATCTCTCATCATACTTGTATGTATATGCCTACTTCTATCCTGACAGTCTTAAAAGCCCTGGTCATTCCCATATTTTTAATCCTGGTTCCTGGCACAGAACAGATAAAATGAAGTAAAGAAAAACTATATACTCACTAAAAAAAGTACTATAGTTTAAGACACCCCCTCCCCCCCCAAAAAAAAACTTGGGCCCAAGATGATCAACTCTTGCCCCAGGTTAAAAAATGTCACTCATAGCTAGCTAGATAGATGATAGATAGATAGATAGATAGATAGATAGATAGATAGATAGATAGAATCACAAGATAAATGTGAAAAGATCTATAGGTTCTAAATAAGGCCACTTTCCTTCTGACCAGGTGTGTACTAAGAATGTGAGGATTTCCACTGCTCTGCTGTCTCAATAGAAATACTTACTGTAGTCATAATAAATAGTTCTATAGTTGGAGAAATGTTCAGTGATTTTGATAGAGAGGTAACTTACATTAAAAACAAGCTGAAGATGCATGCTGAGCTTTGCTTACCTGTAACGTTCACTGATGGGAATGTTCTGAAAGAAGTACAAAGCAGCGGTCCGTGCTCTCCAATGCCATTTCTTTGCAGGAAGAGTGTAAAGGACACAATCTTCCAGCTCTTCTTGGAGCAGATCCACCAGCTGTTTATGGGAGCCTCCATAGAATGCCTCAATGATGAGAATACTCATTTTCCCATCCAAACCTTCAGATTCAACTAAAAAATGCACATTTTTCAGATAAAAACGTATGTAAAAATTTGTAATAAAAATACATTTAAACCTAATACTCACACGGGCAATACAAATAATTTAGCCACATGTACTTTTTGTTGTTGTTGTTGGTACTGGGGATTAAACCTAGGGGCATTCTACCTTTGAGCTATACTCCTAGCCCTATTTTTTATTATTTATTTGAAACAAAGTCTCACTAAATTGCAGGGAGCCTCACTAAGTAGCTGATGCTGGCAGTGAACATGTGATCCTCCTGTCTCAGCCTCCCAAATGCTGGGATTACAAGCGTGGACCACTACTCCTGGCTCACATGTGATTTTTTTTTAAAATAGACTTAATCCTACTTTTTTAAAAAGTAGTAACACTTAAGGCTTAAATTTTGTAAGCAATATACTTATGCTAATGAGAAACAAAGTTATCTTTATTTTTCTGATTAATTTTCCTCATGCACTAATATTACTCCTAGTATCACCTTTGCTTTGTTTCCTGTCCCAAGATGCTTGAAGTTATCTTCTGCTGTTAACACTCACTTCCTGGATGGTTCCCCTGTGAGCCTGACTGGTAACCACAGAACCTGCTTGACACAGAACTCTTGCCCCACACAATTACTGAACCCTTCTCCTAATAAAGACTTCCACTCCTAGAGTCCTTCATTTCTAATGCCCTTTTTAGGCAGTCTGGAAATTTCCTGATTCTGTATCTCTCCTATTAATCCATATTTAAATACACCAACTAATGCCGGGCATGGTGGTATATGCTTGTAATCCCAGTATTTGGGAGGCTGAGACAGGAGGATCGCAGCCAGCCTCAGCTACTTAGTGAGGCCCTCTGCAACTCAGTGAGACCCTGTTTCAAAAAATAAAGAATAAAAAATAGGGCTGGAGGTGTAGCTCGGAGGTAGAATGCCCCTGGGTTCCACCCCCCGTATCACAAAAAAATGAAAAATTGTTTCACCAACTATCACTGGCCCTACTTAACCCATATTTTTAAAAATATTCATATTTAGATACAAAATTTCTAGTAGTAAAACCTTTAGGATACAATTTCTTGAGATACTACACATACCTCAATATTCCAACCCCAAAGGAACACCCAAAATTTGGGTAAAGGTACTGTCTGTGAACCACCAAGGTTTCTACTACCCTCTTTATACAAGAAATCACCAAAGAGGGATAAAGAAGCAATAATGGGGTTGTTAAAGACATGGTAAAATTTCATCACTGAGAATTGGCTATCAAGCAATTTTTCATTTTAATAATATGATTTTTGTTAATGTGCTCAGTGAAATAAAAATATATGTATGATTGTAAAAACTTTCATACACATTTCAAATTATATGCTATTTCCTGTAAGACATAAGGGAGAAACATCATTCTGTGCAAGAATATTATATTGCTTAAAAAATATTCCAGATGTTTGAATTTTCTTTTATGAGTGAAGTAAATACCATCCATTAAAAAGCATATTGCTTTTTAAAATAATACTGTTCCATAAAATTATTAGTCTCAATGATTCAATAATGCTTTTCACTGTATTTCAAACTTGCCCAGTGAAGGTGCCTACTTAATTTGTATTTCAAAGCAAAACATCTCAGTTTTCAAAGAAATGGCTAAACTGAAAAAAAAAAAGGTGTGTGTGTGTGTGTGTGTGTGTGTGTGTGTGTGTGTGTCGTTTAAACGTAAAATGAGAAGTAGTATTCATCAGGGCAGTATAAATTTTAGTCTCAGCTTCATCCATTTCTAGCTGTATGACCTTGAACAAGTTGCCTAACTTTGTAAGACTCAGCTTCATCTTCTCTAAAATGGAGAAAAGCATACCAACCTCAGAGGTGTGTTGTGAAGATAAAATCAGATGATTCTTGAAAACAGAAGTAAGGTACTCAACCCCTGCTGTTATCAATATAAATCACTCTACCTAAGGAGAAAGTTTATCTTCAAATCTTCCAACATTTTAAATTCAGTAATCTTCACTCATGGTGCCTATCCACCAAGGATAATTGAGAAATATGGATATACACGTGCATTTGAAATGCACCCATTACTCATCAGCTGTTTGCTTTCCAAATATGAATTTGAGAGCCCCACAGGTTTTGTGGGTAAAAGGTAAGGTCAGAGGCTGAGCTATATAGAGCTCAGTATTTTTCAGGCCTACTAGAGACTTCTGCTTTAATAATGCAATGTTCAATGAGTTCTCAAATACCCTCCAAGTTCAACAATGTGGTAGGAATGAATCCTTCAAATGATGGGAAACTTCTAGGAAGTAACTAAGAGAACAATAAAGGGGATTTTGAAAAATATATCAAAGGCTTCTAGAAAGAGATTTAAAGCAGTCTAACATTAGTTTGCTTCCTAGATCACATCACAGATATCTACTATCTAGCTTTATTTCCTCTGACCTAATCACACTAAGGTGTATATGCCTAGTATGTCCTTAAAAGGTCTCTCAAAAGCTCTTGCAAAAATAACTTGAAATATTTCCCCAAGTGATGGAATGTGATACAAACCTCTCTAAAGAATATTTTACTCACATAACTTCAAAGAAAGTAATGTCGATATTAGAAAAGAAATGCTTTCTGATTCTTCATCACTCTGCCCTTTTCCATGATTAATCTAAAGTATGTATCACACTGTATATTTATTTTACAGATGTTTTCATGGGTGTGAATCACAAGTTATCTGCAAACCATCGGCCACTGCGGAGGCAGTACAAGTAGGTGCTGGTATAGACTCAACACACGCAGTAAGCAGAACTGAACACCAAGCATGTGGGAGGTCGAAAAATAGAAAAGGGAAAAAAAGATTATAGCTATCGTAGATTTCCAACCCTTTAATAGCTTAGTATGAAGGGTGAAATGTACAGGTTCGAACTAGTGTTTACTTGGGCATTTTTCTAGTGGCCAATGGGCGTGCCTGCATTTGGAGTATTTTTCTAGGGAGAATAACTATGTCCTACCATCTCTGAAAACTATACTTAGTGGCTTTGATTCATGGAAATTTGTTCTGCTTGTTTTGTGGAGACAGACATATCCTGGCAGCTCCCCACTTACTTCTTTTGCAACTTTTGTGGCAAGAAGAAAATGTGTTCTTCCCTGTAGTCTCCTTGAAGCACAACCTGGAATAAAGATGATTCCCATTAGATGCAAGCAGAAGGGAAAAGCCAGTTTTAAAAAAGATTCAAACCAAATGCCCTTACGGCACATTAAAGAATGATTCAAATACTTTCACTCTGCCTGAGTTTTATTTTAGAAAACACTGGTTAAAACAATAGTCATGAGGTTGAAAAAAATCATTTTGCTGTTACAGTGAAATTTGCCATAATGTAAAAAGAGAACAGTATTTGCTGGTTTTAGAAATGTTCAGAGAAAACTGCAGGTGGTCACCCTGATACTACGGAGACTCATAAACACACAGAGTGAATACAGACATTAGGGGATGACTAGCAGTGGCTAGTAGGGAAAGAATGCTTAGGAGTAGCAGGGAAAGAACTCCCATGTTGAAAGAGCAAAGCCAAACCAAGGACAGGGTCTCCTTGATATCCCCAGGCTGAGGCCAGGTGTCTGCCAAAAGATGGCAGCGAGCCTACACAAAGCCAAATGTCTTCCATAGGTGCCTGAGTTTATGAATCTGTCACAGGACTGCCACAAGTGCCTCCTCAGACCTAAAACCCTGAAATATTTAAATAGAGTAAGTTTATAAAATACAGTCTGTGACATTTTAAAAGAAACAGACAAACAAAAATCTTATGCTGGACAACAAATTCAGTCAGAAAGCCCAGGGTCTTTCTACATGACCATATTCACAATGTCATATGACATTAAGAAAAAAGTAAATGGCCACTCTATTCTTGCTCCTTAAAAGAGCATATAAAATTTTTAGCAACTTTAAGGTTTTCTGCTTAAACAAGTAAGCTTCCATTTAAAAAAAAAAACTTACTTCTTCAGCATATTTTATTCCCCAGTGATAGCAGATGAATGGAAATCTGCTATACTATTAAAGCTTTATGAAAGTTTAACTCATTATCAATACTATGATTTAATGATACATGCTTAAATGCTAAACATTAAATTTGGCAACATAAAATGGGTCAGAGTGATAGCTGTGGCATAGGAATTTTATACCATGTCAATGTTCACTTAAGGCCAATAAATGATAAAATGATCTATTTAAAAGTTTTTCTGTTCTATCAAAAGTTTATATTTACAATTAAAGAGGGATACATAGTTGAAAATCACAATCGTTTTTCATACAAACATTTTGAAAAAGATGAAAAAGTGCCATTAGCGTTATCTTCATTTAAAACTAGTACTACATTGATGAGAACAAAAGTAGCCTGAAACCAATGCTGAGAATATTTTTAAAATTTTATTAAAACTTTTTGTCATTGTACCTGCATTTATTTTAGGCTTGACCCAATTTTTTTATTCCCTGAGCCATGATCATTTTCAAGGTGAACTACATTTTTGTCTATCTCCTCTAGCAGTTACAACGGCTGTGGTAGTTGAAAAAAATTAACACTATAAATATAGAAATTTTACAATATGCCATTGATGTGCTGAAAAAGATGTGCTAAGTATAAATGCACCAGGTTAATTTTTTTTAAAATAAACTTATGTTTCTAGAAACCCACAATTAGTCCTCAACTCAGATATCTATACTATTCAAGTAATTTTCCAATCAGATACCCAGTAATCATTTTAAATCAGGGAAATTCTTGTATTAATATATTCCACAGGCATTTTCCTGCTACTAGTTGTAGGAAGGTATCATTTCAGTGACAAGGGTTTCAATGGTTTTAATCCCACACACATGAGAAATTGATTTCACAGACTACACATAGCTTGATGCCTTTAAACTTTGATCAATTGCTGAAAATATATCTTAATTTACCTGTATACAATCTTTGGAGATTTAAGCCTGGCAGAGTCAAAAACAGTGAAGTTAAACAGGAACTGGTTTAAGACGGGGGAAGTAGACTATAAGTAGGCTTTCCTAATAGGTCATCAGAGGTTTACCTGGTATTTTCTTGCTGACCCTTCAGGCCTCTTTCCTTTCGCACCTCCACCCACTTACTCCAACACACACAGGTTCAATTTAAAAAGCAACCAATAGCCAGCACAGTAAAATAGGGCAGAGCTGAGAAAAGTTAGTATTACCTTTCAGCCCACTCACTTATTTTAATGATTCATCAGGGAAACCCCAGTTGTTCAAATATACCTGAAATCTCATTAAATAGTAAAAAAAATAAGCATGAAAAAATTTCTGCTTTGAAACATGTCACCAGCAATTCCCCTAACAAAACCTGGATTCAGTATAAAGTAATAATAATTTTGCTAGAAAAATCCTCAAACTAATGTAGTACATTCAATTATCATATGAGAAAAAAGAAACAAGATTAACAATGTATAATAAAAAGCTGGTTTTTGTGAACTGTTCTATAAAGTCAAGAAAAGCAACTTTATCCTAACTCCTAACACCTCAATATAACCTCTGAAGACTAAAATGTAATCTGTCATCAAATATAGAATAATAGTCTTGCAGTTCTAAAACTATGCGCACTGATAATATTCTACATAAACTTAAATAAAGTTTGGCTCATAATATGGAATAAAGCTATTTATTTCCTGAGCTTTAGTTTCAACAATTGCATATGATGCCTAATAAAAATTGATCATTATTCCATTATTTAGTTACGGCAAATACAACCAAATGTTTATTGCATCTGTATTGTACCACCATACACACCTAAATAAAAGCAAAATCTTAAGTATACATATTAAAAGATACAGCAATCTAATATGTTATATGTCCCCATTATGTTGGAATGCTCTAATTTCCTGAATTTGATGTTTGATTACTGTTGCAAGAACTAAGAACTAAGAATTTATGCATCAAAATCAACTTTGGAAGGAAGGCTCATATGCCCTACTGTTTGCGAGAGAATTTAAAGCTATGCATATTGTGCATTTTTAATTATACCAGTTTTAATTATCTAAGTTCATGTTTCTTGCAATGTTACAATTTTATACCCATATATGAGCATTTATTTTTTTCTGACAAATATGCTTATTGCTTGTTGATTTGAGACTTAGCTTTCTGCTTAAAAATACCAGTCTATTAATACAAAATTAATTAAATTAATTTAATACAAAGTCTTGGTTTCAACATTCAAATTTCAAACACAAATTCAACAAATTTTGAGTACTTACCTTGTACCATAATTTGGTTTTTTCATATGCATAATTTCCACAAATAACTAGAAGTTTACATGTCAAAAGTCCATTCCTTTACATTTTTGTAAAGCTATAATCCATATTATACAGCAAATTCTGAGATTTTTTTTTGTAAGATGTTTAGTGGTTTAATTTCACTGACAAAATACCAACCCCTCTTTCAATATTTCACTGCTATTAATTTCATGAATAATTTCAAACAATAACAGTAGCAATGAATTAGTTCTACTGAATAATGAAAATATTTTCAATTTGCTGACATGTTTAAATGTGGTAGCATATTTATGAATCAAGAAAATATTCTACACCAGAAAACCATCTCATCACTCACTTAAACTATTGCATTATCCTCTTAATGACCATGCACTCTGGTTCCCAACACACCATTCTCCAGAGTCAGCCACAAATATATCTTTCCAAAATGAAAATCTGATCATGAAGGGACATGCTCAACAACCTTCAATGCCTCTATCAACTAAGGATAAAATCCATGGCCCTATCCAAGACAGGACTAATTTTCAGGTCTTCTGCTTTCTTTTCACCACTTTTGACCTTCTCCCACTTCAACCTCCCCCAACCCTGCCCAGCCCCATACTTCAAACTGCATCTTAGCAATACTAAGTGCCCACACTCACATAGCTCTTTTACTACTCTATGACTTCACAGAATTATCTTTATTCTATCAGCCTCCTCTCTGTGTCCACCTGATGAACTTTTGGTAAAATTTCTGCTCATGAATCACTGATTCTATAAAGCCTTTCCCTGAATGTCTGTCTCTCAAACACAATTTCCTTCCTACTCTGTACAGTACCATTACACTTGTTTCACTCAATGTCCACATTCTGCTTCTCCATGGAGCTGTGAAAACCCAAAAGATGGGGAATAGGCCACTACTTTCCTGAGGGCTATCCCAGGATCTGCTACATAAGTGATGTCACTAGTTTTATGTGGAGCTGAACTGAAAACCAGGGGAAAACAAGAAGCTGATTTTCTCTGCCTTTACTGAAAAATTGCTTTCATACAGAATCTGAGCAATAAGTGTTAGCGAGCATATATTTGAACATGTTTTATGGTGTTCTCTTTCTAAACACTGATTTCTTTTTTCTTATTGTTCACACAAACCAAGAATTATGGGAAATAACGATTTTTTTATGTAGATATGTGTTTAGTTTAACCTGCTGATACAGTAGAAGTAAACATGATTGAAGAAATGGAAGAAATAGCATACGCAGTTGAATTCTAGGCCAATGTGAGTTTCATGGCCTAAGAGAATATCTGTGAAATCCATGAATTTTGAAAATCACCTGCAGTTTTTATTCTGTTTGATCTATTATCATCCTACTTTAATTCTAGAAGTGGGAAGAGGATAAGAAGCCAGTTCCCTTCCTCATCAATCTGGAGATCTCATTCCACATTTAGTAATTACCCTTTTATTAAATAGAGAAGAATAAAGGCATTTTAAAATACTTCCTGCAAACAATTATTCATTTTATAAATGTTTGAAAAGATGAATAATGTGTTTGCTTTGTCAAGATGGCATTGTGTCAATGTCTTCTCCCTTCTTGAAATGGGCTGTAAACCAGCTCAGTGGGATAAAATTGGGCTCTCTGACCCACTCGAAGATGGAGACCCAAGTAAAGGTATGTCAAAGATCCATAGAGGAAAATGTGTGGACACCATGGTTCAACCACTTTCCTTTCAAAATATAAGAAATAAAAAAACGTCATCATCACAGAACAAATGAAAATAAAGAAATAAGACTTTCAACCCAGGACCCAATATATATATATATATATATATATATATATCTCCCCATTATACTTCACAGCAGACACATGATGTGACCGAAGTAAAGGACACATCCACTTTTCTAGTCTTTGGAGTTTTAAGATTACCTATAACAATTATTAATGTATAAATGTTAAGTGATGATTTATATGTTTATGGAATACAAATGCCACATAAAATGAAATATGGTAACAACATACAGTATTTAATAAAACCCTCCAATAGCTTACAAATCTAGGATTGAGCAGTGTGAGTGACATAAAATTGAATATGCAACTATGATAGGCATACTCAAGTTTTGTTCTAATCCCATAATCACCACTCACCTCAAGCCGCAAACTTTATACTTACCCTCCAAACCTCCACATATATTTTTGATAAGATAATAGGTCTTATGAACTAACATTAGAAAAAATAATATCTGAGGTTTATGTACCAAGCATAAAAAACTGAGAGGAGGCAGAGCCCAGCCACTTAGCTATGTTCTGTACAGCTGATAATCCTATAATCATTCAAGTCCACATCCCCTTGACAAAATCTATAGCACTTCTTTGTACTTATCACATGTAGGATATACTCATATGAGTGATTATTCAAAGTCAATGTCCTTCACTGAATACTAAATCCCATGGGGACACTGAATAGGTCTTCTTTCTTACCATGTATACCTCATCTCTCAGCAAAAGGAAAGTATTTCATAAAAGCATGTTAAGTCAATCAGCCAAAAAAAAAAACCTTTAGCAATGGCCTAGACAATATCTTCCTCATTCATCCATGATCTTTATTGCTATCAATGACAAATAATTGCTTCTTACTACTACTAATTACTATTTATGCTCAGATAAAATTTAATGTACAGATTCTACCACCATGCAAATGTGGCATCCAATTATATTCAACATGTCAGACCTCAGCTCAAGGAAAACTGGCCAATAGCCCCGCCCACTGAGGTTTAGAAACTACATCTCAAGCCATGAGGAACCATCTTCATTGAGAGGACTGGACTCTATAAGAAAATTTAACAAAAGGACAAAGTCTATGACCTGGAAGAAGTCAACTGGACTGGAATTTTCTACTGGACAGAGCATTAACTTGCTACCAAATCTTAGCTTCTATGCCAAACTTTAACTCTGATTCAGTGTGTGGAGGATAATTATAAATATACACAGCAAATGAGTTTAAATAAGATGACTAACAAATTCTTAACCATTCTGGCGCTAGTCAGTCTCATTCAAACATCTTCTAAGAACTTAATCCATATTAACTAAATAAAAACCTGCTGAGAAGTTTCCCCCTCCAAGTGGGAGGCACATATCACATTTTCAGTTAATTTTCAAACAGAAATAGCAGTGTTACTCTAACATAAAAACATTCCCAATGTCCTATTTGAAGTGCAGCAACCCAAGCAAACATGGGTGGCATTCCCTTGATGAGTTGAAATAAATGTCACCAAATATAAAGTTCTGGATTTACTCACTTCCAATGAAAAATGAAAAGGACATAATCTCACAACTCAATCTGATTTATCAGTGAAAGAAAGTAACTAAAACATGCAAGAGAATTTCAAGCAAAAAAATGTCAGGTAAACACAAGAGAAAAAAAGTTTTTCATAGAGGACTAATGGGCTAGAATTAGATATCTTTAAGTATATCAATTTTAGGCACAGTTAACTTTTTAATATTCATTTGATATCAGTGAAAATCATCCTCAAATAATAGATTTTTTTAAATGGTGTTAGGAAAAGTAAGGTGAAGCCACTATTAGGACCTGTCCTTTAGGATCTAAATCAATAAAACTATATTTTAAAGCTGTATCAATTAAAATATTTAGTGATACTTCTCTAATCTCCAAAGTTCTACATAAACACAGAAGTCTATGACAAGTTGGATTAGTTAAAAGGATATTTTCTTCTATGTATTTACTGTAGCAGCTTTTTTCTATCATTATATATTTTTCAATAATCTTGATTTGTAAAAGGTCCAAAATGTTTGCTGATGGATTAAGAAGCCAACACCACTGAAAAACTGGATGATGTCTACAGTTTTCTATTCTAAATTTAAAAAGGCTTGGGAATCCAGTTTAAACCAGGGCTGAGTAAATCTGAGACTAATATACATGGTAATGAGAGCTGTATCACTATTTTTAAATATCACACGAGGCATATTATTAACTACCCACTATTATAAGAAAAAGAACCAATCTGTTAATAATAGACTGGAATTTGAAAGTCCTGACGTTATTTAGAACTCAAACTGTTGAGTAAAGGAAAGGTATACACAAACAACCACATCTAATTTCTAAAAGGTCTTCTATTCTGCAGAGGAAGTACAGGCTTGCCCATATCATCTGACACACATTTTTACTGAATAAAAGATAAGTACCAATGGCTGAAAGTTTCTTGATTGGAGCAAGCACAGTGGCTTTTATCTGTTTAGTGGCCTTGTCTGTCACTATTATCTCTTTATCAACTGGCTTTTCAAGGAGACATTCCAATGACATAAATATTTTGTCTAACAGAGCAGAGACCCTAAAGCACAGAGGATCCTTTGCAAACTACTCAAAGTCATACTCTGCATCCTCACCATGTCTTCAGTAACTCTTTTCATATTTCACAAACTCTATATTCCAAAGAGCAAGGTTACTTAGGAGTTAGTTAATCCCTACTTCTCCCTGTGCCTCTATCCAGCATAGATGTGTACAATATCTGGGAGCCCACATTTCCCTACTAGATTAATTAACATTCACATTCAATGATTCAATCTTAAATCATTTTAGAAATAGTTTCTAGCTTAAAACTTCTAAAACTAGGTACACCGTATCCAGTGTTTTCTATAACAGTTGTGCAATTGATCTGAGTAAAACTGCAATATTATACTCTTGTCATTCCTCTTGCTTAATGTTCTAATGGCCTTTTCCCTACCTCGTTTCTAAACTTTACTTGTATGAGTTAAATTTATAATATCAGATAAACTCCCTCATGTATTTTACCATGTATACTTGCAGGAGTACATTACGTTACCTGTCCCCTGCTGTCTTGTATGCTACAAGACAGGTAATGGGGAAATTTCAATCATCTGCCAAGTTGATTAAGTAGTCTGTGAATTTTTAAAAAATGTATATTGAAGACTGCTACCTATTATCCTGAAATTTATGGTTAGCTTTGCTTTGAAGATTGAACCAATATTAAAACCTTAAAAACACATATTTTGATTCAGCAGTCCCACCTTGGGGGGCAATACTGGGATTGAAACCAGGGATATTCTACCACTGAGCTCTACCACTATCCCTTCTTATTTTTTATAATTATTATATATAGTTATAATTATAAATGTTACATAACTATTATAATATTCAATAAATATTGAAATACAGTCAGTACCTGCGATCCTTATTTCTCAGCCTCCCAAGTACTAAGATTATAAGTGTGTACCATAGCACCTGTCTTAGCAATACCACTTCTAAAGAGTAACCTGAAGTTGGGCTTGGTGGCACATACTTATAATCCCAGCATATGGGAGTCTGAGACAGGAGGATTGCAGGACAGCTTCGGCTATTGAGGCCCTTTGCAACTCAGTGAGACCCTGTTTCAAAACAAAGAATAAAAAATAGGGCTGGGGATGTAGCTTGGAGGTAGAATGCCCCTGGGTTCTATCCCCAGTATTGAAGAAAAAAAAAAGAGCAACCTATAAAGTTATTAAGAATATTTAAAGAAGTTCTTGCCCCAAATTGAAAATAATTAAAATATTCCATAAAAAGAGATCTCATGATTAAAAATCAAAACTCATCATAAAGAAGTCTATTTATTGGCATTGGAAAATGTTTACACTTGAATTATTCCATGAGTAAATACATGGAAAATATATGATAAAATGAATATATAGCCATGAAAGAGAGAGTGCACAGATACAAATAGATGCAAACAAGCATGTGTGGTAGGATTACAAGTGGTTTTGCTTTTCCTTTTGTATTTCATTTTATTCTTCATTTTGTCTTTATTGATGATATTTCAGCTTCAATTAAGAGAAAATATGAATTTTTTGTTAACTTCAGAGAAAGAAGCCAAATTATGTGAAATACCAAACTTCTTCCCAATCCTTCAGGAGCATCCAAGTAGTTGTCAAATTATTCTAAAACTTATTAAAAAACTAATCAGCAAGGGTTAAAACTAATGGTGCTCCATAAAATTCACAAACACTATAATTTGGCTTTGCAAATACTGCTTTGTCTAACATAAAATAAAAGTAATTTCAATTAATTTTAAAATGTATTTGAATTATGAAATAATTGTAAACAGATCAAGATCTTATTTATAGAAAAGGGATCTGCAGCTGCACTTTTACAGAGTATGTTTGAAAATAAAATACCATATTGGTAGTTATAGTTTTGAATAGGAACACAAGCAAGGTATAATGCAAACTTAAAGTTTTAAAGTTCAAGTAAAATGTCAACATTAGGTTATGCTTTAAGTAATTAGCTATGGGTCTTGAACTAAGGGGAAATATTTAATTAAAGTGAATAAAATTAAAAAGAACTCCTAGTTTCATACTCAATTTCTAAAGTGTCTTATATTAAGAAAGCAGAAAAATGTTATTGCATAATCATCCATATGTGTTACACATGTTAACGACTGCAAGGGCTGGTTGGATATCCAACTAAAGGAAATGGAGTTTTGCAATTTTGTAGATCATGTCACACAACCACTCAGATTTTTTTCTATATTTATATACATGCAATATGTGCATAGATATTTAATAAGCACTAACCAATGACAACTCAGATTTAACATATAAATGTTTTTAAATAGAACCTGCAAACTCTAGTATTTTTTACAATCTAAACAAGATTTGTGAATAATAAAATAACTGTTTTGCAATGGATTTTCAATGCAACCATTTCCGATATTTCATTTTATAATCATCTAGTCTGAAAAATATAACAAATCTAAAACAAAAAGCCTCTCACTAAAAATGTACAAATTGTTCATCTACAGCCAGAAAACACAAAAATACTAATAAAAACATATAATATGTAGGTGCAAATATTATAGACAAACTTATTTCACCTATGTCAAGGGGCACTTGGGCTATATCTATCAATGTATCTTTCTATATTTGAAAGTAAGCACAAACTTGATTGGAAAAAGAAATCCTAACCTTAGGAAATTGCCATGTGGCATTTTTTAAACTTTATTACCACTTTGGCGACTCTCTGTCCCAGAACAGATCACCTCCAACATTAGTACTCTGACCTTCTAGAAACTGACAGATAAAGTTTATAGTGGGGGAAAAATGAGTTTTTATGGGCCTCCAAAAGGGAATTCTTATGACACTAAAAACCATATAATAATATTGATTTGATAACCAATTTTTTACTGCCAAATTATAGACTTAAGATTTCTAGAAAAAATACCCAAGCAGATTCTCCATAAAATACAATAAGAAATAGGCTTGGACTCATAACAAACTATCTAGTTTCTTTGTAAACTTCAAACATGCATATAAAATTATTTAAATCAGATCTTCCTTAAAGTGCTGAGTATCCCAAGACCCTCTTGCATTTAGACTGGCTGACCCTCCTCCTGATATACTTGTCAAAAGTCATATCAGTGACTCTGGTAAGTTTTTAGGCAACTCACTGTTATGCCTGTCTCTGCTTCTAGCCTAAAGGCAAATATACAATGTATGAAAATAAGGATTATTTTCTTGTAACCATCTTCAAAAATCAATTAGAATATTCAAAATATTCTATTCTCACAAATGAAAATAAGTTGCTTACTGAAATGACAGTCTTCCATTTCACTGCCTTAAAAATTAAGCTGGCATGGATAATAAAAGTGTTTTCTGACTTGGTATGCTTAGCATTCAAATATTTTTAAAACAAACACTAATCCATAATTAGATTTCCTGGGTGCAATCTATAGAAAATAGAATTTGTTTTATTTTCTGGGAGCAATATTAATGATTTGAGATTTTTAAAAAACCTTATAAGAACAATACTATGGCATACAGAACTTATAAGCAACCTGCACACAAATGTTTCTCATCCTTTTCAGCCTGATTTTTAGCAGTCATTCACTCAACAAGCATTGTGCCTACTAAATTTTGCCCCTCGGTATTCTAGGTGATTGGGGATAAGTTAGGCAGCAAAGTAAAGGGACCTCTTATCACAAGTAATTTTTCTTGGTTAGAGTAACAAAGGAATCATCATCTGAATGTTATATAGGAGTACTTATAAAGAAAAGTAACACAGAGTAAAGAGGCTAGTGACTACTTAGGGCTGGTGTTGGTATTTTATACAAGGCTGTCAGAGAACACCTGGTTGAAGATGATCTGACATTTAAAGAGAAACCAAAAGACAAGAAGGAGGAACTATGCACATTGGATCTAAAGCCCCCCAAACATCAGCAACAGCAGAACCTTGAGATGGAGTGTCCTTGGCATATGCAGAGCAGAGGAAGGTCTGCAAGACTCAAATGCATAAGTGAATGTGCCGTATTCAACCAGCATTGGTTGAATGACTACATTCTAACAATTACACTCAATACTATATGATATTAAGGAAACCCAAAATAGTCTCTGGCTTTAGCCTAAATATAATTATGATACACAATGATAAATATTCTAAGACATTGGAGCTAGTGTCAGCGTACCAGCAAGTTTTAAGTAAACTTCAAACAGTGCCAGAGGAAAAGGGTAAATTCTGTTTTGTCCAGATGACCTGGTACTCATCAAATCATTTAAAATCTTTATTCCAAAGCCTCTTTCAGGTCTCCACAGCACTAATTTCTGGATTCACATGGCGCAAAATAAACTTAATACATCCCACTTTTGTGTGTTTTAGCCTAAGTCAGCAAAACAGGTTTTAATTTCTCATTTAAGTGCTATGTTTAGGTTTTCATGTTGTCTAATAGGGTTGAAGCTTTCAGACATCAGATGGTGGTATAAGCACACAAGAGGAACACCTATTAAAGCCCTTTGGATGGTCACAGAGGCACATGGCATGGACCCATCTGATTCCCCCATGCCAACTACATGCATGAATGTTACCCTAAAGCTGGGGCGCCCAACTTCATCCCTGCTCAGCTCAAAGCAGTTTATGACAGACTCGACATCCTTATTCCTTTGCTAAGGGGTACATTCATGTGATAGAAATGAGGAAAAATTGATAGGAAATTAGCTCATGTTAAATGTGTGTAAAATTGTAAAAGTCAAAATGTATTTTCCTTATCTACCTTTGGCCTGAGAGGTGTCAGGAAGTTACTAGACAGAGGGGGTAATGCACCAGTATTGGGAATGGCCTAGGAAGATTTGAGAAAGCTCTGATTATTAATAGATATATTTCAGAAATAATTGTGTCAAAATGGCAGACCTGGAGAGAGAAAGGCTTGGCTTTGTTCAGGAAGCAAACAGCTATTGAAACTTAGATTGACTTAGCTAAAAGTAATTAGCAAGTCCATAGGAGAGGGGAACTAGGCCTTTCTCTGTCTAAAGACAGATCTACATGATTAGATAAGCTAGCTAGGATGGGAGAGGGGCTGACCTTCATGAAAGGAGACACCTTGCCACACCTTGCTGGGGGAGGTACCTTACAGGGATGTTCACTACATCAGAAATACGTAAACAAGATGGAGATCATGGGTATAAAAAGTCCAGTCCATGTGCTGTATCTTTGGGGTGGTGAATTGGCTTGGACCCCCCACCCCCATGCTATTCTGGCATGGGGCTATAACTATCTTCTGTATTTCTATCTTTTTAATAAACTTCTTTAAATCTTCAAAAAAAAAAATTTAACAACAAACATGACCCTTAGAGCTTGATGCTAGTCTCCAGTCTACTTCCAATTCCTATCAACTCATCAAGCACAGCACCACCCACACACAACAGACTCATCATTTTTTTTTCAAACATTCTATACACATCTCCACCTACAAGCACTGTTTCTGCTATCTATTCTTTCTGATTCCTTTTGCCTTTACCACCTGTAAAACCCTTACATGTAGTTCAAGACCCCATGCAAACTCCATCCCATCCATGAGGACTTGGTCAATCACTCACCCTCATTCAGCCCTCAGAACCAGGCATTCCTTCCTCTATACCGTCTTGAACTTTGCTTCTACCCCAATTAGAGAAGTTATCACAAATTCTCTTATCCTACAGTTGTACAAATATCTGTATATATTCCACAACCAGATTTCAATTTTTGGGGAAAAAACTTCATATGCAATTCCTGTTCATATATATTCATAACCTAGCAAAGTGCCCTGTGAAAAACAGGCATTCATTAATATATTCTGAACTCTCATTTATAGTCTATTGTAATTTCTTACCTTACAAAAAAAAGAGCCACAATGTATTCCTGGATTGAAAAATGCTGCACCATCAGAGTGACTTGTTCAGTTATTACTGTTATTCAGCTATTCAAGCAAGTCTAAATCACTGCAGATATCATTGAATAAGAAGATAAATACAGCAAATCATAAATATAAAGCACTTATAGAGTATAAGTGTTTACTGGTCATAATAAACTAGCATTAAACAAAGAAATGAAAAGCACACAGCTTACCTGCATTAGGAAGCATCACCAAGGATACTAAAAGAAATCATCTAGCAAGTATTTATTGCCTAGTGTGAACTGGATACGATAGTGATACTGAAAATAGGTGAAAATGATAATGAAAAGTTGAAAGGACTGAAATTTTGCATGCAATATTCTTAAGCTCAACATGTTGGCCAATAAATTATTACTTCCAAAAGTATGGTCAAAAATATCAGTTTAAGGACCAAATGCAACTCCCAATACCCAATTCCAAGTTCCAATGTAGTAAGCTTATCTTGGCTAAATTGTGATTATGTAGGAACTCTTCTCCCAGGATTTCTTCTGAATGTTAAGAAGCTTCCTTTATTCTTAGTAACTATAAACTACTCAGATAGAAAATTTGAGTTTCAGACACTTGAATACATTCTCCGCTTTGAGATAAGTTCTATCCATGCACAGGTTGTTTTAGTAATTAAGGTACCAACAATGTTGCCATCATGAATGAAAAGGAAAGAATTTATTAAAATGGTGTTCTATAGAGAATATGGTATGGGAGATGGTGGAGAGTGGTTCACTTTGTCCTCTGAGATCAAAATCACAGAAACAGAATGGAAATACATGATGTCACTTAGACACTGGAAAAGCTATAAAAGACTGATTCAAACTACCTAGTCATACTCTGAGCAAACTGTCTATAGATTTTGAATGAAGAAGTCTGCTTTTTTCTAAGGTGGTTGAGGTCGAAGTCAGCAGAATTAACGATGATCTCTTAAGGTTTCTTTTAGATGTGAAATTTTATTTTACATAACCATTTGCATGTGTATTGAAAAATATGAGCCTGTCACTCTAAGAATTAAAAGAGATAATGTATCCAAAATGTTATCTGATATAAAATCTGATTTAGTATCCCTTAGCTACAGGAGGCTTCCACTGATCTTATAACTCCTTGTAAATAAACATCAATAATATGAATTAACAAATGACCTGTTTGCCTTATGAATAAATAAATTAACATTGCCTATATTCTCAAAACTTTAGATCCTTATATATGAATGCTACAAAACATCTTTGTTTAAACAACAGTCTATGCACAGATTAATAAAGAAGTTGTATTTTTTTATATAGTCATGGAATAACTTGCTTCCAACAAACTCTGATATTAAACCATCTGGAGGATTTCCTATGACTCTTATAGCTGTATATCCTTCACTCAAAACAACTCTGAAAGCCAGGCACAGTGGCGCATGCCTGTATTCCCAGTACTTGGAAGGCTGACACAGCAGGATCACAGATTCAAGGCCAGACTCAGCAACTTAGCAAGATCCTCCGTAATTTAGCAAGAGTCTGTTCCAAAATAAAATGTGCTGGGGGTATAGCTCGAAGGTAGAATTCACCAGGGCTCAATCTCCAGTACTAAAACAACACTAACAACTTTGACATCATTATACTATATTATATATTATCATTATTATATATTATATATTATATTATTATATTATGTTATATATTATATTATACTATATTACATCAATAGCCACTTAGCAAAAAAATTCTAAAAAGTTTAGTTCACATGCTTCTCAAATGTAAAATATTACTGTACCACCAAAATGTATAAGTAATATTAAAAAATATATTTTATTCATTTTTTATTTCATTCACAACATGACAAGAAAGAAAGAAAAAAGAAAGGAAGGAAGGAAGAAAGAAAGGAAGGAAACAGAAAAGAACAAGAGAAAAAATGAAAGACTACAACAGAGAGGAAATATTCACATTAGGTTATTTAAGGCTCTTTCATTCTTGATTTAGTATGATCCAGACCTTCCTAGCTCTAAGAAATAAAAAGGACTGGAATTTGTATTTCTATAATTTACCCGTAATTTTCAGTAATCTGGGTTACATTAATATGCATGATCAAAACCCCCCCAGTGGAAATCCATTTGTTACAAAGTCATTATAAGTTTTCTTTTCTTTCTTTTCCTAACTGGAGCCTTCCATCCCCCAAATCTTTAAAACAGTTGTTATAGCATGGTCTATATCATTCATACATGTAATAATATGCATACATAAATAAACAGCTTACACTGGGGAAGAATGGGGAAAGGAAAGAGAATAAAGACACAGGAGGAAGGAGGAACAGAACATTGGAAAATGTAAACTATGCTTTTCAATTCTGTGAGAACCGTAGAAATAGCTTTAGCATAAATAAAAGATCACAAAATAATAATATTTTTAAATAGGGAAGACCCCCACATATACATTTAAAATCAGTGATTCTGTTTCTGAAAATTTTTCAAACTTAAAAAATATTTTTTGTAATTTACCATAGGTATTATTACATTGTTGCAATATTCCATCTATGTCTTATCTCTAGTAATCTCGCTTAGGTAATCATCATTCTCCACATACGTTTCTCCTGGACAGATTTTAAATATGTCCTGTTCTTAGGATAATTTCTATTGCACAGTGCTGAAAAGATTCATTAATTTCAATCACCATCAATTCCATATACCACATATACTTTTTCTGCCTTTTTGTTCAAATATGTTTCACTGTGGCCATTCAAAGGGAAATTATACATTCCAATAACATTTGAGTTCCTCTCAGTTACCCTTTCAGTGGCTCAGGGTAATGATAGAGTAAAGAATCACATTCTTCACAGGCTTTTTCCCCCCCATTTGGTAGAATTTCAACTTCAAATCTACTGTGCCAAAAACCAGTGGGTAATGTCTAATGTTCTTCTCTAACGGTAGCTTACTTTAGAGGCGAGGGAAGAGACAGAGAGAGTCAGGAGAAAGCACTCATTCCGGTTTATAGAGAATCAGCATATGGGATAACCAACCTCATACCCTGTTTTCCTAAAATAAAATTATAGAACCATCATAAGTCGTGGGAGAGGGGAGGAAAAGAAGAAGTATAAGAAAATTTCAACTATTTCTGAGTAGAAAATGGCTATGGGGTAAAATTGCTGAAAGTTATCTAGCCCTAAATTCTCACTGAGATCAGGACAAAAAAAAAAAAAAGCTACATATGTATAAAATCTGTAGTTTATGTATCCCTTATCATTTCTCATAGGTAGAGGCTTCCTTTGTACGCTGGATAAAAGCTACATTCCTTTATTCCTTAGACTACAAGAATGGAATAAACAAAAGCATAGTCAGATAACATAAATGCTTTCATTTTAAAACCAGTATTCATAGACAATCTACAGTAATCCATATGATCTCAAAAGAATATTCCGACAATGACAAGTCCCTCTTGTTTATAACATCATCTCAACTTCAATTTTGTCTGCAGTTATCTCTTTTAAGACAAATAGATCTGGAGTCCTTACATGATACAAAGGCCTTTTTCTCAGGCCCACTTTTATTTGGTTATCTTTTTAGGTGCACTAAAGATTGAGTTTACAATAAACTGAACAGACAGCATACAAAAGGCTTTTAGAACTATACCATATGGTCTAGGGAAGGGAACAATCTGGACCATTCCCATTTCAATCTGCAAGCTTGTCCACCTCTATAACACATTATACCACTGTAATAAAATATTAAGATGGAAACGTAAAAGTGAAAATAGTCTATCTTTAGCATTACCAGGCAACCACACTTCTAAAAATTTACTGATAAACTTAATAAACATTTACTTTAATTTATATTCTGAGATTTTGGAATGCAACCTCAGGGATACAAACCTAGGCCACTATTCAATAGAAACAATATTTCAGCAGGGATATGTGTGAGTATTCAACTTATGCTTCAGAAATTTAGAAGGAAAAAAAAACCACTTTTACAGGGGCATGTTGGCAGGAGCTGATGTAACAGATGACACATTCTTGGAAATCAAATAAAAGCAATAGGGAAATGCCCATTGTTGCCTGGTGAAGGCCTAATCACATGGACACAGCTGGAACCAATGTAGATCATTCATTAATAAAACTGTATTGTAGTAGCCACTTTTCGATGCATTTCAATTGCTGCTATAGCCAAATCTCTGAATTTCTTTGTTCATTGTTAGTAAGATTGTTTTTAATAGGAAATGTGAGAAGATTTAGGATGGGGGGGGGGGCTTGTTCTCATACTAAAATAAATGAGACTAGTTCAAAAAGCTAAATGTCACTTTACCTTGCAATCTACTTATACTATCAGCAGCTTAAAATATGCAGTGTAAACCTGAAAAGGGGGAACTCATATGGTACTATAGATAAAAAGTGAGCAGTATGAGTTGCCATGAAAAACATATGAAATACTTGTGAAAAAAATTTAAGGAATAATAATAAATGTTGGGGTTGGAGAAATTAAAATGTCAAATATTAGGGAGGGGAGAATCAAACAACTGAATTAACAAGCATCTTTTAATGAAATACTTTCTTTGAATTTTGACACTAAACTATCCACCATATATGCCTAAGGGAAGATTACTCATACCTTTGACCACATAAACTTTGAAATCATTATTTGTTATTATGATATTAGATATCAAACTTATTAAATATCAAACTGATATTCAAATCCCCTACATAGGAGTTATACTAGAAGGCTATATTGAAATTTAAATGAAATAAAATTCTAGTTAAAATTATAAACTTGGTATTTAATAAAATCCTACTTAAAACAATATTTATGCAATTTTTGCTTTATCTAATACATTAATTTTCCATGTTTTCACAATTGTAATAATTAAATTATTATATCATAATTCTTGAAAAACATGTAGTATAAAACTATAAAGATAGAATAGCTTTTGCTACATGTTTGGAATTAAACAGTAGGATAGAATTTATTACCTACACAAAAGAAAAACTCAGCAGTATCTGTCAAAAATTGTTTTACAATTATAATTCTTAAGTATAGTCTATTTCTCCAACCTCGATGTGTATTTAGAATAAACAGGACAATTTATGTTGCATTTCCTAAGTTATATATTCCCACCATGGAAAAATAAAAGATTTAATTGCAAATAAAAAATATACTACTGTAGAAAATGCATTTAAAGTCAATAATAACATTTAATATGCAATAAGTATTATTCAGGTTATGTGAACATACAAAGTACAAGAAGTGTTTGTTTGTGTTATCTTTATTCACCAATTATTAGGACTTGGCTCAGGAGATTCAAAACAGTCACAAACACACCTGGACCAAAAGGGAAAGCATTTCACTGGCATTCTTTCCAGATACTGTTATAATTTAGATACTTAAAATGTTAGCCTAAGGCTTCAGTCAATGCAGCTTAAGAGGCATCCCACCCAGATTCTTTTCAATAACACTGCAGAGGGGCGAAAAAAAATGCTTAAATATGGGTTTTAAAACATACCACCAAAGAGGAAGGGGAAGCATAGCATTTATTACATGTGCATTATCCATAAAAAGCAATTTGAGTATTTGTTTGTTTTCCTAAAGTAATGATCCAATATGTTGCTGAACCTGTCTAGAATGAGGAAAAATAACAGGTGAGTTTATTTAATGCATACTTCTGATATACCTCTGTTTTACAAATCCTTTTAATGCTTGTAAAACATCTTCTGAACTAAAAACAAATATCTGGGTTAAAAAAAACTGCTAGACTTCACAATTTTATCTTAAAATGTACATAATAGATATGTTTTCCAGTACATAGAGCATATAAAAAATTTCATATAAATATTCTGTGAACTACCGTTTACTTTTTCAGCCATATTTCCTGTGCTGTTATAAAAATATAACTTTTCCTCCCATAGTCATTTTCTTAACAAAAGTCATTGATGGATTTTAAAATAAAAATCCATCAAAATAATATTTCCTCCAGAAAATCATATTCTATTTTATCTTGCCTTGATCATAAACACTTATTTATAAAAGGTATCACTTGAAAAGAAACCATTTGTTTCTTGGTTAATACAATATAAAACACATTTACATTTTGAGGAACATTCTACGAAATTTCACAGAATGCTTGCTCATAGTGAAAATCTCGTCTCCTGCTCAAATCATCTCCACTAAAACTCATGACACCACATTTTCACACTCCTAACAGTAGGTCACCAAGTATAATTTGGTGAGAACAGGGAAACTTAAAAGCACTTCTGTGTTTTACCTTGCATTTTTATTTCAAAGGGAAATGCATTTAAAGGCACATCCTTTATTTTCATGGAAATTCACTTGCTTATCCAGCAAGACTTATCAGAGTTCTAAAAATGAGTATTCAAATTTGTAAGAGATATGAACTGACCCTGAGTTTTAGACAAAAATAGAAAACAATAGCAGTCTTTTTGGTCTCAATAAGAGATAGCTTGGAATAAAGATCCATATTACACAAGTAAATATTAAAGTTTCCATTCAAATAAGCTGAGAAACAGACAAGATTCCAACCAATCAAAAATACTATGTCAACATGACCAAAGTTAGCAATATGCAGAGGGGCTTTTTGAAAACTATGGCAAAAATGCAACTGTAAAGGAAATCTCCAGGAAAGCTTGCAAAATGTAAATTTAGCACAGTTTCTATAAGGAACAATGCCACTTTCTAAATGTGGAAGTTTTGAGAATATTTCTATTTCAGAAAAAAATACTTTTTTTTCATAATGATCTTAATGAAGGCAGAGGAAGACAAGAGGGTAAAGGACTGATGGAAGTAGGGAACACTAAGCCAGCTTGCCTTCCTTCAGTGGTGCTGTGAGAGTCGACCCTCGGCCCCACAAACTCACCGCCAGAACCAAGCTACACAAAACATTTTGGCTTCAAGCCTATAACCGTGCCAGGCTGTTTGTTATTTTTGTGCTAGACTCCCTCAATTGAGACAGTGTGGGATTGTCACTTTGATGCAAATAGAGAACAAAGAATAATATAGTATTGGAGGGGGGATTTCTTTTTTCTTTTTTTTTTTTTTTTTTTTGCCCCTTAAAGTCAGATTAACATTTTGATTTCTTTGACAGGTCTTGAAAAGACTCAAGAAACAAGAGTTATGGTGAAGAATGGATAAATTCCCGAACAAAATTAATGTTGAGTACAATATTGTTGACAGTTTAAGAGCCATGTGAGAGATTAATATTTTTAAAAATCAGCTTCACAAAGGGCCCAAATCATAGAGGTATCTGTTTAAGAGGCCCAAGATCAAGATATACGTAAATTGTAATCACATAATCTCATTTAAAATCTGATAGCATGAAGATAGACTATAAATTGGCTAAAGAAAGGAACTAACATATGCATTGCAATTTTTAGGTCAATACATGGAGGCATATTAGGTGCTATTCTAACCTTGTTTTCGCCAGAATTTAAAAAATCTGAGGTAAAGATTATAATATTAAAATTTGAATATTTTATGTCTTCACAAGGAAAGACATAAATGATTGGAAAAAAATGTTTGAAGGATTAAACCACAAATGATCTAGAAAGTTGCCATAGACACAAACAGGAAAACCGTTTCTTCTATCCTATTCAATTCTGTACTAGAAGCAAAACTAACCCAAATGAGAAAGCCATGAGTATGCTATCTCAACCTTTGGCTACATATACTATCTCAATCTGGTGACTAAAAACACCAAAAAGCCATAATCCTCTAGAGTATGACCTTTTTCTCTCTAACACACAAGTCAAGTAGAGGTAGAATGCCATTTTTTCCACACCCAGTGAACAAAGCCTGGACTGTGGCACGCCTACATCTCATGCTAACATATTTTGCACTAAGCTCAGCATCATCTAGAAGCAGTATGCTTCTCCCTGCCAATCAGGGGGCGAAGGGGTTGTACAACCAGTACAGAGTTAATAAATAGCACCAAAAGTCTACTAGCCCTTCTCCTGGCTCATCTCCATTGAATCAACTGTAAAAAGAAAACCAATGGCTGCTACAGAAATAGCCAGAGCTGAAGCACTTGCCTCGGAAGTCACACGTGGAGGCATGGAGCATTCAACACCTGAGCCTATCTAATTTCTGACAAAATGATCCCCTGCCCAGTTTTGTTTAGGGCCACAGAATCTGATAGAAAGTCACAATCAGTGTTAGGAAAGGCAGTGGGGGAGTGAGAATAGAACATGGGGAAGAAACCAACCAAGAACAGTGGCCCAACTTCAAACAATATTCATACTTCTCTTATTCTAATTAGTGTCTATGCCTGTACATAACACTTTAGGATGAGAAAAACTATGTTCAAGGGTTCAGGTAGAATGATTTGCTTTGCAATGGCATGGCTAGGTCAGCCATGTAATTAAATAACACATTATTTTCCCCTCACTGTTCTCCTTTCCCCTTTTCCCTTTTTTTTCCTCTAGGACATACTGTTGGTGTTATTACTTCATGGGACACCAACAGTTGTAGGCAAGGCATTCATGTACTGCCAAAGTGGTCCCAAGAATGATGTCTGGCTGGCTTTAGTTCAACAAGAAATATGAGGAAAAACCAGAAAACAAAAAGAATCAAACATGTAGAAGAAACCAGGCAATAGGCTGGTGGGTGTGTGTGTGTGTGTGTGTGTTGTTTTCTTTTCTTGTCAGTTAATGGTACAAATGAAATGGGGTCGGGGGATTCTGGAAAAGCCAGCAAGCCTAACTCAATTACAAAAAAAAAAAAAAGATTAGAGAAGTTAAATGTGTATAACTTGGCTGACAACCAAGAAACAATATGAGAGCTGTCCACAACCTCCAAAGTATATACATAAAAAGAAGAGTGTGGAATTTTCATCTACTATAGAAGTGTGAATATATGAAATAATAATGAGATAAAATAAAAATAAAGAAATCTGACTTCAAGCTGCAGGGAAGTAATCTGGTAAAACTTAAGAAAAGCTGCTTCCCTCTCTTTGGAAACATTGATTATCTTACTGATCCCCACTGCAATAAGCAGTACATGATAGACAATGCCACATAATACCAAAGGAATAAATTGATGGTTGTATAAAAATAAAGTCCCTTTTGCTTACCTGATAATCCAGATACATTGGTATCTCTGCACACATCCAATCTGGCTTAATGCAGAGGTACCTGCCAGACCACAGAGGGCACATTTAACTATTATATTAAAAATAAATCCAGTCTGAATTTTAAATCCTGATCTGACATGGATTATCTAGTCAAGTTCTTGGATATTACGAGACGAGAAAAGAATGTTCAAGAATAGAAATGTGGTCAATGATTCTACAGTTATTTTTAATTAATAAGAACTTTTTTAGTCTTTCCAAGGATTTCCCAAATCAATTATAAATCAAAAAGTATAATAGTTCAGAATTGAGGCCCTTAACCTTCATCAAAGGCTGGCCTTAAGAAGTCTTTGTACTAGTATATTAAATATGTAACATTTGTGGGTTTATGAAAATGAATATCTCTCTAGGGAGAAGGTCAATAGTTTGTCAGGTTCGCAAGGTCTAGAATCCAAAAAATGTCCTGATTCTCTGCTGAGGACCATCTAGTACCTTAGAGGAAAGTTGGAATGAACATGGATATCAGTCCTGGTTTGGGTCTTCCATCCCAGGGAAAATCAGAGGGACATAGACACTTGATCTGCCACAAATACCTTAAGAACACCACTTTCAGATGGGTGTGGTGACACACATTTGTAATCCCAGTACTAGGAGGGTCACAGATTCACAGGTAGCCTCAGCAACTTGTGAGGCGCTTCAAACTTAGTGAGACCCTGTTTCAAAATAAAGAATAAAAAATGGGGCTGGGGATGTAGCTCAGAGGTACAACGCCGCTGAGTTCAAAGCCCAGTTCTAGAAAAACAAACACTACTTTCTGGGAGAGAAATACATCAAATATAAACTATTACTTAACTCACATGGCCTATGTTTTCTGAAAGCCTTGTAAAGTCTTGAAGAGAACTAAGACATCATATACAACTAGTGAAGGCTATCATGTTCTGCATGTATTAAAATCAGGATCCCTGGGCTTATCAATACTGACAGGGTCAGAACTAACATAGCAACTCATCCAAAAAGGACCATATGACAAACAAAAATGGAAGAACAACCACAGGATTAGTCAAGCAGATCTCTTAAAATGATCATTTCAAACAGTAAACAGAAAGTCAAAATAATTTGTATCAGAAAAAAAAATGGAAAAACTTCCAGGCACCCATTCTGAACAAGATGGGAAAGTATTCACAGCCACAGAGAACACCCTGAACTGGCAGGGCATATACCTGATTTAAAAAAAGAAAGAAAAGAAATGCCAAAAAGACAGAAGTCAAGTAGAGGGAGGGAAATTCTACCTTTGAAGGTGGCCTATTTCAAATAATGATCATGTAATATATTCTCTCCAAAAATAATATAATATTTAGACTTTCACCTACCCAGCCTCTACCAGGCATGGTACTCAGCACTGAGAATTCAGTGGTGAGCAAATCAACAAAGCCTTGCCCTGCCGTTTCTTAATTTTGGGGAGCAGGAGAAGGTTGCAAGGAGAAAAATATATTAGTAATATCACTACAATTGCTTTTTTTACAGGTCTGGGGATGGAACCCAGGGCCATTCGACCTCCGAGCTACATCCCCTGCCCTATTTTTTATTCTTTATTTTGAAACCGGGTCTCACTGAGTTGCAGAGGGCCTCACTAAGTAGCTGAGGCTGTCCACGAACCGCGATCCTCCAGTCTCAGCCTGCCGAATGCTGGGATTACAGGTGTGCACCACCATGCCTGGCTTTATTTCAGTTTTTGACATATGATATGAAAGAAGTAAGATAATGTAATCAAGTAAGATGATATATGTGAATGACCCATATATATACTATCCAGTATGTCCCAGAGATCTTCAATCCAATTCTCAAAGGCAATCAGGTTCTTAGACACTGAAACCAAGAAAGAACCACGGGGACAGAGTCAGACATCTGCATTTCAGAGGTAAAAATAGAATAGGAATTCCGAAAGACAATGTATAACAACATCATTATCTACACAAGTAAAGTAAGTACGCCTAGAATGAGTGATGATATTCTGTTATACACTCTAGCCTTAGATGATAAGCAGAAGAGAACAAGTAACTGAACAACACTGTGTATTCTTTAAAAAACCTGGCTGAAGCTGGGCGTGGTAGCACACGCTTGTAATCCCAGCATTAGGACAGGAGGATTGCACAGGTTCGAAGCCAGCCTCAGCTATTTAGTGAGGCCTTTTGCAAGATTTTATTTTTTTTAACAATTTTTTTTATTGAACATAAACAGTATACATTTACACTATATTTGGTGCCCTCTACCCCCCTGCCCCCATTTTCTCTTCCCCCCTCCCACCAATGGTTGTCCAGGTTAACCATGTCTTATTCATAATTTTACACATGTTCAGGTGTAGACCCTCATTAATCAAGATCTGCCTTTCTCCTCTCCTATCTTTCCATTAAAACTTAGCTAGTATTTCCCCTCTAATATCTGGAGTCCCACTGGTATCCTTTGTGTTTTCTAGTTTGGGCATATTAGAGGAAACATGTGTATCTTCTCCTTCTGTGCTTGGCTGATCTCACTTAACATGATGCTCTCCAGGGCTTTCCATCTTCTTGCAAATGATATAATTTTGTTCTTCTTTATGGATGAATAGAATTCCATTTTGTGTATTTCCCACAGTTTTGCTATCCATTCATCTGTTGATGGTGGTCTGGGTTGGTTCCATATTTTGGCTATTACAAATTGTGCTGCTATGAACATAGGTATGCATATGTTGCTGTATTTCTCTGAATTCAACCCCTTTGGAAAGATACCCAGGAGTGGTATAGCTGGATCATATGGTGGATCTATTCCCACCTTTCTTAGGAATCTCCACACAGATCTCCATAGTGGCTGAACTAGTTTGCACTCCCACCAACAGTGTAAAAGAGTTCCTCTTTCCCCACATCCTCGCCAGCATTTGTTGTTGTTTGATTTCTTTATGCTTGCTACTCTGACTGGGGTTAGATGGAATCTCAGTGTAGTTTTGATTTGCATCTCCCTGATGGCCAGTGATGAAGAACATCTTTTCATGTATCTATTGGCCCTTTGTATCTCTTCTTTTGTGAAGTGTCTATTTAGTTCTTTTGCCTGTTTCTTGATTGGGTTGTTTGTTTTGCTAGTGTAGAGTCTTTTGAGCTCTTTGTATGCTCTGGATATTAGCCCCCTATTAGAATGGTGGCTGGTAAAGATCCTTTCCCATTCTGTAGGCTTCCTCTTTAGGTTATTGATAGTTTCCTTTGATAAGAAGAAACTTTTTAGTTTGATGTTATCCCACTTGTTTATTCTTGCTTTAATTTCCTGAACTTTGGAAGTTTTGTTGAGAAAGTTACTGCCTGTGCCAATATGTTGTAGTGTTGAACCTATGTTATCCTCTACTAATTTCACAGTCTCAGTTCTAATTTCTAAGTCTTTGATCCATCTTGAGTTGATTCATGTGTTAGGTGAGATATAGGGGTTTAGATTCATCTTTTTACAAATGGTTAGCCAGTTCTCCCAGCACCACTTGTTGAAAAGGCTGTCTTTTCTCCAGCGTATGTGTTTGGCCCCTTTGTCAAAGATTAATTGACTAAAGATGTGTGGGTTTGTTTCTGTATCTTCTATTCTAATCCACTGGTCAGTATATCTATTTTTGTGCCAGTACCATGCTGTTTTTACTACTATTGCTCTATAGTATAGTTTGAAGTCTGGGATTGTAATGCCTCCTGCGTGTTTCTTGTTATTGAGAATTGCTTTGGCTATTCTAGGTCTTTTCTTTCTCCATATGAAGTTCATGATTGATTTTTCTAGGTCTCTGAAGAATGTCACTGGTATTTTAATGGGAATTGCATTGAACCTATAGATCAGTTTTGGCAGAATGGCCATTTTGATGATACTTAGTCTGCCTATCCATGAGCACGGGAGATCTTTCCATCTTCCAAGGTCTTCTTCTATTTCTTTCTTTAATGTTTTATAGTTTTTGTTGTAGAGGTCTTTTACATCTTGGGTTAGGTTTATTCCTAGGTATTTTATTGGTTTTGAGGTTATAGTGAATGGAATTGTTGTTTTTGTTTCTTTCATTGTGGATTCGTTGTTGGCATAAAGAAAGGCCACTGATTTCTTTAGGTTGATTTTGTAACCTGCGACTTTGCTGAATTTGTCGATCAGCTCCAGAAGTCTTTTGGTTGAGTTCTTTGGGTCTTCCAGATAAAGGATCATGTCATCTGAGAATAAGGATAATTTTACTTCCTCTCTTCCTATGTGGATTCCTTTGATTTCCTTCTCTTGTCTGATTGCTGCAGCAAGAGTCTCAAGGACTATATTGAAAAGGAGTGGTGAAAGTGGGCATCCTTGTCTTGTTCCTGACTGTAGCGGAAATTCTTGCAGTTTTTCCCCATTCAATATAATGTTGGCTTTGGGTTTGCAGTATATTGCCTTGATGATTTTGAAGTACTTTCCTTCTAACCTAATTTTTTGCAGTGTTTTTAACATAAATGTGTGTTGGATTTTGTCGAATGCTTTTTCAGCATCTATTGCTATGATGATGTGGTTTTTGTTCTTGGTTCTATTTATGTGGTGGATAACATGTATTGATTTGCGTATGTTGAAGCAGCCTTGTTTTTCTGAGATGAAACCGACTTGGTCATGATGTATTATTCTCTTGATATAGTTTTGAATGCGTATAGCTAGTATTTTGTTTAGAATTTTTGCATCTATGTTCATTGAAGATATTGGTCTGTAGTTTTCCTTTCTTGAGGTATCTTTATTTGGTTTGGGGATTAATGTGATACTGGCCTCATAGAAGGAATTTGGAAGAGTTCCATCTCTTTCAATTTCCTGGAACACGTTAAGAAGTATTGGTATTAGTTGTTCACTGAAGGTTTTGTAGAATTCAGCTGGGAACCCATCTGGGCCTGGGCTTTTCTTTAGTGGAAGAATTTTTATTGCCATTTCTATTTCTTTGGTTGTTATTGGTTGGTTTAGGCTTGCTATGTCCTCTTGGTTGAGTGTAGGAAGGTTAACTGTGCTTAGAAATCTATCAATTTCTTCCAGGTTTTCAAGTCTATTGTAGTATAAATTTTTAAAGTAGTTTCTGATAATCTTTTGAATTTCTTCACTATCTGTGATGATATCTCCTTTTTCATTTCTAATTTTGATAATTTGAGTTGATTCTCTTTTTTTTTTTTTGTTTAGGTTGGCCAGGGGTTTATCAATTCTATTAATCTTTTCAAAGAACCAACTTTTTGTTTTATTGATTCTTTGAATTGTTTTTTTGTTCTCTATTTCATTTATTTCTGCTCTAATTTTGATGATTTCTTGTCTTCTGCTGGCTTTTGGAATAGACTGCTGCAGAATTTCTAGATCCTTGAGTTGTGTCATTACGTTCTTTACTTGGTGGTTCTCCGTCCTTTTTATGTGGGCACTCAATGCAATAAACTTTCCTCTTAGTACTGCCTTCATGGTGTCTCATAGGTTTTGGTAGGTTGTGTCTCTGTTTTCGTTTGTTTCCATAAATTTCTTTATTTCTTCCCTAATTTCTGCTCTTACCCATTCGTCATTCAATAGTGTATCATTCATTCTCCAAGAATTTGAATACTTTCTTTCGAGTTTCCTGTTGTTGATTTCTACTTTTATTCCATTGTGGTCTGAAAAGATGCATGGAATTATATTACATTTTTTGAATTTGCTGGTATTTTCTTTGTGTCCCAGGATGTGATCTATTTTGGAGAAGGTTCCATGGGCTGCTGAGAAGAAAGTGTATTCTGTTGTTCCTGGTTGAAATACTCTGAAAACGTCTATTAGGT
Organism: Muscardinus avellanarius; assembly: GCF_963383645.1. Taxonomy (NCBI): domain Eukaryota; kingdom Metazoa; phylum Chordata; class Mammalia; order Rodentia; family Gliridae; genus Muscardinus; species Muscardinus avellanarius. The sequence goes on along the minus strand of NC_137787.1, from coordinate 90,971,539 downwards.
CCATTTGGTTTATGGTTTCCTTTAGTTCTAAAACGTCTTTACTCATCTTTTGTCTTGAAGATCGATCCAGTGGAGTGAGAGGCGTATTAAAGTCTCCCAGAATTATTGTATTTGGGTCTACTTGGGATCTTATGTCCAGAAGGGTTTGTTTTACAAATGTGGTTGCTCGCATATTTGGGGCATAAATATTTACTATCATTATATCTTCTTGGTGTATTGTTCCTTTTAATAAAAGGAAGAGCCCTGATTTGTCTCTGTTGATGTGTTTTAGTTTAAAATCTGTTTTGTTGGATATCAGGGTTGCTACCACTGCTCTTTTTTGGTCACTGGTGGCATGGTATATCTTTTTCCATCCTTTCACGTTCAGCCTGTGAATGTCTTTGGCTGTGAGGTGAGTTTCTTGCAGACAGCATATATTTGGATTATGTTTCCTAATCCACATTGCCAGTCTATGTCTTTTGATTGGTGAGTTAAGTCCTTTGACATTAAGAGATATTATTGAAATATGATTTTTGTTTTCTGCCATTTTGTGTTCTGTCTACTCTTGGGTGGTGTGATCTTTCTTATTTACTTAAATGGCCCACTTATTAACTTCCTCTCTTCTGATTCTGAAGTCTGCTTCTTTTTTCTTCCTTATGGTTTATTTCTTTAAGAATTTTCTCTAGTGTTGGCTTTGAATTCATGAATTTTTTGAGATTCTGTTTATCCTGAAAGACTCTGGTTTCCCCATTGATCTTGAATAGTAGTTTTGCTGGATAGATGAGCCTTGGTTGGAAGTTATTTTCTTCCAGGGTCTGAATCACGTCGTACCAGACTCTCCTAGCATTCCTGACCTGGGTTGTATAGTCTGGGGTGATTCTTATTGTTTTGCCTCTATATGTCACCTGTCCTTTTGTTCTCACTGCTTTTAAGATTCCTTCCTTGGCCTCTATGCTGGTCAATTTGGTTATTATGTGGCGTGGAGTGGTTTTTCTTTGGTCCTGTCTCAGTGGAGTTCTGTATGCCTCCTGGACTTGAAGATTCAAGTCTCTTTCCATTTATTTGGAAGATTCTCAGAGATTATTTCCTTGAAGATATTACAGACGCCCTTGGTCTGTACCTCTATCCCTTCCTCAATGCCTATTATCCGTAAATTAGGGCGCTTCATATTATCCCATAATTGCTGGATGTTTAGGTTTTGTTGCTGTAAAGATTTCTGTATATCGCTGACTGTGTTTTCGGTTTGGGATGTACTGTCTTCTAATATTGATATTCTGTTTTCCATTTCATCTAATCTTCCAGAATTTCTTTCTATTGCTGTCTTCATTTCACTTATTGCCTCTTTCATTTCATTCCAGACCTCATTCTGATTCTTTTTTAGTGTTTCTAATTCACCTTTAACCTCCTCTATACTTGTTTTAAATCCTTTCATCATATTGAACATCAAGATTCTGAACTCCCCTTCTTGCATTTCTAGTAGGTCAGTATTCGTGATTTCTGCTGTCTCTTCATAATTCCTGGTTCTCATATTTATAGCATTCTCTGTCCTGTTTTTCTGATTTCTACCCATCATTCGTGAGTAATGTGCTTAGTCAAATCTTAATATTAGGAGTTTAGGGGTATTGGCTAGTCAGCAGAGCCTTTCCAGTGTTGAGAGCGGGTGATGTGTGAGGAGCTGGGGTGATTGGTAAAGGAGTCGGATTAGGTAGAGGATATGTTAGGTTGAGAAAGACTTTAAGTATGATAAGGTAATAACTTGCTAGGAATGAGAGAGAGTCAACTACTAGGACTCTTGTCGTTAGAGTAATTATGGATATAAGAAATACTTTGAGTATTAAACCAGGAGGTATATTATGGGGAAAAGTTTTGGGGGAGAAAAGTATGTAGGTTAGTGTGGGAAGGTTTGTAAATAGGGATTATGTAAGGAGCAGACATAAAAAAAAAAAGAATCCACACAAGATACCAAAACTATTATGTAATCCCAGAAAAAGGAAGGAAGACCAATCAAAGGCGGAGAATGAAAAAAAAGGAAGGAAAGAACAAGAATAAAATAAAAGGAACTAGCAGCTGTGTGAAATAAAAAAATAAGGCAAACTATCCATTATATATATATATATATATAATATATATATATATATATTTATATATATATATTATATATATAAACTATATATATATATATATATATATATAAATAGTTAAAGTAAAAGAAGTGTGGGTTAAAAGAAAAAAAATAAATAAAACAGCAATAACCATACCAAAACAAAAGCACTGTAAAAGCAAAATAAAACAAAACATCCACATTAAAAGTAAAACAAACAGTCCTCCTTATTTACGCCTATGGGTTTAGGTCCATATAATATGTGCGTATCTGATTGCTTTAGTAGCTTTCAGAATACCATCCAATGTCTCTTAGTTTTCTTTGTACTCTATTTTTATCTTCTTAGGTCACTTTGGGTGTTTGGACACCTTTCTCTCCTTTAGCTGCTTTAGGTTTATGTGTCCGGATGTCTGGTTTCACTGTTATTTGATTCTGTACAATTCACAGGTTCTGCGAGATTCTAACCTGTGGTCAGCACCTCTGCACTCACCACCCTAGCCTCCAGCCTGTGCTTCCCTACAGCAGGGGTGGAGAATGACCAAAGTATAATTGGAACCTCCCCCTGAGGTCCTGTGCAGATACTGTGGCCCGATGGATTTTCTTGTGTCTCTGGAAATTCCAGCTGGGCTAGCCTGTGTGGTCCCAAGATGTACCCTGGGCAAATGGATGCTGGTTCCTGGATGCCCACACTTACTGCCAGAGCTCTGCCTATTCCGAGAGTACAGGCTGGATGCACTATTAATACTGGACCCAAGTGAGAGTAGATGCAGCTGTCTATTGCTGCTGGTATGCTCTTCCAAGGTGTATTGAGCTGTGTTCTCACTTAGAACTAAGCATCTGGCTACCAGGAGGGTGGGAACACCCAGCAGTGGGCCAGGGGTGCAGGGTAGGTGCTCAAGGGTCCAGTGCACGGTGTCCAGCAATGATCTCTGCCTCCCGCGGGACATAGAAGCTGGGGGTGCCCCAAGGAGATTTCCGGGTCACACAGGGCTTTCGCAGCCTGGAAGGCAGGCTCTGGCAAGGTGGCAGGGGCTAGACACACAAGCAGGCTCCAGTTTAGGGGTGGCAGTGGTACAGGCACTGACTACTAGCAGGGGACCGTGGCACAGGCAAGGTGAGCAAGGAGAGTGCTCGGTTCTGAGGCTTGGGCCCGTGCTTGGGGGTGGGGCAGCGCACACGCTAGGACCCCAACTTACCAGGGCGCCCTCAGGTACCTGACTTGGTGCAGGAATCCGTGGGAGTCTCTATGCAGTTGTGATCCAGTCGCTGGTGATAACATAGAATTCCGATGTGGGTGCTGCTCGCTGCTTAAGATGCGGTCCTAAGTCCGTTTTTAGTCCCGGATTATCTTGCCGTGGTAATATCGGGCAGGCAGCTCCTCGGGCAGCTGCAAAAGCAGCCCACCAATCCGCGTTCCGATCAGCGTTCCGATTGTATCTGCAGCAGGTCCCGTGTCCGATCTTTGTTCTTCTTCTTCCAGTTCAGGGTTCCGCCGAGATACCTGGGCTGGCGGGCTGGTTGCCTTCGATACGCTCGGCGCTCCTTCTCCAGAGGGATTCCCCGCTGCTCCGTCGGAGTCTGCACTCTGGGCTCGACTCCTTTTGCAAGATTTTAAAAGCAGAAGTGGTCACCAACTACTAGATCTAATCTTGTGCTGAAGACATTTTGTTCTTTCGAGGCAAATGTGTAGCTATTCTACTAAATGATATCTAGTATCATAGGTTCTAAGTAGCAAGCAGCATCAGAGTTTATACAAGAATGGCACCATGAAGTGTTTTTCTTGGGCTTGTACTATTCCTACCTATTCACAGTCAAGTTTGTTCCTTTGGCACTTCTGGAAAATAGGTAGCATATAACATATCCTTGTATGCTTAACCTAGCTTGCTGTCTGTAACACAAACTAGTGGTTGTCTGCATTTAAGAACTCCACAACTAAGAACTCACTCTGTCACATATAAATTCTATTTTATGGCACCTGTACTCCTGGTTTCACAGGTGACCCTCTTCTTTTTCTACTGTTAATCCTTCAACCTGTGTGCTGAATCTTATGTATTCATGCCATTTTTTGGAAATAACTCCATCATTTTTCTCCATTTTCTCCATCTTCAATCTCTTCACTGGCTCTTTCTCCTCCATCAATAACACTTATTCCCAACTATCCCTGTCGAGCTTCATAAAACAATAATTTATGATCATTGCCTACTTCAACTCTCATTCAATGCTCAGATTAACTCAACCTAATTTTTTAGCCATCATACTACTAAAATAGCTACTGCTAAATTTGACCCAAAACAAAACCAAGTGTCTATTTTCATTCCTCTCTCTACCAGACTATGGTAGCATTGATTTCCAGGATACTAACCCCTTAAGGTTATCCTCTATTCCGTGGCTTTTTCTCTAATTTACAACTGGCTCCTCTTTTAGGAATTTTTAGGACTTTTCTTTAGGGATATTAAGGTTTCATTTTGCTCCTGACCTCAAGGTTTTAATTGTATTTATATATATACATTGATCACTCCTAAATCCAAACTTCTCTTTTTTCACAATATAAACTTATAATTTCTATCTACCTATTTTATATCTCGCTTTATTGAAGTGATGCAAATTACCATAAAACCCTTCCTCACTTAAGAAGACAACTAAAAGTAGTTACACTCTAAACCATGGGCTGTCCAATACCACTTGCCACATGTGCCTATTGAGCACCTGAAATGTGGCTACTCTGAGTTGGAAGGTACCACAGGCAGATGGGAATGGTGGCCCATGCCAGTAATCACAGTTCTTGGCAGGCTGAGACAGGAAAATCACAGGTTCAAGTCCAGCCTCACCAACTTAGTGAAGCTCTCAGTAACCCACCAAAAACTCTGTTTCTTTAAAAAAATAAAAATAAAAAATAAAAAATAAATAAACATACGCGTGGTGGAACACACTTATAATCCCGGTACTTAGGAGGCTGAGATGAGAGGATTGTAGGTTCTCAGCCAACCTCAGCTATTAGTGAGGCCCTCTGCAACTTAGTGAGATCGTGTTTCAAAATAAACAATAAAAAATAGATCTGGGGTATAGCTCAGAGGTACAATGACATGGGTTCAATCCAGAGTACTGCAAAAATGGGGGGGGAGTACTAGCTCAGAGATAGAATGAATTTGATCCCCTACACCACATACAAAAAAGAGAATTGAGAGATATCATAGATAAAAAATTCATGACGAACCTCAAAGACAATACAAAGAATAAGAAAAAATATTTCAATAATTTTTCTGCCTATCTCAATCTTACATTAATTACATGTTAAAATAATTTAGATATATTAAACAAAATATATAAGTAAAATTAATTAAACTCATTTCTTTTTATTTTCTAATGTGCCTATTAAACTGTTTTAGTTATATGGCTTGCATTATAATTCTATGAAATGGAATTGCTCTACACATAATAAAAGAACAGTAAGGGGAAAATACATACAGTATTCACAAACAGTACAGTTAGGAAGAAGGAAAAAATTAATTTTTTCTATATTACATTCACCCTCATCCTCATCCAGAACTTATTATTTTATCCTGACAGCTTGCTAACAGGTTCATTGTTATTGTTTAAAAAGGAAAAAAAATAAAAATAAGAAGTCTATGTACTGGATTCAAGAGTTACAGAAGTTCCATTAAACTAAAACTAATATAGGCCGGGCATGGTGGAGCACACTTGTAATCCCCACGTTTGGAAGGCTGAGGCAGGAGGATCGCGCAGGTTCGAAGCCAGCCTAAGCTACTTAGTGAGGCTTTCAGCAACTTAGTGAGACCCTGTTTCCAAATAAAATGGGTCTGGGAGTATAGCCCGGAGGTAGAAAGCCTCTGGGTTCCACCCCCAGTACCACCAAAAAAAAAAAAAAAAAAAAAAATCTAAAACAAATATAAAATTATCATGTAAAAATACTGATCATATCCTATTGAGTCCAATATAATCCCAAACATCATAAAAATATAAATAACTAACATTTGATATGCTATGTGACTATAATATATAATTTAATCACCCCATCTCTGAGGTAGATGATATTGATACCCTCCCGTTTAACAAAGTAAGAAACTAAAAGCAAAAAGAGATTAAGTAGCTTATTCAAGACATGTTCTTAGTAACCAATAGAGCAAGGCCTCATACCCAGTCATCCTGTCAATCACTACTTTTACTGCATGGAGGCTGAGACCAGAGGATTGCGGTTTGCGGACAGCCTCAGCTACTTAGTAAGGCCCTCTGCAACTCAGTGAGACCAGTTTCAAAATAAAGAATTAAAAAAAAAAAAATAGGGCAGGGGGTGTAGCTCGGAGGTCAAATGCCCCTGGGTTCCATCTCCAGACCCGCAAAAAAAAAAAAAAAAAAAAAAATTTAATTAAAAAAAAAACATCCAAAGCAACAGCAGCCTCAAATGGTTCCCAGTGTTCTTAAACTTATATACTCAGAAGACCAGAGGATTTAACTCAGTGGCACAGAGCTTCCCTAACATACATGAGGCCCTAGGTTTGATCCCCAGCATTGTAAAATAAAATAAAATAAAGCTTTACAAATACAAATATAAATGTGAGTATGAATATCAAGTATGGATATGAATATAAAAACTCATAGGAAGTTGAAATTTAGAAGCAAAACTATGTGAGTGGAGGAGTATATGAGAATGAAATCATGAAAAGATACAAAGGAGTCTTCTTTGAGCCCAGCAGTTTTGAAAGAGAATTCTTCATAAAGAGAAAACATTACTGTGAAAAGAAGAGTGGAGTGGAAGGAACTTAGGACATGACAGGGCTCTTGAGGCAACAGAGGGATGTGAGGCCTTGATTCACACCCATGGACCTCTGAAGACCTCCATAGACCCTTCTGAAGACCTCCATATAGCTCTGTTTCACAGAGTCAGGTGTGGAAAATGGGAGAAGGGGGCTGAGGTTAGTTCTTGAACCACTTTAAATTGTTTAAAAAAAAATCACTGAAAGCTAAAGAAGATGGACATGGTGGCAGATGCTCTAATCCCAGTACTTGAAAGGCTGGGACAGGAGGATCACAAGTTCAAGGACAGCCACCTGAGCAACGTATTGAAACTCTTAACATAAGGAGACTCAGTTTCAAAACAAAACAAAACAAAAAAGGACTGAGGGTGTAGCTTGGAGGTAGAATATCTCTGAGTTCAATCCTTAGTACCACGGAGTGAGGGAGGGGAGAAAGAAAAGCTAAAGAAATAATTTGTAGCTGAATGATAATAGTACTATATAGGACCTGATTGATATTTTTTAAAAATCTTCCAAAAACAATATTCTCAAGGTAAATATATAAATAAATGCTCGGGCAAAGATAAGAATACTGATATTCTTTTCATATCTTTAGAAAGGCACAGCAAAAAACTGACAATACTAATTGGGTGCATGTAAAGATAATACAAGTTGAGGCTGGGGTGTGGCTCAGTGGTAGAGCTCTTGCTTAGCACACACAAGGCCTGAGCTCAGTCACAAGAAGGGAGGGAAGGAAGGAGGGGAAGCAAAGGGATGAGGAAACAGGAGGCAGATCCATCTCATATTTCTTTGTACTTTTTGAATTTTAATTTTAAATAAAAATAAAGGATGCTGAAGAATGAAATTATGAAGATTCAGTTATTCACACATACATATATACATATATATATATATATATATATATATATATATATATATATACACACACACACACACACACACACACACATAGAGAGAGGGGGGAGAGAGAGAGATGCATAAAGGAGTCCTTGATGTTAACAAGATGACAAGCTGGACATCCCAAAAAATAAAAAACAAGATTTTGGACTTCCTTTCTAGATGAATGCATCTAGGATCTCACCTTTCACACTTTCACACGCAGTGTCATCACCCCTACCCTCTGCACCTCCACCACCAAAGACAGGAACACAAGAAATAAACAGAGGCCACTTCAAATAAATGCTAGATAATCCTGCTCAAATGTTCTATCTCAGAACCTACTGAAAGATAGTAAAAAAGACAAATATAAACACTTAGAAGAAACAGTAAATTAGGCTCTATAAGTTATAGATATAGAAATTTATTTAACAAATTTATAAGTTATTTGAAGACAAATAAATCTGTTCATAAATCAGAGATTTCATAAAGCAAAGCAGATGTATGATCTCTTAAAGCAAACTTCCACAAAGCAGAGAAAATACTGCAATCCCAGTATGTAGGAGGCTGATACAGGAGGACCAAAGTTGGAGACCAGCCTCAGCAACTTAGTGAGACTCTCAGCAGCCTACCAAGACCCTGTTTCAAAACAAAAAAAATTTAAAAGGGCTGAGATAATATAGTGGGAAATAAGTACTTGTTGGAAACATCCAGGCTCTCTAGATATTCTAAAAGTGCTTGGCTCACGGTAAAAGTAGAGGGCAAAAGTTATGTTCTTTAAGTATGTTTTTGTTACTTTATTGGAATGGTTGCATTTGGGGAATAGAATTATTAGACATGATATATTGGAGAGTAAAAATATAATTAAATAAAAATAAAAATGGGCTGAGGAGCCGGGCTTGGTGGCACAGGCTTTTAATCCCAGTCATTGGAAGGGTGAGCCTGGAGGATCATGGGTTCACAGCCAGCCTCAGCTACTTAGTGATGCCCTCTGTAGCTTAGTGAGACCTTGTTTCAAAATAAAGAATAAAAATTGGGACTGGGGGTGTAGCTCAAAGGTACAATGACCCTGGATTCCATCCACAGTACCACAAAAAAGGGGGCCTAGAGATGTAGCTCAGAGGTAGAATATCCCTGAGTTCAATTCCCAGTAACACACACACACACACACACACACACACGCACACGCACACGCACACGCACACACACACACACACAAACACACAAACACACACATACACACACACACTTCCCCATAGTTAAAAGCCTATTAAATTAATTACTTGATTTCTTTCAAATTTAGAATAGCTATAGTTGCCCACCCAAGCTAGCAAACCTGAGTCTTTTTCTTTTGAATGTGAGAGTGTTCTATGAATGATATCTCCCCCCTCTTACAAAGCAGAAATAATGCTACTTATTGGTCAGGAGACTGACTGACTCCTCCCTCGCTGGAGGAAGAGAAGGCCTTCCTGCTAGACTGTGAGCTCTCAGAAGCCAGCCTCCAAAATAAGCCATGTTTCTATGGCTAGAGATGTGTTAATCCCTTTCCTTTGGCTTCTCATATGTCAGAACTTGCAACAGGATCCACAGAAAAATGGCTTATTTTTATTAATTTGCATTGTGTTGCCATCATTCATTGTCTTCATTTTTAATTCAGGGATATTTTTAGCCAAATGAAACAAGGTACAGTCAGTTTTCCTCAATCTGTCTCAGCTCTACTCTTCATCTTTGGGGACCCAATTCATGTGATCCTTTAACAACTATTTATTTCACACCAAACTAGATATCTCCCTAAAGCCTACCAATCTAGCCTCTAGGCATATTTCTTAAATAAAAGCACTAGATCTTTGTAAACCTAAAATTTGCATACTAAAGGAACAAATCAACTATCAAAAGACCTAGTAGTATATAGCAGTTGCTCACCTCTAAGCAGAGTTCAAAATGAATTGCAATTTATTATTTTTTAAAAGAAACAGCTATTGACTTTTTCCCTTTGCAAAAATGCTGTGTTTAATGATCCTAGTGAAATTGGAGGTGATAGTGTGAAGCAAGGGTTTTAAATTGGTAAATTTTAAACCTTTTAATAAAAGTATATCAGTCAGAGTTTTAATAAGACTCAGCAGGACAAAGAAGAATTAACAGTCTGTAGGTATCAAAAGGGGGTGATAGGGTGATAGGCAATGATAACCTTAATCATTTGCATAGGGATTTATAATTTCATTGCTTAAAGGTTAATAAAATTATGTAGTATTTTGCCTACTCTTATCCAGTAAATTATTTCATGCCCTGATTTGTATGTATTTACTGACTAAATCACATAAAAGAAATGGCTCATTTTATCAATTAATCTACTATATTTTAACTTATATACCCCTGTGCACACAACTGCCATTGCCTGTTCTAACCAATAAGTGAGTTCCTAATAAATAAATAAATAAATAAGGCTTCCAAGAGATTTTCAGGGGAAAGGAACAAATTCACAATAAGAACTCTAAAACTACATGAAGTTGCTAATGTGACTGCTTTTTATTAGATACATTCCTTTATTTTATATTTCAACTCCACTAGTGCTAAATAGTTGCTTCTGCCAAATATAAGTATAAAATCCTCCACGGTGATTAAAGAATCCATTCAGGCCACACCGCTTGAGGGTGAAGATGGATGTAGAAATGCAAACAATAATCAGGTACAATTAAAACAGGTGAGGTAATAAAAGAATTCTAGGCTGGAGCAAATGACTTAAAATATGACAATGCAAAAAACAGCCCACTGGGCCCTTGCTTCACTGAGCACACAGGATGGCTTGGGTTCAGGTGCTGCTTTCTTCCCAATTCCATTATGTGCAGCTAAGATTAAGAAATATTATCAAGCACTGGTTCTCAGAATGTGGCTGGATTCTGGATCAGCAAGTAATAGCATCAGCAGTAGCAGCAGCATCTGAGAACTTGTTAAGAAATGCAATTCTCAGACCTCACCCCACACCTAAAGAACAAGAAACTCTAAGGTGCAGCCCAGTATTTTAAGGAGCCTTTAGGGTAGCTCTGATGTACATCCTTTGAAAAGCACTGCGTTGGCTTAAGAAGGACCTACCCCCATTCCATTCACTTTCCACACTTTACTAGCTGTATGACCCTTGGTCAGCTCTCCAACTTTTACTTTCCTCATGTGTAAAATAAGTTAATTACCTTTTCTTAAGCTAGTATGTGCCAGAAGATATATTAAAAGTATGCATATACAATCTGTAATTTAACACTTAAAACAAACTGTCCTGGCCGGGCGTGGTGGCGCACGCTTGTAATCCCCACGCTTGGGAGGCAGAGACAGGGGGATCGCGCAGGTTCGAAGCCAGCCGCGCTAACATAAGAGACCCTGTTTCAAAAATATAAAATAGGTCTGGGAGTGTAGCCCAGAGGTAGAAGGGCTTCCAGGAACCCCAGTACCACAAAAAAAAAAAAAAACTGTCCTGTTAGATAGTATACCACTTTTTACCCAAGAATTATGGAATCACCCAAGGCTACAAAGCTAGTAAATGGAATCAAACTTTAAACACAGATATTAGAACTTCAAAATCATTGCTCTCCCCGCCCCCCAAATACTCTTGGTGGTCTTCTTTTCCTTTTTTTCTTCCTTCCTTTCTACCTTTCCATTCTGTCCTTCCTTCCTTATTTCTTTTTATCTTTCTTTCTGGCTGTTTTTCTATCTTTTCTCACTTTCTTCAAGAAAAGCTTTTCTTCCTACTATAAAACTGGAGATCAGATAGTGGGTACAGGACATACTATACTACAGACTACATGACTACATGGTCCTTAGCATTCTGCCACATGCAGAAAGTAAAAAGTGAAAATCCAGAAACAAAAAAAAATAAACAATAGTAATGAAGTTATAAGCTAATTGGAGAAACACATATTTTTTACAACATAGAGATACACATGATTGACTTTTTGACTGATGGGTAGAAAAGCAAAGTAACACTGGAGTTTATGAGACCAAGACATGATGCCAGGAAGAAATGTCACTTATCCTGATAAAAAGTCTCTTCTACAAGGTAGAGAAATAATGGTTAGAGAATAGTAGACAATAAAACTAGGTAGCTAAATATGACTTCAAAGTAAGACTTCAGTATAGTAAAAACAGTGTTTTTTCACATAATTTTTGTATGCACATGCATGTGTATGTGTGTGTGTATGTGTGTTTACTAAAGATTGAACCCAAGAGCATTCTGTCTCTGAGCTATACCCTCAGTCCTTTTTATTTATTTAATTCATTTATTTATTTATTTTTGAAACAGGATCTCACTAAGTTGCTGAGGACAATGCTAAGTTGCTGAGGCTGGTCTTAAACCTGCTATTCTCCTGTCTCAGCAGCCTTCCATGTACTGAGATTACAGGCATGTGCTACCAGTACACCCAGCTAGCAGAATATTTTTGATACACTGATAGTAAAAGAGTAAGTTAAAATTAAATTGTAGGGGAAAAAAATCAACCTAGGGTAATACTAAAGAAAAAAATAGGCCCAGGATAAAGTCATTTCTATTGCTAAAGCATTAAATAATAATCCATTTTACCATAATATATCCCTGAGCTATTTATACTTATTATACATTATTTTCAGTCATCCATTAATCCAATCACCACTGATTGCACTAAGCTAGGCACCAAGGATTAAAAATAGATAATTAAGATACTGACTCAAAACACATAGACAAGGTTTCTGTAAGAAACAGACTGCCAAAACTTTTTGAAACATTAAGCTACTAAGAATTCCAAAGGAGCCAGACATCATGGCATATGTTTAAAATACCAGTACTTGCAAGAAAAAAAGATTGAAGGTTCAAGACCAGCCTCAGCAACATAGCAAGATTCTCAGCAATCTCGTAAGCCCCTGTTTCTCAATAAAAAATAAAAAAGGATGGGGGCATAGTTTGAAGTTACAATTTCCTTAGGTTTAATCTTTAGTAGCACAGAAAAAAAATCCAAAGGCCAGATGTGGTGGTGGTACACTCCTGTAATCACAATACTTGGGAGGCTGAGACAGGAGGATTGCAGATTCAAGTCTAACCTCAACAACCTAGCAAAGATGTCAGAAATGTAGTGAAATGCTATTTCAAAATAAAAAATAAAATGGCCTAGGGATGTAGCTCAGAGGTAAAACACCTCTGGAGGGTTAGGGGGAGAAAGAGAATCCCAAAGGTCACTGAAGACAGACCAGTTCTAAGAAATAACATTTGTAAAATTCCTGAAAGCCAGTGAGGTTTAAGCTAGCCAAAATGTTCTGCACAGAACACATACCAGTACTTGTCCATGTTAGTATCATAATCACTAGCTCACAACAGGAGCATCCAGTTCAGCCACATTTAGACTTAAAGAGGGCCAAGAAAAGCAGGCAAATAATAAAAAAAAAATGAAGGAAAACTTAACATTCACATTATTCATTCCATTTTTCACTTAATTGCTAATGAATAACTATAAATCCACTGGAAAATTCTACCTATGAATTAATGAGGGCAAATTGTAAGACACATGGGATGACTGACTTTATTAGCATCAGAGGTTTCTAGCTCTGGCGATGATGGGCCGTTGCTGTATTACACCTTCTTTAGCTCTCTTATAATCTAACAATTCCATAATGACAATTTATCTCTGAGAACCAATTTAAGAAGTATGTATATCCACTAAACTATGCTTAAGTGATGAAGCACTAGAGTTAATTTTTCTAGGAATATATGTGAACTAAATTTGCTATGATGTTAGAAACAATAGCGTTTTTTTGCAAACTAATTATATTTAAGAAATAGTAATGGATCTTTAGTGAAGCTGTTTATTTATAATTTGCACAAATGTAATCAAAGAACTAAATCATAGAGTTAGAAACAACTTGAAAAGTTACCTGGTAACTTATCCCATGTGGTCCATAGGCCACTTACTATTGCTAAAACTGAAACAATAATATAAAAAGATCTCCAAGTCCTCCCAGAAATAAATGTATTTGCCCCAATGTATCCAGTTTATATATACTACCATATTTTACCAAAGTTTAATCACTTGTCATCTCATTTCAATAATAAAAACTGTATATGACAATGAGATAAGACTAAAATACTAATACTTTACAGTGGTTCAGTTTCTATAAAATGGTTGTTATAAAATCATCTTTTAAAATATGCAGACCATGCCATCCACATATTCACAAGCACTTGGATCTATAAGCATTAAAGGATTTGTTTAGATTTACTGGAGCTATACCTGCTGTCAAGAAACAAAATGTTGTGAAGGTTGATCAAACACATCTTTGCCTCAAGTATCATGTTAATGTTTTCCACTAACGCTGTCCTAAAAGTTAACAGTCAAAGTATTCCAAAGGTTTCTCTTTATTTCTATATTTAAATCATCACAAGTTTGATCAAGCATGCAAATCCCTTTGGGCTCAGGGTTCCCATCAAAATGTCTTATAGGAACATTAAAAATTGAATGGGCATAAACAACTCCAACAGTGCGGAGCTCATGACAGCATTGCTGTGATCTGTGTGTTTCATGTGCAACAACACTGGGGAAGACGGCAAGGGAATATGAGCAGCTAATTACTGTCTTTTGCTTGAGGGCAGGTGTGCTGATCTCTACAGGTGTCTCTCTGCAGCACTCTGCCTCATACGTTGCCTCTTCAAGACATTCACTGTAAAAGGATTTGCTGAAGCCCTGCAAAACTTCTGACAGAGAGTAAAACCGTTGGGTGTTCAGGAAGAACCATGTGACTTCTTAAGGTTACCACTAAGGAGAAAAAACAGCTGGGGAGACTTTATACGGTTTATGTGGAAAGAATAGTATAAGACAGTATAAAAAGTAAATTTAACATAGAACTCTACCAATCACACACTGATGCTCACTTAATAAATACAGAAAATGTTTCAAATAAAACACTGATATTCTCTAAACAGAAAAGGAAAACGAAGCCAGGCATGGTGGCAAACGCTTGTAATCCCAGTACTTAGAAGGCTGAGACAGGAGGACTGCAGATTTGAGGACAGCCTCAGCAAGTAGTGAGACTCTCATCAATTTAACGAGACCTTGTTTCAAAATAAAAATAAAACTGGGGGTGTCGTTCAGAAGTAGAATGCCCCTAGTCTTACGTTGGACTGTTTTTGCTTATATGTGAAATTGGGGTAGCCAGTACTACAAATTACACACTATAAGTATTGTAAACAAAATGACCATGTGATGATAAAACATGTAAGACATATCATTCACATAGGATGCCACTGTGAAAGATTAATGTTCCTTAAGATCTTCCCCATAGTAGTTGGAACGAACTATGCTAAATGATGAAGAGACACACAAATCACAGACAAGTGTTTCCTGCTCTGCTACCTGCTACATATATGACCTTGGGCAAGAAATGTAGCATCTCTGTGTTTCCATTTCCTTGTCTAAACATAGGCAAGACTCAACCCATCACGGCTGATATTAAATAAGACATCACCCCTTCATTATTTGCAAAGGGCATAAACAAAATGCATAGTAAATTGTAATTAGCACCATGAAAATTTCCTACAGACATTAGTTGTCATTCTCAGCAGAGTACTAGACAATCTAAAAGCTTATTAAAATGTTAAGAAATATCAGTGGCATTCTATTTTAAAACTATGTGGTATGTTATATGTTGCATCTTTTTAAATATATGTTCAGGCTTTTGAGCAAACACAAGCAAAACCTTTAACTAATCTTTTAACTTTTCTAAGAAATCATCTTGATGAAACTCCTTTATTTGGAGTACTGAAATTTTAGTCTCATGGGAATAATCAGAATACAATTGTTTAAAGTAGTATCCCTCCCATTCCCAAGAGACGAATTCATCAGAAACTCCTTTTATCAAACCTGCACAATCTCTTTCTTTAATCCCTTCCTCATACTATCCATTCTCCAGTTTTCAGTGGCATTCCAAACCCTCACAGTTTCCTCGAATGGACTTTAGAACAGTACCAATTTTAGGAAAATCTTATCTTGCCTTAGATCTCAGGGGGTGTGGTTTGGCTCTCAGCATCACTCTTCATTTTGATTCCAGATTTCACATACTTTGACAGTTTTTTTTATAGTTTGTGGTTTGTGGTTGTGGCTGTATCTTTGTTTCATTGACAATGAATTATTCATTATTTTTTGTACTTTTAGCTTCTTATCAGTTTATTTCTGGAGTAGAGACCGGGTTAAGGGTGTCTTCCTTCTGTTTATTACTTTATTTGTTTCTCTGGACTCTTAAGGAGCAAGTGTTAAAATATCTTGATCTTAGATTTTAATTATTGATTTTGAAACCAGATGTCTAAATTAGTTGCTTAATGTTTAGTGTGGTATTTTAAAATTATTTAGCAAAATCTTTCTTTTTGTATTGCGAGGCCTCCTTTAAGCATGGATATTTTTTCATACATTGGGAGAGAAAAAGAAATGTCAAGTGATCGAATGAGGAAATCAATTGTATATAATATGGTTAAGCCCTGGAGTCCATATATATTGGGGAACTTCAGCTGCTTTTTTACATAAGTCTCTTCATTAGTACTTGAAACCTAATCTTTTAAAACCATCATTGTAAAAGTGATGTTGTCATTGTAAAACTTAAGATTTTGACAATGAGAACTGCTTTTCAGTATGGGAAACATTGCTTTCTCATGAAGGCACATACCATAAACTTCTCCTGGAGAATGATACTTTTCAAGTGACTCCAGTGTCTTAAAGAAGCAATAGATGCTTTTGGTTATATCAACAAAAGTGCTATTTTGTTAAACTGCACCTACATGTTCTGGACTATTTAGGAAAGAAATTGCCCTATCTAATTAGTTTAAAATCATTAATATAATTTTTTTAGAGCAGTTTCAGGTTCATAGCAAAGTTGAGTGGAAAGTACAGTGGGTCCCACCTATTCCAACCTTTTTTATTACCGACCTCCGCCCCCATTGGAGCAGTATTTTCTTTTCAGTTTTATTGAGGTCTAACTCACAACAATCTACCCATTTTAAATGGGCATTATGATGAATTTTTACAAAAGCCTACAGCTGTTTAACAACTTCCATAATTATGATTTGGAGGAACCCTGTTATTACCTCAGAAAGTTCCCTTGTGTCCTCTTAAAGTAAACCCTCCCATCTCTGCTCCTAGACAATAGTTGATCTGCTTTCTGTATTACAGATTGCATTTTCTAGAATTCTTAGGAGTATATTTTGCTTAAAGCAGAAGATATATTATTGAAAATATCAATGGTAAGTTGACTTTTTGTAAAATGAACCAGATGTTTTATTATATTTAAATTTCTTGAGATCCTCAAAATTCAGTTGCTATTATTTAAAATTTTTTTTGTTTTAAGCTTTTCTGCTTTATCTCCTTCCTATAATAATTAAAATGTCTGTTGCATGCAACTTAATATATAAAGCCAACTCATGGGACATTGTTTTGTAAGTGAAGTATTCTTTTGAAGTTATCTACCTCACTCTTTTCTTTTTCTTTTTATATCAGGGATTGAACCCATGGGCATTCTACCTCTGAGCTATACTCCCAGCCCTACTTTATTTTTAATTTTGAAACAGGGTTTTACTTGGTAAGTTGTTGAGGCTGGCCTTGAACCTGTGATTCTCTTGTCTCAGCCTCCCAAGTACTGGGATTACAGGCATGCATGACCATACCTGGCCTTTCTTAAAAAAATTGATAAACAATTTAATAAATGTTTATAAATCCCATTGTGTCTTTAGACTCCAATTCCTTCTTTTTTCCTTACAATTGTCATTCATTAGACAGTTTATATTTACTCTGTAAAAGGCCATTTGTCTTGTCCTTTTGCTTTCCTCCTCAGAACTCCGGATGGGAGAGTGAGGGTGGATAAAATAGTTCCATACTTCATAACATTCTGTTCTTCATGACTCCTCTTACTCATGCATGGCTTCTCTAAGAGCATGTTGAGAAGGAGCTATTGATATTGTTGGATAAAATAGCCTTACCTTGATGAAAGTTAGATACCTTCTATGATTTATTTTATTTATTTTATTTTTATTTATTTATTTTTTGCGGTACTAAGGATGGAACCCAGGGGCATTCTACCTCCAAGTTATACCCCAAGCCCAAACTTTTTGTTCTTTATTTTGAAACAGTGTCTCATTGAGTTGTAAAGGGCCTCACTTAGTAGTAGCCGAGGCTGGCTGTGAACCACAATCCTCCTGTCTCAGCCTCCCAAATGCTGGGATTACAAGTGTGTGCCACCACACCCAGCTGATTTTTTTTTTCAATGAACTGTACAGAATGTTTACTCCTATAAAGGTGCACCTAGGAAAGAGTTAAGGATTCTTCGCCATTAGTCATTAGTCATTTTCTAACTAGTTCTAAATAAAAGCCAAACATTATGAAAATCTTATTTGCTGTACTAAGCATATAACTTTCTACTATCTTTGGAAATCCTGCACTCACATAAAAAATAATACTAATTTTTTTATGGTAAAACCGTGGGTAAGTAATACTTTATGAACAAGATTCTTAAGTAAATGGCATTTTGGGAGTGATAAAAGTGGGCCTATTAGGAAATCCTGGAAGCCGGGCATGGTGGTGCACTGTTGTAATCCCAGCATTCAGGAGGCTGGGGCTGGAGGATCATGGTTCGTGGACAGCCTTAGCTACTTAGGTTCTCCATAACTTAGTGAGACCTCGTTTCAACATAAAGAATACAAAATAGGGCAGAGGGTGTAGCTCAGAGGTCGAATGCCCCTGGGTTCCATCCCCAGAGCGGGAAAAAAGAAATCCTGGAGATCTATATTTAAACACTACCTTATTGAAGCCTTCCAAAAAAGACAAAATGTTCTGCTGTCAGTTTGAAAGTGTATGAGAGGGAACAAAAGCACAATCTGATGAGAACAACTAACCTCAGATTTTATGTTTTATATTACTATTAATATTCTTAAAGCTAGTCAGTCAATACTCTATTTTTCCTTCCTTCCTTCCTTCCTCCCTCCCTCCCTTTCCTTCCTTCTCTTTTTTTCTTTCTTTCTTTCCTCCTCTCTTTCTTTTTATCTTTCTTTCGTGAGTCAAAAACCTTTTATAGACTGTTTGTGGAATGTTTTCATTCTGAGAAATTGTCTTCAGAAGCCTGGGGAGTGTTCCCTTCAGCCTACACTGGTGCTCCTCAATTTAACATGGGCGTTTGACTTAATATAAACCCCTTGTAAGTGAAAATGATCAAAAGCTGAAGATGAATTGAACTCACCTAACCTGCTGAACATCACAGCTTAGCTACACAGCACACCATACAGCATGGTTGTTTCCCTTTGTGGTCACATGGCCGACTCCTGTCACTACCACTGCCCAGCATCACCAGGAAGTGTTGTACCCTGTGTCACTAGCCTGGGTGAAGATCCAAATTCAAAATTCAAAGTACAGTTTCTGCTGAAAGTGTATTGATTTTGCAGCATTGTGAGGTTAAATAAAGTCCTATGTCAAACCATCATAAATCGAACTATTATAAATCTGGACCATCTGGACTGTGATGGATTAGAAATGATCCTTTTTTCACAGGTTAAATCAGGTGCAAGCACAGACATAGAAATTAATTGTGTTGCAAAGCAGATTGTAATAGTTCCTAGTATTGACATTTACAAAATACTGGGAGAAATTAATTATGGCTTGGACATTATAAGATGACGCTATTTAAGTAGGGCTATAAGTGATGAAGTTTCATTTAAAATTTTAATATATAATTTTACTCTTTCCAAAGTCACTATTCACTTTAGCAAAGAAAAATTCTGCCACACTTGTAAGTCCAGTACTTGGGAGGCTAAGACAGGAGCATCATGGGTTCACAGCCAACTTCAGTAACTTAATGAGGCCCTCTGCAACTCAGTGAGACCCTGCTTTGAAATAAAAGAATAAAATATGGCTGGTGGTGTGGTTCAGAGGCAGAATGCCCTGGGTTCCATTTCTCGTACCACCTTAAAAAAAAAAAAAGAAAAATTCTGAAATAATCAAAATCATCATTAGTATTTTCATATGTATTCCATTTTATGTCTTCAGCTGTTTTTGACCTGCCATTTTTAAAATTTTATCATATGGATGCGTCTCTATGTCATTAAACATTTTCTGCAATAGCATTTTAAACCACCACATGCTCATGTTATATAGATATAATGTAACTTATTTAAATAGTAATTCTTGTTGTACATTTAGATTTTTCTGCTTTTAATATTATGAAAACACCATAAAACATCCTTATGAACATAGCTGATTATTTTAAATTAATTCTTATTTGATCAAAGTAATACATTCACCTAGTTTAAAATTCTAATAGTGATAAAAACTTTATTAAAAAAACACAGCAGTTCATTGTCTGCTCCATTCAGTCCCTTTCTTTAGAGGCAACTAACCCTTTTTATCTGTTTCTTGTGTTATTGTGTATCTCCATTTTATTAATATATGCATATATATCCACACATATATCTTAATTTTTTTAGATATTGTTAATTAACTTTATATTATAGACTGAACTTTAATATTGTAATCGTTTCCCACACCTTATTTATTTATTTATTTATTTATTTATTTATTTATTTATACTAGATATTGAACCCCGGGGTGTTTTACCTCCAACTATACCTCCATCCCTATTTTTTTTTAAGAGTCTTATTAAATTGCTAAGAGCCTCACTACATTGCTGAAGTTGAGTTGAACCTGTAGTTTCTTGTCTCAGTCTTTCAAGTCCTAGGATTATAGGCTTGTGCCACCATCCCTGGTAGACCTCAATATATTTTGATTTCAACTTTTGACTTATTTTTAGTATCGTAGTATTATACTGTGTAGATATTATTCATAGGTGGCTATCTGTAATGAATTCTAATGAAGTTTGCTCGCTCTTTATGAAGTTACTAATAATTTTATGTCATTTGCTTAGTTTGTGTCCCTTTCAATACTTTTAAAAAATACATTTTATGAACTTCTTATTGTACTTTTTCATAAAGAGAATTACAACAGAAGACTTATCTGCTTACCCTTTCTTCTTGAAGGTGTTCCTCTAGAAGCCTCTCTTTCTCCCTACCACCTTATTTTTTAGACCTGCTCTTCTCCTGGGATTTTTCCTTTATTCTTAGTTGACCCAGGAACTCCTTTTGTCTTTTCTTGAATCACATATTGTTTTCTTGTCTTATTCTTACATTTTTTGTAGTATATTCTTTACATTTTTATAGTCTAAAGTAGTTTCCTGAGAAAGAATATGTGAGAGAAAAAATATATTTATTCAATGTTTCTTCACTTGGTTGATAATTTGCATGAATAATTAACATCTAAACTGGAAATCAGTTTCTTTGGGGATTTTTTAAGGAAGTGTCCTGGTGTAGAGTGTAGACATTTCCCCCATGGCAGAATGACTGACTGGGACTTGAGTCTCACTACTACAGCCATCATCAGCATACCATTGTACCAAATTCACAATTCCATCTTGTTATTACAAACTCCAATGCCTTTTTGACCCCTTGACCGACTGTGTAAGAAAAATAACTAGAAGGGAAATGTGTAGTGTAGTGTAAAAAACATATGCTATAGTCTAATAGGCGAAAACTAAGAACTTCCTACAGCAAGTATACAGGTACCTCAACAACACTAGGTTCTTCCTCATCCTGTCTTCTAAAAACAGGACTACAGTGAGTGGATGTCAGCAGGTACAAAGAGGGCATTTCCAGTAGCCTTTGAATGTCCTGGTAGATGTCTTAGTCTAATGGAGCAAAAAAATTCTAAAATAAAATTCTTCTAAAAGAAAATAAGGTACTTATTTCATAGCAGCAGAATGAAATTTTCTCAGGGACCACTTGCCAAGACACTTTACTATAATTTTTTAAAAGTAGGTAGTAATAAATCATTGGATAGTCTTAAATACAAAACTGACTAAATAACTGTGAAAATAAATTATAAAATATAATGAAAAGGTTGTAGAACTTAAAAAATTAGGAGGTATGAACAAAATGTGGTAACTTCTTACTTTTCATAGAAGGAAATAAACTTATATGATTATATATACTTATTTTTAAACATAAAGATACTCATCTCGTAATATTTTTCATTATTTTTCATTTAACTTTAATAGAATTGTTTAGGAATTACTTATTGTAAAATATCACATACTTAATTAAGGTAACTTCTTTGATTTTACTTTTTCTTACCTCTGGAAAAATCACGTAATATTATTTTTGCTAAAACATTAAAAATAGGTAGAATAATCCTGCCCTTACAATTGTTCTTTTATTTCCCCATTTATATTTTTTGTAGTTATTGGCAGGTCTGGGTATGTAGAAGGAAAGAGATAAAAATGTTAAATGTGATGTTACAAATTATAGTTAGTGTTTATATGTAATAGAATTCACTTTTCAATATTTTTCCATCCTTTTCTCATTGCTTGTAGATTTAATACAGATCTATACTCGAAATACTTGGTAGAACAGCATCATTGAAATTTTGATTCTGACTCCGAAGGGCAAATCACATATGCTTCCATGTATTTCTGTATTTATGAAGCATTCATTCACTCATTTATTCAACCAATAACTAGTGCCTACCAGGTAAGAGAAATAAAATGGACATTAAACTGTCTTAAACATCTTAAGTAAATATCATCATAGACTTAATAAGAGAAAGTTTGTATTAGAAAACCACAAAACATCCAATGGTCATAATAAAAGGTATCAGTTATATGAAATTTAAAATTCAAAAAAATAAACACCACATGAATATCGCTAACAAAATTTAAACATTTAATTCATACCTATTGAGTACTAACCTTCTTTTTTGCAATGTAGAATTTAGGGAATTTAAAATTGAGTGCTAATCTTTTTCGCAATGTAGAATTTAGGAAATTTTAGGAGATTTTAATGGAATTTAGGGGGAAAAAACAAGGTCATCTTATTCCAAAATTTATTTACACAAAAATCAAATTCAAACAAATAATAATGGTATCTCAACATAGTGGTATAATAAAATATAGTGTTTAAAGCTCTTCTACTTAGAAAAAAAACCATACCTCTCATCCTAGAAAAAAATATTTTTTCTTATTCTGTTTTCTTGTTATCCAATACCTTCCACCTCAGGATATTCCCTTGAGTTACTTCCCTGTGTACAACCTACCAGTCTAATGGACTTTTTGGCATGAGGGGGAAATTCTAATGCCTTCTTAGCATATTTTCCCTGTAAATATGTTCAATCAAATACCACAGTTCTAATTCCTCACTGTGTTGTTCTTTTTAAGATACAATTCCTAAGAATTTAACTGAAGGAATGAAATGAAGAAAATAAGCAGACTATGTGCCAGAAATGTTCTAAATTTCAAGGGATGGGGAGATGACATTTACACAAAAACAATCACTAGCAAAACCTAAATATATATACATATATATGTACACATACACATAAATATACACACATATTTAAAACTATGATACACATGTTTGGTTTACATCTATTTTTGCTGTGATTAGAGGAAATGCCCAGATAACTACTCTTTGAAAAGGTTAAATATAATTCTCCATTTACTTTCTGAAACCCATGTATTTGGTGACATTTGTTAGATGAATTTCCACATATGCCTTGCAAGAAAGTGGCAAACATTCTCAAAGATGATGTAAACTGCAGGTATGTGAAAGGAAATGAAAAAGAGCATACTATTTATACAGTGTGAAAAGGGTTTATGGAGAAGATTCAAAAGTATTTTTAAATCATTCTTTAAAACTTGAAGTACATGTAGCACTAAAGTACAGATTTTATAAATCATGTACTTTATATGTTATAAATTGCCTATATCTTGTCATTTTTAAAAAATATTTTGCTGGAAGACAATATGATCATGCATCACCTTCCTTTTTTAATTTTTTTTTTTTTTTTTTTTTGCCTCGTGATTCTTCATACCAACATAGAATTCCAGTGGGGGCGGTGATTGGGTAGAGCTGACACCTTTGATGCAAACAACATCCAATTTTTCTCTCCATACTGGACATAAAAGGTGAAAGGAAAATGAAAGGAAAGGAGAAGCATTATCAGAATGGAAAATGAAATTGTAGGTAGAAGCACGAATGTGGCATGTGGACTTATAACATCAGTGCTGTTCTCCCACCAAATGATAATGTGAACAGTGACAGATACATATACATATAAAAGGTCACAAAAAATAAACCAAGAACCACGGTTACAAAATGTGTGATTACTTAGTGAGTCAGGCACCACCATCAAGTGTGGGCACCGACATTTACCACAATTGTCACAGACAATGGGGGCCTGGCTACCGAAATGCTCCTCATTAGAAAGTCAAGCATGGTATCTGCTACTGAAGTCACTGCTCTGAAGGGTTTGGACCAACGGCTCTAAGAACGAAGCACACCCGAAAGAAAATGATCTTTGTAGGCAAGTACACCAGGATTCACAGCATTCATCTAGTTCTAGCTGCAAGATTGCTTCAACTTTATGAATCTAAGTTTACTCATCAGAAAACCTATACACTAGAGACTTCCGGGAAGATGGTGACCAAGAAAAGCGGGGCTTAAGAGCCCCACTAACAACCAATCTCCATTACCACAAAATCAGTGCCTTTCATAGACAGAAAACACCATCACCGGAGAAACAAAAAAATCACCAGGCTCCAGAGAGAAAGCGGACTGAGAACAGAGCTCAGAGCTACAGAGGAGATACACGGGCCTCACGGCCGAGGACGCGGCAGCAGCACTTTACTGCCGGCGGCAGTGGCGAGTTCACCATGCGGCTACAGCAAGCCGAGGTGAGCCGCTGCGGAACAGCCAGGTGGGATTTCTCGGCGCAGGGAGCATCTAAATCTCCCAGTGGCTGAGCTCAGCACACGCTGCAGGGACCAAGAGTGGAACTCAAATCCAAGCAGAAAAACGCCAGCCTCATGGCCGAGGGCGTAGCAGCGGCACCATATTGCCACCGGCGGCAGCAGCAGCGAATTCACCGAGTCCAGTACAGCTACATCTGCGTAGTCAAGAACAGTGAGTCAAATTGCGGGTCCCAGAGGAGAAATCCCAGTACTGTACTCCCTGGGACTTGACTTAGTGGGGGAGTGGCGGTGGCAGAGATATCACACCATAGGAGAACGTGCAACCTGGCACCCCCCATAGTCTAAAGCAGCCTCTATTGACTCCCTGAGTCGGAGACTCTGTGATACAACCCAGTAAAGGAGTAGTGGGGTCTGAGATACTACTGACTCGTGATCCAGAACACCTTAAGTGAAGTCATAGTGACCCAAGGGAGGAACCCAGAGAAGGCACAAACTTCCGAAATCATAGGAAAGAAGAATAACACTGGAGCAATGAATGCCCACAACCCCACAACATCAGAACCCGATAAAACAGAAAATCAGAGATTTCTAGAAGATCAAATCAGGAAAATAACTGTAGAAATAATAGAGGTGCTTCAAAAAGAATTCAGAGAAAGCCAAAAAGAGATAAAGGATGCAATTAATGAAGTAAAAGCCTCAATTCAAAGTACAAACAACCGATTAGACCACATGGAGAATAGAATCTCGCTCTTAGAAGATGATCATTCCAAAAATGAACGCATAGTTTCTAATCTAGAAAAAAATATCCGACAGCAGGAATCTGACATTGAAGAAATATGGGCCCATTTTAAGAGAGCTAACCTAAGAATAATTGGAATAGAGGAGGGAAAAGAAAGTGAAACCAAAGGGATCAACAATCTCTTCAAGGAAGTAATAGCAGAAAATTTTCCAAACATAGAGCAAGAGGTTGATACACAGGTCCAGGAAACTTATAGAACTCCCTTTAGACAGGATCGGAGAAGAGGATCCCCACGCCACATAATTGTCAAAATGACCAATGTGGAAGCCAAGCAGAGAATCTTAAAGGCAACAAAAACAAAGGGCCAAGTGACATTCAGAGGCAAACCAATTAGAATCACTCCAGACTTCCCAAACCAAGTCATGAGAGCCAGAAGGGCTTGGAGTAACATATTCCAAACTCTGAAAGAAAACAACTTCCAGCCAAAAATTTCCTACCCAGCAAAACTTTCTATCAAATTAGATGGAGAAATAAGAAGCTTCCATGACAAACAGAAACTGAAGGAATTTATGTCTTCAAAACCAGCACTAGAGAAAATACTCAAAGAGATTAACTACAAAGAAGAAATAGGTAACACACACCAGAACCAGAGAAACAAGAGTTTCCATCCAACAGACAACTAAGATTGGTTATCTGTGGAGATCATTACTTATATTATTCTTTTACCTATCTCTAAATTGTATTGTTTGCCTTTATTGTTGTTAATTTTTAGGATGTCTAGTTGGAATATTAATATACCTTCAGATATAGCATTTTGAAATATTTTATCCCATTCTATCAGTAACTTTTAACTCTGTTTACATTGTCTTTGGATATACAATATGTTTTTTATTTTTTAGGGAGTTTGTATACTCTTCTGTTGCCTGTGCCATTGAAATCATATCCAAGAAATCACTGCCAATTTCAATGTTGTGAGGTTTTATGACCCAGATTTTCTTCTAAAAGTTTATAGTCTTAAGATTTATATTTAGGTCTTTTATCTATTTTGAGTTAATATTTGTATATGGGATTAGGTAAGGGTCGAATTTTATTCTTTTCCATGTAATTATTATTTTTCAACAATATTTAGTTAAAAGATTATTATTTCCACCACCAAATGTTCGTGGAAACCTTGTCAAAAATAACTTGATAATATAGGGAAGAATTTAGCTCTAGGCTTGTATTTAAATCCAATGGTTTATATATCTGCCTTTAGAACAGTACTACACTGTTTCAATTATTGTAGCTTTATATGGTTTGAAATCAGAAAATATATATCTTCTAGCTTTGTTCTTTTTCAAGATCGTTTTGGGTATCTAGAGTCCATATTCCATATTAGGATATATTTTTTTTCTGAAAAATAAATATATAAATATATGATAGTTTCACCTAAAAAAATAGAAAAAAAAATATTCTCTGGTAAGAAAGAAAGTAAAAAGAAATATTGAAATGTTATCTTTAAGTCATCAAAAGCTTGGTATCAGACAAATGAAACTGTTATGTGAGATTATCATTTTTAATTTTGGATAAATTGCTATAATACTAGATGTCAACCACTAAACCAAGTATGGGAAGGAGGGATGGGGAGAGAATGGGGAGGGGGCTGACTGGGCGATGTGTGCATGTATGTATACAAAAGTTTGTATCCCACTATGATGTATGAATACAATGCACCAATAAAAAAATAAATTAAAAAAAACAAATTTTAGTTGAATAAGAAAAAAAAAAAGGAAAAGAAAACCTATACACTAAAATCCTTCACAGGTCTGTGACAAGAAATAGTAGAGACAATACATGTAAAGCATCTGTACATAGCTTGGCAGGAATACAGTTAAGTTACAAACATATAAGCTTCTTTGCCTATATCCTTCTTTCACTCTGTTTTTTACCTAAGTAAGACCTAAGATATTAAAACCTAAACTCTTCCTAAAACTAACAAGAAGTTCTGAAAATTTAAGTTTTAATATGGTTTTTTGAGACACTGTACATTGATATACGTAAGCCAGGTACAGTGGTGCATGCCTGTAATCCTAGGCTGAGACAGGAGGGTCACAGTTTTGAGGCCAGCCTCATCAACTTAGTGAGACTCTAAGCAATTTCACAAGACCCTGTTTCAAAAAAGCAAAAAGGGACAGGTGTGTAGTTCCTAGGTATAATGCCCCTGCATTCAACTCCCAGTTCCAAAATAAAATAAGACAAAAATAATGTACATTGATATAAGTGACTCTGAGTGTCTCCTCCACTCCTATGGAATACATCGGCCAAGTACGGAACAAGTACAAAAAGTGCAAAGGTGTCTTAAACTGATGTCATTATATCTGGTTCCCGATCATGGCTCTAATCATATGCCCTTGGCAAATTACAGCTGCCATAGATCTCAGTTCCCTTATCCAGAAAGTGAGAGTACTGGAGCATACTTTTCAGCTTTAAAAATTGTATTCTACTGTCTAACTGTTGCTTGAAAATCAAGTGGGCTAAGTAGAATGAGAGACAAATGAAATGAGTATGAGGTCCACCTTTAAAACTAAAAAAGTGGCAAGCAACCTAGAAAGAAAAGACAGAAACGGGACAATTTAAAAGAGAGTTATGATTGCATACAGCATAAGCAACATAAGTATAAGTGATAAAAAAGTATACACAACAACATAAAAATCATTACATAATAAAACAAAGACCAATACCTTGTGTAAAAAATAGAAGATAAGAGAAGTTGTAGAAATAACCTGAACTAAGAAACTAAAGTAAGAAGCAAACTTTAGGCTCTCGGGCCTCCTATACCTCATATATTTAAAACATATATTAAAACACAGGTGACAGTATCTAATATTTACCTGTCACAACACAAAGGAGCTGAATCTGATCATCTCTTAAGGGTCCATTGGAAGCCAATATCATATACCCAGTTATAGGACATTAATATATTGATAAAGATAATAACAAAAATTTAAAACCTGAAAAGAAGACATAACTGGTAGGGTAAAAATAAATAAATACTGAAGCCAGGCATGGTGGCACATGCTTGTAATCCCAGCATTTGGGAGACTGAGACCAGAGGATGGCGGTTTCTGAACAGCATCAGCTACTTAGTGAGGCCCTCTGCAATTTAGTGAGACCCTGTTTCAAAATAAAGAATAAAAAAATAGGGCAGGGGGTTTAGCTCGGAGATCAAATGACCCTGAGTTCTATCCGCAAACCCACAATCAATAAATAAATAAATAAATAAATAAATAAATACTGAACTGATTGTAGTCCTCATATATGGTGCACAAACCCCTTCAAGATCTGGTCTTATCTCCCCTTCTAGCCTTATTGTCCTCATCCCACTACCAATAAATCTCACACTCTTGGTTACATGGGACTATCCACCATTCCCTGACTTTAGTCTCATGTGACTAAGAATAAGGAAACTGGACTTAAAAACTAACTGAAATCACTAAACTGGGCGTGGTGGCGCATGCTTGTAATCCAGCGCTTGGGAGGCTGAGACAAGAGGATCACACAGGTTCGAAGACAGCCTCTCCTGGTTTAAGAGACCCTGTTTCCAAATAAAATATAAAATAGGTCTGGGAGTGTAGCCCAGAGGTAGAATTTCCCTGGGTTCCATCCCCAGTACCACCAAAAAAAAAAAAAAAAAAAAAAAAACCTAACAATCAAAACACAAGGATGATAATCCCCTGCTTCTCTATCCCTTAAGAGTTTTTTGAAATTTGACAAAATTTTTCAATATGTCTAAAGAGAGAATGTATGCATCAGAAAGTATGGGGGCAGGAGTCAAGGGGCTAATCAGCAAAGATGCTAAAGAAGCCATCTAGGCAAAAGTCAAAATGATGGAGCTGAGCTATAGGAGTGGAAATCTTAGCTGACCTGACATGAATAACATGGTTTCCTTGGCAAAGCTACTCCTACAGGGGCTTAGATGGCCTCAGGCTAACACAGTTGAGAGACACATCTTCAAAATGAACATCCTTCCCACATTTCTTTCCATTATCAACAGGAGCTCTTCTGGCAATGTAGTTCCCCATGTATCTTGCCAAAAGCAAGAGAGTATATTGGTCAGCAGCCCTAGGTCAACTTGGCAGCTATATTTCTCAATTAACTGACCTTCATATGAACCAGTTACTCCCCAAGAAGCCCATCTATAGGGAGACAGTATATAGATCTGCCAAATCCTGGAATCCAACCAGCTCAGTAGTTGAATTTCTCACTAGAAATTAATAAACGGACAAACATACATGTAGATACAGTATTGTAAATTATCGATCTCTAAGAGCAGCGTTAATGAGAGCTGCTCCTAGGAGAGGTCCACTCCCAGGAAGCCAGCACATCTGGTGTCTGAGAGTATAAGGTCAAACACTAAATTGACTGGGGCCTAGGATGACTCAACCAAGAGAGGCCAGTCACAAGGCCTACTGGCAGCCACACATCACTCTGCATAACCCAGCCACATATACCTTTTATATTCACACTATAACATAGGGCACACATACTCATAATTCATTCTTCTATATATGCAGTCTTTCCTCATTCCAGAATGTCCTCCTTCCACCTCTTCTCTGCCTGAAGACCTCCTCCTCCTCCTTTTAGACTATACTTGTGTCAATTCTTCTGTCATGTCTTCCCCAATCATTCAGATAAAGTTAATCACATCCTCGGAAGGGCTGCCACAGCAACCTGTGCAGCCTCCCTCTACCAATGCTCTGGAATCACAGAGAAGAACCCAGTCTGGCTCCTCCCATGAACTGCTTGCCTCCCCTGTATCTATATTCACTGGCCAAAACCTTCATCTACATTCATAGCTCCTATCAAGGCAGCAGTACACTCTAAGCACTCAAGTGTTAGAATGAAGAGAAGGTAAAGCACTGACTTGGGTATGTAAAGAAGTTGAGGTGAAATAATTCTATATCGGGGAGAGAAGCATGAGTAGAAAAATGGAAAATAAGGACTAGATAAGGTGTGTGTAAGAAAGGAACGGAGTCAAGCACAGAAAATTCACTGTGGAGGGTTACTGTAGAAGAGGAGGGTGAGTTATGAACAAATTACTGAAGGTCCTAAAAAGTCAATAAGAGAGAATATGTGAGTTATGTAGACAACAGGAAGCCACAGTGGGCTCTTAGAAAGAAAATAATGCCAACAATTTAATAAGTGACAGAACATGGTTATAAAATGAACCAGAGCTTGAAAGCCCAGGTAGAATCGCCATCAACCACCTTCACCCCATCACGATTAATGACTAGGAAGTTGTTTAATTTCTTCTATAAGCCTCAAATGACTTATCTATAAAGTTTATCTTACCTACAGATATAGCAATATCTATACCCTGCCCAGTTTGAAGGTTGAATTATATCTAGCACAATGACTAGGATATTATACCAATATATAGTAGCTGCGACTGGGATTGGTTTTATGAACA
Source organism: Muscardinus avellanarius (assembly GCF_963383645.1). NCBI lineage: Eukaryota > Metazoa > Chordata > Mammalia > Rodentia > Gliridae > Muscardinus > Muscardinus avellanarius. The sequence goes on along the minus strand of NC_137787.1, from coordinate 90,940,847 downwards.
GTAGTCTAGCAACATAAGTGAAGTTAATTAAAGGAAAGACTAGAAGCCAAAAGATCTTTTAGAAGGAAATTGCAATAGTCACTTGTTTGTGGCACAGGTACTGGATAGTCTTAAAATCACATTACCTTGGCTTTAGTAATGCTTCCCCTATTGACCAGCAATGATACCTCAGGAAAGTCACTTCTCTCATAACCATTTCCTGACCCGAAAATTGGGAAAATAACTGTACTTCCTATTTCACAAATGCATTGCACTAGGTATTTTAAATAGAAGAAAAGAATGCATTTGAAAGTGTTTCACAAGCTAAAAATACTTTGAGGAAGAGAAAGAAACAAAGAACATGGACAAATTTTAAGAAATATTTTCAAGAAAAATTCAAGGACATTAAAAGACATTGGGACAAAAGAGAGATAAGATAAAGGGACACTAAATAATCAGTGTCAACAGTCATGGTGGTATATGCCTATAATACCAGTATTTGGTAAGCTAACACAGAAGGATCACAAGTTTGGTGCCAACCTGTGTAACATATTGAGATTCTGTTCCGAAATAAAAAGGTCTGAGGCATAGCTTGACGTTTCTGGGTCACTGGGTTTCAATCCTCAGTATCAAAAACAAAAATTAAAAAATAGAATGTCAAGTATTAAAACTATACCTCTTTATCACAAACTCTGAAAATCAAGGGATAATGGGCAAGTCTGAAGTCATTGATTTGAAGTCTGTTCTGAGGAGAAAGGATATGTAACTAACAACAAATCAAAATACAGGACTAGCATTTGGGTAACAGGCAACAATGCAAAATAAACTCTGGGAATTACCAGCAGCATCCATCAGCATGAGAGTTATGAGAAATGATGATTTATCTATGACTAAAATGCAAAGCAAGATCTAAAGTCACAAAATTCAAAATATATAAGCAAATGCTTTACAAAGGAAAAGAACAAAACCCACCTTGATACCTAAGAAACAGGTATTACAGGAAGTAGAGTGGGCAGTAAACTTGAAAGCAAAAACCCAAGGGAAATGCTCTTGTAACTGAAAAGTGAAGGTCATGTGGCATTAGTATGTCAAGGAGATTGAGAAAAAATCTACAGTTGGCTAGAATGTGGTCACTGGTGACCTTCATGAGTGCAGTTCCAGTACAGAGGCGGGACCAAAGCCAGACTGTGAGGCCTTAATCATAATTCTATGATCCTAACATGAAAAAGCAGTTGCCAGTAAACTGAAGGTGAAATTCACAGATAAGAGAAAAGCACGTTTAATAACTGAAGGGGGACAAACTTTATCTCAAGGAAGCTTCTTAGGATTTTTAACACTTCCACAGGAGAAACAGGACTTTGGCATTTCAGAATCTCCAAAAAGACATATATAAGTAGTCAAATACAGGGGAGTTAAGTTTTTGTTGCAACCGAAGCACAAATAAAGGTGAGTTAGCCCTAACAATGATTTTAAAATATGATTATAATTAATTCTCAAGCCCTAAATAATGCATTTGAGTAACTTATGCTTATTAGCTATTGCAGGGTTAGGGACTAAATATCTGTACTCCTCACCCTGGATTCACAAGTAAAGTCTTATCCCCAATGTGATGGTTTTTGGGGTCATTCATTAGGAGGTCTTAGGTCTAAGGGAGGAGCCTCATGAATGGGACCAGCACGTTTACAAAGGAATCCCAAGTTTGCTTCCTCTCTACTCTCAATCATGTGAGAATACAAGGAGAAGGCAGCTGTCTGCAAACCAGGAGTGAGCCCTCACCAGACAAGCGATCTGTCAGCACCTAGATCTTATACTCTCCAGCATCCAGAATGTCAAGTAATGGAAATCAGGATCTGACTGAAAGGGAACAGAAGGAAAGGAACAGGTTCTATTTATATGCCAATCACCAAAATTTCTGCCCTAATATTCCATATCAAAATTCTGAACTCTTTTGGAGGGAGGGGTATTATAAAATATTATGCCATATAAATAAATACAGATATAATAAAAATGTCATTTGGATCAAGTTTTATCCTTTGTCCCCAATCTATGGTCAAAGTACCACTTACAACAAAGTGGGCCCTTGTTCACTTTCCAAGGGAACAGGCCAAAACAAAATAACCAAAGGGCAAGTACTGTAAGACAGAATAGTCCAAATTTACCTGATTCTGACTAGAGTCCAGTAAGGAAGGGCATGAAACCAGAAGTCAGGAGCTGATTTTAGTCCAGGCTCTACCCATGGAAAAACCATGTCATTACTAAGCTATTTGATTTTTCTCATTTAATAAAAAGAAATCTCATCTATCCCACCTATTTCCAAAAGTATTGTAATAATAAGATAAAAAGCATATGTAAGAATTATAAACAATTATACTTGTAAAGTATTATAATTACACATACCCACAGAGCTTCACAAATAAAGGTAATAATCCATTAATCATTATTTTATACTACAAATGGATTATTTTAATTAATAGTACCTTTACATTTAACAGATATTTAATATTATGATGTCACTTTATTATTTCAATTATCCTCTTGGCTTTAGTGAATATACTTAGTTGTAAATATTAATATAATTAAATATTGATTGTCTACTCAGGACTTCTAAATTGGTTATAATCTGCCCAAAAATGATAATAGCAGTTAAATTCAAATCAGATAAAACATATTTATCTTTTTAAGAACTGGGATGAAGTTTGAAAAATATTTCAGTATCTTTCTACAATACTCTTTCCAAGATGCCATTCTCAATCTCCTGTATGGTCTCCCCAATCTTTAGAAATTTGACCCCTTCTTTTAATATATAAGACTAAGCAAGACAAATAATAATTGTAAGAAAGGAAGATAAGACCATCTATTTTACTCCTTTACCTCAACCTGATTCTCAGGTTTAAAGGTGTCTGACATCAGGCTGGTGATGCAGCTCAGTGATAGAACACTCGCCTAGCATGAGAAGGCCCTCAGTTATCCCCAGCACTGCAATCAATCAATCAGTAAATACATACATACATACATACATACATACATACATACATGTGCCTGGCAATCGATAAAAGAAAAGTTTAAAAGAGAACATTTGAAACTCCTGTAAAACCTCTACCTGATCCCATTTCCTGCTTTGCTGACATATGCGTCTGTTATTCCTACCATTGACTATTTAAACATCATCTACATGGGATTGCTTTTATAGAATTAAACTCCATAAGCCCACAGGCTGTGTCTGATACTGTCTTCTGTGTAGCATCTAGTAATCAGTATGTTGTAATCACTTCAATGCTACAAATAACTCTAAAGAAAAATTAATACTTAGTAAAACTAATTAAATAGAACATATTGTCACAATAGGGAAAAAGAAACAAATTTCTTCTCCATCTATGAAACTCAGCTATGTCTATTGTGTAAAGTTGATCCAAATATTGAAATTATTGAAAATCTGAGTTTTAATTTAAAAGATTGATTGAATAAAATTTAAAATGCCAAGCAAAATTTAGGTGTAGAAAAATACATTTTTCATCTAAACAATTCCCTATAAACTCAATAATTATAATTTATTCTGATTTTTTTGTTCACTACATTAGACGTTATTTTTCTATATTCCCTAGGCAGCAACAAATAACACCATGCATGAGGGCTGATATAATTACATGCCAAAAAAGACAGACCAACACCCTAACACTCCACACTCCCCTCTGTGGCTCCTTCATACCCCATATGTTGCTAATAAAACTGTTTGAATCATACCTATGAGACAGTTTTATTGACAGAGTATCAGGCCTCTTGCTTCTTCACAAGGCAAACTATACCACAAGAACTGTTACAAATGCAAATTTTAAGACTGAGGCAAATGGAAATCTGTAATTATACATATGCATGTGTGTATTTATGTGTGTACAAAGATGCAGATACACTCTGAAGCATTAAAAACATGCATTTAAATTATTTGATACAATACTTAAAAATATCCATCCTAGCTAAAATGACACATGCAAAGTTATGATGTCCATTAATAATATGAAATTTGAGAAATACTAAGCCATGCATTCTTTTCACACAGTTAATATGAGTAATTCAAATATCTCAACTGGATAGTACTGGTCTAGATAATAATAAATATACTATCCTTTATAGATATCTTTATCCTCATCCAAACACCACGGCATCTTCATCTCTACCATAAATTTATTGAAAATTATTACATTACAAAATTTGCATGGATCTGGGTTTTAAGACATCACTTCAACAAGAATATATTCATTTTTATTATTAAAATGTAAGAATATGCCAGGCTTGGTGGCCACGCTTGTAATCCCCTAGCTTGGGAGGCGGAGACAGGAGGATCGTGCAGGTTCGAAGCCAGCCTCGCTGGCTTAAGAGACCCTGTTTCCAAATAAAAATCTAAAACAGGGCTGGGAGTGTAACTCGGAGGTAGAGGGTTTCCAGGAACCCCAATACCACACACAAAAAAATGTAAGAATACTATATCATAGCAAGAATGTTATATCCATATACTCTAACAAGAAACTATGAAGTTAAAAAAGATACAGGATAAGCTAGAGATGAAGTTCAGTGGTTGAGGATTTGCCAAGCATGTGTCAACTACTGGATTCAATCCTAATCATTATAATAAATAAATAAACAAATAAATAAGACAACAAATGATACATTCTAATTAACTGAATTTATTCACTATAAGTGAAATAAATACAAATTCCCTTGGGCTTTAACAATAAAAAATTTAAAAATTGTTCTTCATCTGCAAAATGGGAGTGGGGTCTTTAATATAGAACTAATGTTCTATTAACACTGCTGGATTAACATTTCTACTTCCTCCTCCTGAAACTATCATCTTTTAAGAGGGTAAATCATTGCTAAATCAGTATGGCCCTTTAGCCTTTTCCATTTTGAAAGCTATGGAAGATTCCAATAGATTTGTTCTCAGTGCTCACCCAACTTCTCTCTAGCATGTCACACAACACAACAAATGGCCAGAAAGCTAAAGAGTACTTTGACTGGGCCCCATTGCAACTTGGGATGTGCATAATCCCTTGCTTCCCAAACAGAAATAGGCCTAGAAGAGTAGAAGGAGAAAAAAATCAAGAGAGACTGCAACCAAAAGCAAGTAAATCCAGCCATGATGAGAAATGAGGTGTTGATGATTCTTCTGGGGCCAATGGCAAAAGCTGACATTCTTGTTCAGCAGCTCCCAAACTTAGGCAGGGCAGTGTGGTATTGACATAAGAGACAGGTGAAGCTCCCTTAGCCAGCTGAAAGGTGTGGTTCCAGGAGCTGTTCCTAGAAGCTCCGCCTACAGCCTATTCCTTTTGCTCCCTACAGATCCTGTGAACTATTTACTACTCCTTAATAAACCCCCTTCTGCTTAATCCAGTCCTGATATCTCTTTTGTCAGCCACTTGAAAGCCTTTTATAATATATTACGGGCAAGCAAAAAGATCATCAGATATAAACTTTCAAATACTATACCAAAATTAAGACTGAGAAATAGAGCTGCAGTTGCAAGATGTGAATGTACTTAGTACTACTAAAACTACTAAACTGTACACTTAAAATGGTTAAAATGGTAAATTTTGTTATGTATATTTTATCACAGTAAAATATGATTTTCAGAAACACACTAAAAAATCTATAAGTATAGGCCTAGGAATCACAAACTCCTAGATAAATCTGATTTTGTTAAAGTACTCCTCTTCCAATTGTCTGAAGAAAAGACATCATTTAGCTTTTTCATATCTATGTGTAAAAAGTGAAAGAAAACTAAAAATATATTAGGAATATGAAAACACTAAAATTCTAAAATGTGATGAGAGAGGCCAAGGCAATTGTTATTGTAAAAATTAGTATATGCCTTCTCTAGCCAAGTGCTTTGCATATATTCTCATTTACTTCCTACAATGACATTTCAATATAGATGTCATCAACTTCTTTCTTTCTTTCCTCCTTCCTTCCCTTCTTGTTTTTCTTCCTTTCTTTCCTTCTTCCTTTCTTTCTTTATTTTTTTTAGTGATGAGAAAATGGAAGAAGAAAAGCTAGGCAACTTGACCAAGGTATTTTAGCTAGTGACTGCTGGAGTAATGAAAGATCAAGATCTCTCTGACTCCAAAGCCCTGGCTCTTCCTACACCACATTTCTCTTCCTGAGTGCCACAGCCACAGTGCTCAGCAGGCAAGGGCTAATTAAATTATCCACTGTGATGGAATCATCACAGAGCCAGGAAAGCAATTCCTGAAAAGTGTCACCTAGACCATTAATATAGTATGCCCTGTAGAGTCAAGTGTGATGCTCAAATACAGAAATAACTAGATGATGATTATTATAATGATAATAGCATCTGGCTACCATTCACTGAGTGCCTATTATGTTTAAAGTGCTTCATATACATTACTTCATTTAATCCCCTGAACATCCCAGTAAGTGCACAGTAGGTGTTGCCTTCATTTTACAACAGAGAAAAATGAAATGCAGAGAGATTAAGAACTCTGCCAAAGATTACTGCCCAAGTCAAGTTCAGAGCCAGATTTTGAACCCAAGTCTCTTCAATGTTCAAGCATTTGAGCAGAAACCACACCTCATATCTCCTTTTATCCTCTATGGAACTGATCATTTCATGCAGGTGAATATTCAGTAATCAGTGGTTTCACTTTGACATTAAGAACACCATTTGCACATTAAAAAGACTGCAAAACTTCAACCTAGTTGAGACAAGAAATGAAAAGACATGAAGGTCAGTATGTGTTTCCAGGAAGAGTAAAAGGGTCAGACAATCTCCCCATTTTCTCACACTCTTCTAGTCTAGTCCATTCCCTACTTCAACTGCCATCACAGGAAAACAAGAGCTAGATAAAAAAAACTGACTTGCTCTATAGCCCAGTACTCCATTAAAAATTACATACATCACACTGTCCTTAGAGCACTGGATAAAACAGAAAATGATGTAGGATAGCCCTTCACTTACATGCTTCAGATCACTTGGAGTGCAGGTTAAAACAGACTCCTAGGACCTACCCTCACAGTCTCTTTCAGCAGGCTTGAGACATGTGGAACTGGAGAATTTGAAATTAACAAGGTCCCAGGGGACACTGACAATGAATCAGTCTACTTGCAATTATTATCATCCTAAACCTTTTTAAACTTTGGTGAACTTTGTTTATCAACTTCAGGCACCAAGCCGTAAGTGAGGATGATTGGGAAGATGGTGTTTTCTTTCTCCTTGGTATGGCAAGGCTTTGTAATGGAGGCAAAAATTACAAACAACCCAGAAAATAAACAAAGTGTTGGCAGAGTGGGGGCTTGGGAAGATGCTACATAATCTAAATGCAGAGAGTTGATGTATCCTCAATGAATAGTGGACATTAAAACATGGTACACTGTAATATACATTTATTAAGAGTTATAGGATGAATGTAAGGTTAGGTGAAAAATATAAACTTTGAGAAAAAAATTACAAAACATACAACTAACATGTGAAAACTCAGCACAAAAAGAAAACATTGTAAAAAAAAACTTTCTTCCATATAAAAATAGGCCTAATTTTTTTAATAGTGACTTTAAAATACTTAAAATATTAAATGATAATTTTAAATCGTTCCCAGGTGACCATACCTACTCTTAGCAGCACAAAATCTTATTAACAATGCAAATTCATTATATTATCAGGTGATAATAATGAGTTACAGGAAGTCAATAAAACCTAAAATAGAACATATCCAATAACAGAACCACTGTTCTCTTTTATTTACTAACAAAGAAAGAAACAATTTTTAGTATTATTATGATAGACCCATCCCTATATAGAAATAGTACCTTATGGAATTAATTCAAAATATGGTCCCAAACCACATGTCCTAGGATACACAGAAAATTCATTCTCATAAATCAAAACACAACATCATTTAAAGTTACATTCTAGCAAAATTTATAGTTTATAGAGTGCAGCCTTCCATTAAACAAAAAGCAACATACAGATTTATTTACGATTATTTCAATTCAATTGACATCAAGGTACTTAAAGGCTACCAATATCAAAAATAAACAGAAAACAACCATAAAGAGAAAGAAACAGATAAGTTTGACATTAAAATTTAAAACTTCTGGAAAAAAGACCTCGTAAACAAAATGAAAAAGATGATCTAAAACTAGACAAAAATATTTTTCCCATACATAAGTAATGATCGAATAATAGCAGAAGATATTGGTGGAGAGGAAATGTCCATAAATCAATACAAAAAAGACAAACAGCCTAAAAGCAAAATGGGCAAAAGATATGAACAAGTACTTCAAAGAAGAGGAAACCATAGATGACCAATAATACTCAAAGATGTTCAGCATCCACAATGAATAGAACGCAAATTAAACAACACTAAAGCTTGAACTCAGGGGCACTCTACCTCTGAGCTACACCTCAGCCCTGTTTGGGGGATTTGTTGTTTTGGGTTTTGGTTTTTTTGTTTGTTTTTTCTTTTTTTGCTGTTGTTTTTGTTTTTGTTTTTGTTTCGTGTGTGTGTATGTGTGTGTGTGTGTGTGTGTGTGTGTGTGTGTGTTTGGGGAGGTTGGTTTTTTTTTTCTTGGTGCTGAAGGTTGAACCCAGAGGCATTCTACCTCTGAGCTATTAGGTATTTGGAAGCAGAGTCTTGCTAAGTTGCAGAGAGCCTCACTAAGTAGCTGAGGCTGGCCACAAACCTGTGATCCTCCTAGCTCAACCTCCCAAGTACTGGGATTACACGCATGCATCACCAATACCTGGCTAGAATTTTTTTTTTTTAAGTCTAACAAAAGATATGTTGCCTGGAAAATGGTGAAAAATGAGTTTCCTTACACTTCCAGGAGAGAATAAGTTGGTATAAGCAAACCATGCATGGTGTTGCATTCCTATATTCCCAGTACTTGAGAAGCTAAAACAGGAAGCTAAAACAGGTTCAAGGTAAAAGGAAACCATGCATGGTGGTGCATTCCTGTAATCCCAGTACTTGGGAGGCTAAAACAGGAGGATCACGGGTTCAAGGCCAAACTCAGCAGTTTAGTGAGACACTCAGCAATTTAGACTCTTATTACAAAATAAAAATATAAAATTGAAGTCAGGCGTGGTGGCACACACTTATAATACCAGCACTTGGGAGGCTGAAACAGGAGAATTGTGGTTCACAGACAGTCTCAGCTAAGCTATGTAGCGAGGCCCTTTGCAACTCTGTGAGACCCTCTTTCAAAATAAAGAGTAAAAAATAGGACAGGAGTTGTAACTTGGAGGCTGAATGCCCCTGGGTTCCATCCTCAGTACCACACACACACACACACACACACACACACACACACAAAAAAAAACGTAAAATAGAACTGGGAGTGTCTCTCAAAGGTAGAACATCCCTAAATTCAATCTCTAATACTACAAAAAGAATTTTTGGTGTAATTAATTTTTGCTAAGCAATTTGTCAATATCTAATAAAATTAGATGTTCTATTCACTGTAACCCAATAATTCTACCTTGTTACTTATAATCAAGGTAGAGAAACTCACAATGTACATAAAATATTACATAAGATTATTCACAGCAGCATTGTTATAAAGCAAAAAATAAAAATAACCAAAAATGTACAGCAACAGCACAAAAGATCAATGGAAGTAAATCACACAATAGAATCTAAATAGCCCTAAAAAAATAACTGAACTGTATTATTAATGTTATGGACTGATTTGTATTTTCTCAAAATCCGTATCGTGAAGCCCTAACCTCTTGGACCATAGAATGTTACTGTATTTGAAAAAACCTGTAAAATAATTAAATTAAACTGAGATCATTAGAGTAAGCCCTAATCCAATTAGACTGGTGTCCTATAAAAAAGAGGAAATGTGTACACACAAATACATGGAATGCTTGCACAACTACCAAATTGAGAACCACAGGAACAAGAAGCTGACCATCTGCAAGCCAAGGTCTCTGCTGACACCTTGACTTTGGACTCTCAGCTTTCAAAACACAAAATAAATTTCACTTGTTTAAGCCAAAGTGGTATTTTGTTAACGGCAGCCCTATAAAACTGATACAAGTGGTCACAAACCACTTGGTTACTGGAATAAGTTAAACCTATTTCACAAAATGGAGATATATTTTTCTAAAATTTCTTCTTAGGTTTTCCTATATTCTAATTCCTTTCAGTCACAAGCACCTACATTTGTCCTACCTTCAGGTTATCTGTATGTCCCAAATTAGATTTCTAATCAATCATTCTGAATCATAATAAATTTAACATTCTAAATCACATATTTTCATCAGCCTGCCCAATGATAATAGTTGAGAGGAGTCATTGAGATGTTCTCTATACATATAACATCTCTGCTATGGTTTGAATATGATTTGTCCCTCAAGCGTTCATACGCTGTAAGCTTGGTCCCCAGTTTATTGATGTTGAAGTGATGGGACCTTCAAGGGGTGAGCCTGGTGGAAGGTTATGGGGACTCAACTCTCCTGAATGAATTAATCCCATGTTATGAGAGTGGATCAGGATTCTCAGAGTGGATTCCTTCCGTGAAAATAAGTTGTTATAAAATAGCCTCAACATGCCAGTTCCCTACTGCAACTGTCTAACTAGGTGACCTCTCTCTCCCTCTTGGAGGTTCTGCTAAGTTGCCATCAGCCATGCTATGATCTGTAGCTAGAAGGCCTTCACCAGAGGTTGGACAGATGGGGCTCAGACATTCAGCCTACAAAATGATGAATTAAATAAACCTCTTTTGTATATACTAAATCTTTTCTATAGTCTTGGGTATTTAGTAATGGCAACATAACTGGATTTCCATAGCACACTCTTTAACTCCTGATAATCAAATCTGTTTATCAGTATACCACCTAATTCTGGCCTAATTCTAGGTTTTATTCTAGAATTCTGGCCTAATTCTAGGTTTTAATTCTAGGTTTTATTTGCGCCCCTCTTAATACTATTTATTCTATTTAAGTTAATTATATATTGATCTCCCTCCCTTATTAGAATATAAACTTTTTGAGGACCAAGACTCTATGTTTTATCTACTATACTTCTTAGTATCCTGTACTACAAATTATAAAATTTAAAAATAGCAATAGACTTTAAAATCATTAATTTCCATTATTATTTATATCATTTATTCCAAATAAGTTATATACTCACTTATTCTATCTATGTGCTCATAATAGAAATTGAATAAACATGTTCAATAAACTGGGACATATGACTTAACTGAACTATGTAATTGAAACACAAATAAATCTGCCTTATAGGGAATATGATTTTAATCACAGTTAGATTCTATCAATTCAAAGGAATAAGACACCTAATTCATGAATTATCAAATAATTCAATTTCAAAATACTCAAATATAGCAATCATCTACATGTAAAAAAATATAACACAATGATACATGCCAAAGGAATTTCCAAAATTTTTTATGAAACTTAATCAGAGATTATCATTTTTGCCCAACTGGTGTTCATATGTAATTCATATGCACTAAACAAGAGAAGAAATAGACAAGCAAACCATATATAAATGGAATGAACAAATAGTCAACCATAGTATTCAAGCACAATGTGACTTTTCTTAGTGTATAAAAAGGACTGGATTATGGATTTTGGTCACACATCTACTCCAGGACTTAAGTAAAGAGAAAGGCATAGAGACACATGTAGTATACAGCTGCAAGCAAGTTCAGAGTGAAAGAATGGCTACAAAGACTGGAGAAAGGCAAAAGCACAAAGCATCTGCTTCCAATTGGTCTTCCATACACTGTAAATAGTACCTGCTTCTTTGGTTGGAAAAGCTCAGAGAAAATTGCATTGCTGCATTAGTATATATATGTGCAGATATATGCTTATTCTCTCATGTACTTGTGTTGAAAGACATTACATGTGTCTCTCATTTAAGACAGTAAATTTCAAGACATGATAATATCATACTTTTTCTTTTTTTTTTTTTTTTTTTTTCTTTTCTCTTTTTTGAGGTTCTGGGGTTGGAATCAGGGGCATTCTACCTCCGACACCCTCAGCCCTATTTTTTTATTCTTTTTATTTTGAAACAGGTTGTCACTGAGTTGCAGAGGGCCTCACTAAGTAGTAGCTAAGGCTGTCCAGGAACTGGGATCCTCCTGTCTCAGGCTCTCAAATGCTGGCATTATAAGTGTGCGCCACCATGCCCAACTCTACAATATCATACTAATGACTTATCTTTAGTAAGGTTCTACAAATAATAATAGATTTGAACGCACTCTAAACACTCTTAAGTCTTCCCTTGGTTCACACAGCATAAACTTTAAACTGCAGAGCGAGGTGTTTGTTGTTGTTTGTTTTTTACTTTGGATATAATATCATCTGTGCGGGAACTGAGTTCTAGTATTCTTTCAGTATAATAATTAAGCCAATTATTTATTTTAAAATATAATACACATACAATTAGGCTTTAGCTGTGAAATAAGTACAAATATTTTCTACCTATATGCAATAACAAAGATTACTTGAAGTCAAGTTGACTAAACATCTATCCATTTTTTAAATGTTTGATCTTAAAAGTGTTTGATCTGAACATTAAGAAATACCTAACAACTACCAAATCCAAATCCCATTGCTTTATTCCTTATAATGTATTATATAATAGTCTTATTTTGTATCCTGAATCACTATGAGGGTCTCAGCACTATAGGCTTTCTCCTGAGAAATGCCTACTTTTAAGTACATGTAGATAGAAGATTTTGCTGCCAATAGAAAGTTTTCATATATGAAGCTTTCCTAATGTCTGATGAACTTTGGATTACTTTGCTTTCTCCAGTTTTGAAGTGTTTCCAGAGCCTGAGTTTGTACACATATGTCTCCCTTTTCCACTACTTATCAGCAAGGTGAACTGCCCTTTCTGAATTTTCCTTTACAATTTCATAATTCTTTTGTAAATTAAATGGCTAAATTGTGCTATGTTATTTTTGTTGAATTTTACTTTCTTCTCCAGAGAGAGAGTTATTTAAGGTCAAAATTGTGTCAAGACCCTTTCTTTTTTTTAACTTTTTATTGGTACATTGTAGTCATACATGTTAATGGAGTACAAGATGGTGGAGACATACATGTACACATCACCCAATTAGCCCTTACCCAATTCCCACCCCATTCTCTCCTCCTCCCTCCTTCTCATGTTTGGCTTAGTGTTTGACTTGGATATGTTTGCTAATGTACACCATGAACACTAGAGAATTTCCCTCTTTCCCCCTCCCATCCCCTCAGGTTGCCTTATTTGCTCATAGATGAAGAAGATCTCCTTCTTCATCTAGCAACTAGTACAAGACCTAATATGAATAAAGTATTCATTATCTATCAATTGCCGGGTGTGGTGGCGCATGCTTATAATCCCAGTACTTGGGAGGCTGGGACAGGAGGATCACACAGGTTCTAGGCCAGCCTCATCTACTTAGTGAGGATCTCAGCAACTTAGCAATACCCTGTTTACAAACAGATAGATAGATAGATAGATAGGTAGATAGATAGATAGATATAGATAGATAGATATAATAGGTCTGGTAGTATAACCCAGAGGTAGAAAGTCCCTGGGTTTCATTCCCAGTAACACACACACAAAAAAAAGTATCCATCATGGAAGCTTGAGAATACAGAAAAGTGAAGGAAAAGTGTTTCCCTCTGCTAGTATATTTTCGATAAATTTAAAAATGTCTTTGTGGGAAATAAATCTATAGCTAAGCTATATATTATTAGGCATCAATAGGTAAAGAGTCTAAAAATAAATTGGGCTTGCTTAGTTTTGCCTCAAAGAACTAATATAATGAGTAGAGACCAAAATGTTGGCTGCACTTAGGAAAGAACTATCTATTAATTAAAGGTATCTGAAAATGAATTATTGCTTCCAAAAAAAAAAAAAATGAAGGAAAAGCCCTGACATTGACATTGAGCTAGGTATAATCAAGCACTTGGGCAATAACAGTGAATTGACATTTATAGGCTTAAAGTGTTATGTATGAAAAAATGAACTTCATTTCTTTTCTTTTTTGGTAGTATTTAGGATTGAACCCAATGCCTTAAAGCTTTCTAGGCAAGTGTACTACCACTGAGCTACACCCTCAAGCCCTGATTTTCATCTTTTTCCTCTACAGAGAATGAAGTTCTTACCTCGATTTTCTCAAAAGTCCCAACTTGCAAGTGTCCACTCACTGCACTCCAGCTTCCCTCAACATGCCCCGCCACATCCCGCCACACGGTCTTTGCGCAAGCTGTTCCACCTGGAATGCTCTTTGGAAAGCAGCTAAGGCTCACTTCCTCCGAGAAGCCTTTCCTGCTTGACCAGATAAGATTCTTCCTCTTTTGTTTTTCACTTTATAGTATGGAGGATCAAACCCCAGAGCCTCATGCATACCCGGCAAGCACTCTACCCCTAAATTATATCCCAGACCTAGATTATTTTATTACAAGCACATTTATTTTCTAGAAAGCTGTCACAGCTACATTTATTTTCACAGGTTGTCACAGACCCTGGCATATTGTAAGTATTCAAAAATATTTGTTGAATGGGTGGATGAATACAACATTTCCTATAAACTTAGCCTTTTCATACATTATGATCTAAACGGAATATAACTCAACTTGCCAAAATATAGCCAAGCTATTTCTTTATTAAAGTGATTAAACTATCTCCCTAGAGGCTAAAGATAATAAGAAAATAACTAACTCCCAAGACAATACTTTTATACTTTTTTTCATAAAAATATAACACATTTTCAATAACCTTTAGCTTCACAATACATAAAGAAATTTATTTCCCATAACTCTTTTAAGATTCTGACAAGCCAAATGATTCTCAAGTTAAACTGTGGGTTAATAACTGAAGAAAGATATCACATGAATGTGAAGTTTAATGAGGACATTTAGGTAATGAAGGAGTACTGAGAGCTTCAGGACAGATGGACAAGCATCAGGTCAAATAAAATATTTCCAAATGTGTGTTTGAAGAAAGATATGAAAAGGCCCAAGACAGGAATCATTTGTGTTGCTAAGAAACACTAAGATTGATGAGTAAAAATGTCTCTCTTACAAAGGCCAAGAAAAATCATCTCATTTCTCAGTGCAATTCTTGTTCATAATTATTCAAGTTATAAAACCTCTGTAAAATATACTAAACTGAATCAAAAGGAAGAAAAAAATTAAACTAAGAACTCATTAATGTATACAATGTGATTAGGGACATTTAGCATGCTATTCTATTGACTTCCATCAAAAGTTGTGTTTGTTTGTGTTTACAATGAAATTATAATACCTACCTTTAGTATTACGTGTAAGAAAAATATTCTGTTAAATTATTAAAAAGCACAAATAACTTCAGCATACTAAATATATTACTATACCTAAATATACAAAATATTTTAAATTCCAAAAAATAAATTCTAATAAAGCAGAACAACCCAATGTTGCGGTACTATTTTAAATTTTGCTCTTGAAAATTTTCTCCCCCCACCTCATTCAGAATTCTTTATTAGCTGATAAGTTTGAATTAACATCCCATCTCCAGCACTGCACCACATTAAAATCCCATGGACTCAGCTCTACTTCTCATAACCTTTAGTTTTCTTTTGGACTCAACATGAACTTTCACCCAGACCTACACTTTAACACAGGTCACCTTCACTATTGTTAGTGCCAACCTGGGTTCAGTCTCTCCTCCACTTCAGAGACAAACAACAAACGAGGGAAAAGATAAAGGGAGCCTTCAAAGTGTTTGATGAACTCCAAAATACGACTGGTCTTGAGTGAAATGAAATGTATATTGAAGAAGTCTGAATATGGAAAAGACTTAGCCTAGAGTGTTACATGTATCAAATATTAAATTGGGACCATTATTATTGCTATGCATTGGGAATATAAATTGATTTCCTCTGATATTAATACTCAAAGAGTAACATATTAAGTGATTTACTAACATTCCAAATCTACAAATTAGGAAGTACAAGACTGAAAAATCCTTTAACTTTCATATGGAAATTGTCAAATAATCAACAGCAAAGAAAAGAGCTTAATTCATCGCCATCACCCAGACTCAACATTTATCATCATTCCATCAATTTTATCAATAGGAAATCTATTCTTGAATAATGCAAAGTATGCTGAATTGAAACACTCTTTTAGAAGTGTACCCAAGATGTTGGCCATGCAGAAACTATGTGTTTCACTAAAAAAAAAGAAAAAATTTTGTCTTTGACCAGCCCCTGGCCCAAAGTAAAAACTCAAGTAAAGGTCATTAATTTTCTCGTCCCTCATAAGTAGCAGAAAACCATATGATCACTTTAAATGGCAAGTCTCAGTTCAGAAATTGAAAATGAATAGTCTTAGCCCAGTATGGTGGTACAACAATATAATCCCAGTACTTGGGAGGCTGAGATAGGAGGACCATGTGTTTGAGGCCAGCCTCAGCAACTTAGTGAGACCCTTAGCAACTTAGCAAGTCCCTGTTTCAAAATTAAAAATAAAATAGGGCTGGGGTTGTAGCTCAGAGGTAAAAACTAGTCTTGGATAATAGGAAAAACTGAATACAGGGTACATATTTTTGTACCAATGGTAAAGACCTGGGAGGAATGGCAGCATAGTGATTATTATAAGAGAATATTTTAATTCTAAAAATAAATAAGCTGAAGGGCAAAGTATCATTTTCAAATAGTTTAGCTCCACCCTAACACCCAAAAACAATATACATATACATATATGTGTGTGTATGTGTTTTAATACATACACACACACAAGACCAAATGGTAATAACTAATCAAAAGTATGGGGAGTTTATTATATTACTATTTCAACATTTCTTTAGCCTGGAAATCTTTCAAAATAAAAAGACTAGACTCAAATAATAATTAAAGTGCAACATACATTTGCACTTGTACAGAGGGATGAAAGTCCCCATTCATCCCTCTGCTAGGGCCTGCCCAGAGCCAGCCACTGTCAGTGAAGGAGAGAAGAGGCCCTCTTTTCCTAGCCAAGAAGTTTCTCTTCCACCATTTTCCTGAGTGTTCTGAGACAACTAGGGCCAAGATCAGGGAAAGGAGAACTTAGACGTAGAAGACAGTTCTTATTTGATACTACTGTAGCACACTGGCCAGGGCTATATGCATATGGCAGGTGTTTAAAACTGACTCTTCTGTCTTGGGCAGTTTATGTGCCTTCTTCCAAGACGCAGAACCCTCCATTTGCAAAAGTACTCTGGTCACTGCTCTCCCTCTACTATCAGCCCCCTCCGAAGGGCCTACTTAGTTTCTGATCCTTGGCAGTATACCTTACAGCCTCTTACTGCCTGGATCCTCTTTTCCCGGCAGAAAATTCGAGGAGGGTATGAGGATTCCTTTCAAATGATAGCAGGTGGGCACTGAGGAGTGTACTTATTGCTCAAACCCAGCACCAGTACCACAGAGCACTTCAGCTTTCCAAGCCACGTGTCAGCCATCAGTCCCTTGTTCCCCCAACTGCAGGACCTGTATACTACAGATGAAAACCCTCCCTCCAGGCTTGATGACTCAGACACCTCAACTTGTGGGAGACAAGCATTCCAATGACATTCCAGAAAAATTCACCTGACAAAATCTCTACATTTTTTATACCAGCTGAAAGTGAATGGATTCAAAGGATATAAAACAAGCTTTCCACAATTCCACATGTAGTCTATCATGTCCTTTGGATATAGAAGCATCTGCTGAATACTGGTTTCTCAATTCAAAGTTCCAGTTTATCATTCTGTTACATTAGGAACTCTATTAATGGTGTAGTGTCTATAGATATCTTTAAAAATGGTTTATTAAGCCAATTACAATGTCAATATTTTAATCTTTATTTTAAAAATAACTAATTAAGACCATAAAATCCTTCCAATAAACCATTTTATACTTCCATTACCAATACACAAAATACCAGTTATGCAATGTAATGAAAAATACATATCGTTAAGAATATTAACAAAGAATGAATGTCCATGACAGCAATTATTTTCGAAATAGTAATTCCAAATACGCAAATAGTACTACCTGAATTTGTGAAAGAAATTAAACCATCTATCTTATTCAATAGGATCAGACAAAATGTAGTCCTAGGAGGCTGTTTTTAAAGTCACATCTACTACCAACTCCCATATGCTTTTTGGAACAAATATAAGGATTGTATATGCCAAGATCCTTAAACTATGGCCTCAAGTCAATAATCAAGAAGGTGATCGGGTTTGCATCCAACCTCAGATATTTATAAGTTCTTTTGCAACTTAGTGAGACCACCCTGTTTCAAAATAAAGAATAAAAAATAGGGCTGGAGGAGGGGGTAACATGGAGATTGAATGCTCCTGGATTCCATCCCCTGGACCACAAAAAAAAAAAAAAAAAAAAAAAAAGCGGCCAGGGAACATGTCCTTTTTACCTTTTGTATGCCAGCTCAGTCCTCAAGAAACATTTTTAAGGGATGACCTCAGAAAATGGCATTAGATATAAATAAGTGGGAGAGTGCATTAAATTAAGCAATGACAACTTTCATTATCTGAAGGACTATCTGAAAATAGACTGCTCAGTGAATGTTGTGCTAAGCAAAGCAAAGCCCGTTTGTCCCTCCCTGCTGTATACACCTTGATAGAGACTCCTGAGAATCTAAAGGGACAATCACACACCCAAAGTGCTCCTCTTCTGAGCACCAGCGTACCCTCTGCACGCCTACCTATGGCACCCCAAAAATGCTTTCCTACTATTCAAATACACATCATTGAGGGCTTTCTTATTTGTGTTCTCCACACGTCACACTAAATAGTGCCTTTTTTCAATTTTTAAAAAACTTGTTCAACAGAGTTATACAAACTAAAGAGATTCTCTAAGAGTTAAAAGAGAAAGACATCATTTATGCTGAAGGATGTGTTGAGTGCTATCTCTAATTTCACACAACAATTCGTGGTAGATACACAAAGGTAGAAAATAAGGAGAGCAAAAGCAAAATAAAGCCTAACTGGAGATGCCATTAAGGTGCCAAGTTTAAATATGAAGACTTTCCTTTGTAAAGAATAAGAAAATACTCACAGAAATAGTTTCACAGAAAATAGAGGCACTGAAATAGAAACTGAGCTCAATATGGAAAAAATACTGAAAAAAAAACAGAAATCAGGAAAATTAGGAGACAAATATTTTCAATAGTCTTAAGGCTAAAGAAGTCTTCATAACAATAAAAACAGGAAAAGTTGTCAAGAAAGGGGGTGAATGATGTTCAACTATTTTTATGGATGCACATATATAAATAAAATTTATTTTCATATATACTAAACTTATTGTTAAATTCAAAACTAAAGAGAAAGTAACAGATCATTTCCACTGATGGTTCTGATAGAATATTTACCCCTTCCTACCATAATCAAATAGAAAACTATTATAAAACACATAAAATAACTGTTTTCAGACACTCAGTTATATGGCAGCACAGAAGTCTAATCTTTAAATGGAAAGCAATAAGGTGAACCCTATGATTGCCCCAGCTCTCTGCCATAAGGTACTTTATGCATTATGGTGTGAGAAAATTAAAGTACACCATGATCTGAGTTGAAGAAAGACATACTAAGAAAAAAGAAGCAGAAAAACGGGAAAGAAAACATAAAAAATTATAGCCTAAAATTGCCTAAAATTTTCAAACATGAGGAAGATTATAAATCTACAAAAATCTACAAATCCAAGAAAGCTCAATGAACTACAAAGAGGGTATATATAAATATATATATTCAACACAACAACAACAAAAAATTAGGTCGCACCATAAAAAGAACACAGACCTGCCGTTTGGCTAAAAACTGGTGATTAATAAAAAAAAAAAAAAAAAAACCACTAAGCTGGGCGTAGTGGTGCACACTTGTAATCCTAGCACTTGGGAGGCTGAGACAGGAGGAATGCAGTGATTCGAAGGCAGCCTCAGCTACTTAGTGAGGCTCTCAGCAACTTAGTGAGACCCTATTTTCAAATAAAATAGAAAATAGGTCTGGGAGTAATACCCAGAGGTAGAAAGCCCCTAGGTTCCACCCCCAGTACCACACACACACACACACACACACACACACACACACACACACAAACAAAACAAACAAAAAAAAACACTAAGGAACAGAAAAGGGAGGGAAACAACACACTATAATAGATTCACAGAGGAGAAAAAAGTAAAGAATCCTAGTGACTTCTCTCCAGATAGATAGATAGATAGATAGATAGCCAGAAGACAATGAAAATACTTTTTTTTCCTTTAAATAAGGGCTGAAAGAAAAAAGAATTATCAATTCAAAGGTAAAGTCTAAAGAGTAGATAAATTTTTTAATATGTCAATAGATAATTTTTATTTGACTTGTATGTCATAAGAGAAATGGCACTATATGTCAACTCATATGTTTATTGGCTATTAGAGAAATATCTATTCAGGTACTTTTTTCCCCTTTAGTAGTACTGAGATTGAGCCCAGGAGCATTCTACCTCCAAGCTCCACCCCCAGCCCTCCTTTTTTTTTTTAAACAAGATCTCACTACATTTCTGAGGCTGTCCTTGAACCTGTGACCCTCCTGTCTCAGAATCCCAAATACTGCGATTGCAAGCATGTGCCACCATGCCTGGCTATTCAGATACTTTTGACAAGTTTTATTATGTTCTCTTTTTATTTAATTGTAAAGGTTATATATTAGACTCCAGTCATTTACCAGAAGCGATTTGTTTTCAGAAATAGTGTCTTGCAATTGATTGGTTGGCTTTTTACTTTCTTGTCTTTGAAGGATAAAGTTTTCAGTTTTGATGAAATTTAATTAATCTTTTTCTACTGTCACTTGTGTATTTAGTATCTTGAAACAAGACTTTACTTAATCCAAGGAAAAGCAGATTTACTTTTATGTTTTCTTTTAAAAGTTTTATACTTTTAACTCTTGTACTTGGGTCTATAATCTGTCCAGCATTAATTTTAATATACAATCTACAAAAGAGGTTCGACCTTATATTTTTGCTAATAATACAGTATTCCAGCATCATTTATTGAAAATACTATTCTTTCCCTATTAAAATGGCATGTGCCAGGTGTGGTGGCACATGACATCCCAGCATTTGGGGGGCTGAGACCTGAGAATCACGGTTCGGTTCGAGGGACGCCTCAGCTACTTAGTGAGGCCCTTTGCAACTCAGTGAGACACTGTTTTAAAAAATAAAAAAGAATAAAAAAGAAGGCTGGGGTTGTAGCTCAGAGGTAGAATGCCCCTGGTTCCATCCCCTGAATATAAAAGGCTTGTATCTGGTCTCTCAATTCTATTCCAATGCCCTATATGTCTACTATTATGCCAGTATTACATTGGTTTGAATACTTCAGCTTTGTTAGTTAAATTCTGAAATAAAGTAGTATCATTCCTTTACTTCTTTTTTTGAGGTTATATTCACTATTCTTCATATCCTGAATTTCCATATGTTTTTTTCCCTTTTTTTATTGGCACATTGTAGTAATCCATCAGAAAACACTTACACTCAGGATCTCCCACAAAAAAATAAAATACTTAGGAATAAACTTGACCAAGGAGGTAAAAGATCTCTACAAAGAAAATTATACAACACTGAAAAAAGAAATAGAAGAAGATCTTAGAAGATGGAAGGATCTTCCATGTTCATGGATTGGCAGAATAAATATCATTAAAATGGCCATCCTTCCAAAAATGATCTACAGATTCAACACAATGCCCATTAAACTACCAAGATCATTCCTCACAGACATAGAAAAATCAGTCCTTAAATTTATCTGTAATAACAAAAAGCCCAGAATAGCCAAGGTAGTACTCAGCAACAAAAACCACGCAGGAGGAATCACAATACCTGACTTTAAACTATACTACAAAGCCATTGTAATAAAAACAGCATAGTACTGGCAAAAGAACAGATATATAGACTAATGGAGCAGAATAAAAGACCCAGAAACAAATCCACACACTTTCAGCCAATTGATTTTTGACAAAAGGGCCAAAAACATACACTGGAGAAAAGATAGCCTGCTCAATAAATGGTGTTGGCAAAACTGGTTAACCATCTGCAGAAAACTGGAAATGAATCCCACTTTCTCACCCTGTACAAAAGTCAATTCAAGATGGAGCAAAGACTTGGAAATCAGATCAGAGACCTTAAAGCTCCTTGAAGAGGGCATAGGTCCAACACTGCAACACATAGGCACAGATAAACATTTTATCAACAAGACCCCAAAGGCACAACAAATTAAAAAGCGAATCAATATGTGAAGAGCTTCTGTTTAGCAAAGGAAACTATCAAGAACCTCAATCAAGAGCCAACATAATGGTTGAAGATTTATGCCACCTACACCTCTGATAGAGGACTAATATCTAGAATATAGAGAGAACTCAAGAAACTCAACACTAAGAAAACAAAGCATCCAATATAAAATTGGGTAAACGAACTAAATAGAAGAAGAAATTTTGTGAATTTCTTCACAAAAGAAGAAATTCAAATGGTCAAGGAATGCATGAAAAAATGCTCAACATCACTGGCAATCAGAGAGATGCAAATCAAAACTACCCTGAGATTTCACCTAACTCCAATTAGAATGGCAATCATTCAAAACACAAACAACAGATGCTGGCGAGGATGTGGAGAAGTGGGAACTCTTAAGACATTGTTGGTGGGATTGTAAATTAGTGCAGCCACTTTGGAAATCAGTATGGAGAATCCTCAGAAGAATGGGAACAAATCTACCATTTGATCCAGCAATACCACTCCTGGGTATCTACACAAAAGATAGGAAACCAAACAACCAAACTAATGCATGTGTATCTATGGTCATAGTTGCACAATTCACCATAGCCAAACTATGGAACCAGCCAAGATGTCCATCAACAGATGAATAGATTACAAAACTTTGGGATATATACACAATGGAATTTTACTCAGCCATTAAAAAAAAAACTCAATTACATTATTTTCAGGGAAATGGATGGAACTGGAGGACATTATGCTAAGTGAGATTAGTCAGTCTCAAAAATAAGAAAGCAGATGCTTTCCCTAATATGTGAGAGTTAGGGAGAAATGGGTCATAGGAGGAACTCTAGATGAAAAAGGAAATCCTATAGAGGAGCAAACAAGGCAACCTAAAGGAGGAGAAAGGAGGGGGGAAGAGGAAAATCTCTAAAACACACAAATGTACTTAAACATATCAAAGTCAACCACTAAGCCAAGCAAGGGTAGGACGGACAGGGAGGGAATGAGGTGGGAATTGGGTAGGGGTTAAATCAGTGATGTATACATGTATGTACACACAAGTATTTTACCCCAATATGATGTATGAATATAATACACCAATAAAAAATTAAAAAAAAATTCTACGTATATTTTGATAGTAAAGTTGATATGAACTACTGACAAATGGGCTACAGATACCAAAGAAAGAGTGCTGAGGAATTTCAGCTTGGTGTGAGAGCTAGCCCAGCATGCTTAAGGCCACAGGTTTAATCCCCAGGACAGAAAGAAAAATAAAGAAGAATCAGTGATAACATCAATGTTGTTGTTGTTATTTTAAATAGGAATAGCACAAATGAATTTGTCATTAATCCAGATGAGAAAGGCTAAGTTTGGGTAAAAAGATGAACTGAGTTTGAAGCATTTAAGATTTATGTACCCTTAATAATATTCCAGAGGTATCAAAAGGCAGTCGAAATGTGTCTGGAGTTCAGTAATATAAAAGATACATAGATAAATAGACAGACAAAAGATAATTTGCAAAGTACGTCCCTCAGAATTATGAAGTGCGTGTATATGTGTGTATGTGTGAAACTTTTAGGAAGTATTCCCATACTTGAATTTAAATTTAATACATAAGGGCTTCAGACTGAGACTAATGGATTTTTGTGTGTTTTCTGATTTACATAAATCCATACAAGTCTGCTAGGCACTTCACACCTTTATTTTTGCTTTCACATTTGAAGTACAGCAATATGGATAGATAAGGTGTGTATTTAAGATAATAACGTGAACAGACACATTCCTGGAGCTATAGCTATTTAAAAGTGACACTAGCATCAAGATACTCATTCTTATTCTGGGAAGGCTTTAAAACAACAATCACTTGTTATGAAACTAATTGCACTGCCAAATGCTTCTTAGGATAGTATGTAAAAACTATCATCTTCTCTACATTTTACTATTTTAAATCAAGGAAAGTAATAGACTTTGTGATTAGACTTTTAGACTTAGATGTCTGGCTTTGCTTATAAACATCCAGGTTCTAAAGTGAGTAACATTTTCAACTTGATGATGTGCACTCTATCTCATAAAGAAGATTCTTCACCATTACCAAAGAAATGCACAAGTGGCATGCAAAGATACCAAATCTCTACTGGCATTATAACATGGACAAGCATGCTTAACTGGTGATAAAAGCCTTTTTTTTTCCTCTCTCATTTTTGGTATTGGGCATTGAAGCCAGCAGCATTCTACCTCCGAGCTACAAACCAAGCCTTTTTAATTTTTGGTTTGAAAAAGGGTCTAACTTGCTAAGGCTGGTCTAAAACCTGCAAACTTCTTGTCTCAACCACCCAAGTACTAGGATTAGTCATACACCACCAAGTACAGCAATATTCTCTAAAAAGTAAAATATTTCTGTCCAATATGAATAAGCATTTCCACTTCCCAGACATTTTTTTATTCCTAATTTCATGCCTGTGAGTATCCCTTATGCTAGAATATAATGTCTTCCCTCTCACTTGATACCCTCTTCTGTCAAGGTCCAGTCCAAACTTGGCCTCCTTCATACAGCCTACCTGAACTTAAATGGTATTATACCACTCTTTCCACATTCCCACAGCATGTCACATAAACATGTGTAGCATCTATGCCATTCTGCTATGGATTGACATTAGCCATTTATGCTAAAGCTGCTCCAAGGATAGCAAATGTCTAGGCCATCTTTGCTTTTCATGAATTGTGTAGCATAGTGCTTATTCTAAGTGTTCAACTAAACTAAAATCTTATTAAACTAGAAAACAAATCAAACAAAATGTACTCAGTGGGGTATATGCTTTAATTTCTTCACTTCTTTACAAATACTTTCAAGTACTTTTTCTACACATTCTATTATGAGTTTATGTTCAACTTTTATGTATCAGTTTCTGTGGTAGTTCATTATCACCCACCCTTTGCATATAGATTTTCTATTATGCTATCACATAAAAGTATAATTATGCAACAGTAAACTATACCATACCATACCATACCTTACAAATATCAAAAGCAACCCAGTGGATAGTTGAGTTCTAGAGTCCAGGTTCAATGTCTACAATATGTGTCATGCCACTGCTTTACAAGTAGGCTGCTAAAACCTTTGGGTTTTTTTTTTTTTTTTTTTTTTGCAGGTCTTGGGATGGAACCCGGGGGCATTCTACTTCCAAGCTACACCCCCATCCCTATTTTTTATTCTTTATTTTGAAACAGAGTCTCACTTAGTTGCAGAGGGCCTCACTAAGTAGCTGAGGCTGTTCGCGAACCACCGACCCTCCAGTCTCAGCCTCCTAAATTCTGGGATTACAAGCGTGTGCCACCACGCCTAGCTCCAACATCCTTCTTTATCAACATTAAGTTATTTGTATTAAAAACTGTTAAATCTTAAATTTTTCCACAGTATCTGTGGCTTTTCAGGTTACCTTTTTCTTTTTTTAGACAATCACCAGACAGAAAAGACATCTGCACAAAATGAACCACTAAGCAGTAGGATATTCTTTTCATTTTATGTGTGTGGGGGTACTGGGGGTTGGATCCAGGGGCATTCTACCTCCAAGCTATACCCCCAGCCTGATTTTTCTATTTTTTATTTTGAAACAGGGTCTCACTAAGTTGCAGAGAGCCTAAGGAACTGAGGCTGGCTGTGAACCTGGATCCTCCTGTCTCAGCCGCCCAAGTACTGGGATTACAATCATATGCCACCATGCCGGGCTCTCTTCTCACCTCTTACTTAAAGAGTTGGATATAACACTTAACATCTAGGATCCTTATTAGGAAACTGAGATAATTTCACCACTTTCAAGGTTGTGGGTAGAACTATAAATAACTGATATAAAGTATCTTAAAGTCTAGTAGCAAAGATTTTTAAAAAGTAGTTCATGGTAACAAATCATTCCATTCCAAGGATATTAATACTCTTTTCAACTCAAATGTTAATATTTGATCTTATTACCTATCACATTTAGATTTCATCTTCTCTTTTACATTCCACTAATTTCCAAATTTTAGAATAGCCTTCTTTCTTCATTCAAAAAAGTTACCTCCCTTTGGAGGCTGAGACAGGAGGATCACGGTTCATGGACAGCTACTTAGTGAAGCCCTTTGCAGCTCAGTGAGACCCTGTTTCAAAATAAAGAATAAAAAATAGGGCTGGGGGTGTAGCTCAGAGGTAGAATGCCCTGGGTACCATCATCAGTACTGCAAAAAAAATAAAGAAAGAAAGAAAGAAAGAAAGAAAGAAAGAAAGAAAGAAAGAAAGAAAGAAAGAAAGAAAGAAAGAAAAAAGAAAAAAGAAGTTACTTCCCACTCTCCATAAGAAAATGTAGGCTTGGCAGGGTGTGGTGCACGCTTGTAATCCCCACGCTTGAGAGGTGGAGACAGGAGGCTCGGGCAGGTTCGAAGCCAGCCTCTCTGGCTTAAGAGACCCTGTTTCCAAATAAAAATATAAAATAGGTCTGGGAGTGTAGCCCAGAGTTAGAAGGGTTCCATCCCCAGTACCACAAAAAAAAAAAAGAAAAGTAAAGAAAATGCAGACTTAGATTATGTAATTACAGAAAAAAATCGGGTAAATATTCACCTAAAATCACGGCTCTACTAAAATGAACATAGGGATATATACCTAATACACCTTTACCTTTTTTCCAAGACTTTCCAACCTTTCAAGTTCATAAAAATTAGGGTCTTAGGGTCTTCCTCATATTCCATAAATATCATGACTAAATCCTTTGGGAAATGCAGTTGATAGAAAGAATGGAATTGATGAATTCTCAACACCCTCCAATGTTTTGTCAACTCAGAAAGTAATTCAGAAAGCGACTTCCAGGAAGATGGTGACCGAGAAAAGCGGGGCTTAAGAGCCCCGCTAACAACCAATCTCCATTACCACAAAATCAGCGCCTTTCATAGCCAGAAAACACCATCACCAGAGAAACAAAAAAATCACCAGGCTCCAGAGAGAAAGCGGACTAAGAACAGAGCTCAAAGCCACAGAGGAGATACACCGGCCTCACGCCCGAGGACGCGGCAGCAAGCAGCAGCGCCATACTGCCGGCGGCAGCGGCGACTTCACCGGACGGCTACAGCAAGCTGAGGTGAGCCGCTGCGGAAAAGCCAGGCGGGATTTCTCACCGCAGGTAAAATCTAAAGCTCCCAGTGGCTGAGCTCAGCACACGCTGCAGGGATTCAGAGTGGATCTCAAAACCAGAGAAGAAAAAATACGCCAGCCTCACGGCCGAGGGCGTAGCAACGGCACCATATTGCCACCGGCGGCAGCAGCAGCGAATTCACCAAATCCAGTACAGCTACATCTGCATACTCAAGAACAGTGAGTCAAATTGCGGACCACAGAGGAGAAATCCCAGTACTGTACTCCCTGGGACTTGACCCAGTGGGGGAGAGGCGGTGGCAGATATCACACCATAGGAGAATGTGCAACCTGGCACCCCCCACAGTCTAAAGCAGCCTCTATCAACTCTCTGGGTCGGAGACTCTGTGACACAAGCCAGTAAAGGAGTAGTGGGGTCTGAGATACTACTGACTCGTGATCCAGAACACCTTAAGTGAAGTCATAGTGACCCAAGGGAAGAACCCAGAGAAGGCACAAACTTCCGAAATCATGGGAAAGAGGAATAACACTGGAGCAATGAATGCCCACAACCCCACAACATCAGAACCCGATAAAACAGAAAATCAGAGATTTCTAGAAGATCAAATCAGGAAAATAACTGTAGAAATAATAGAGGTGCTTCGAAAAGAACTCAGAGAGAGCCAAAAAGAGATAAAAGATGCAATTAATGAAGTAAAGGCCTCAATTCAAAGCACGAACAACCGATTAGACCACATAGAGAACAGAATCTCGCTCTTAGAAGATGATCATTCCAAAAATGAACGCATAGTTTCTAATCTAGGAAAAAATATCCGACAGTAGGAATCTGATATTGAAGAAATATGGGCCCATGTTAAGAGAGCTAACCTAAGAATAATTGGAATAGAGGAGGGAAAAGAAAGTGAAACCAAAGGGATCAACAATCTCTTCAAGGAAGTAATAGCAGAAAATTTTCCAAACATAGAGCAAGAGGTTGATACACAGGTCCAGGAAACTTATAGAACTCCCTTTAGACAGGATCAGAGAAGAGGATCCCCACGCCACATAATTGTCAAAATGACCAATGTGGAAGCCAAGCAGAGAATCTTAAAGGCAACGAAAACAAAGGGCCAAGTGACATTCAGAGGCAAACCAATTAGAATCACTCCAGACTTCCCAGACCAAGTCATAAGAGCCAGAAGGGCTTGGAGTAACATATTCCAAACTCTGAAAGAAAACAACTTCCAGCCAAAAATTTCCTACCCAGCAAAACTTTCTATCAAATTAGATGGAGAAATAAGAAGCTTCCATGACAAACAGAAAATGAAGGAATTTATGTCTTCAAAACCAGCACTAGAGAAAATACTCAAAGAGATTAACTACAAAGAAGAAATATGTAACACACACCCGAACCAGAGAAACAAGAGTTTCCATCCAACAGACAATTAAGATTGGTTATCTGTGGAGATTCATTACTTATGTTAGTCTTTTACCTATCTCTAAATGGTATTGTTTGCCTTTATTGTTGTTAATTTTTAGGATTTCTAGTTGGAATATTAATATACCTTCAGATATAGCATTTGGAAATATTTTATCCAATTCTATTAGTAACTGTGAACTGTTTACATTGTCTTTGGATATACAATATGTTTTTTATTTTTTAGGGAGTTTGTTTACTCTTCTGTTGCCTTTGCCCTTGAAATCATAACCAAGAAATCACTGCCAATTTCAATGTTGTGAGGTTTTATGACCCAGATTTTCTCCTAAAAGTTTATAGTCTTAAGATTTATATTTAGGTCTTTTATCTATTTTGAGTTAATATTTGTATATGGGATTAGGTAAGGGT
The DNA here is from genome assembly GCF_963383645.1 of Muscardinus avellanarius. NCBI lineage: Eukaryota > Metazoa > Chordata > Mammalia > Rodentia > Gliridae > Muscardinus > Muscardinus avellanarius. The sequence continues at coordinate 90,911,682 of NC_137787.1, read as the reverse complement.
CCAACTTTATATTCTTTTCCATGTTTCAAAAATACTATGTTTCAAAAATATTTAGTTAAAAGATTATTATTTCCACCACCAAATGTTCGTGGAAACCTTGTCAAAAATAACTTGACAATATAGGGAAGAATTTAGCTCTAGGCTTTTATTTAACTCCAATGGTTTATATATCTGCCTTTAGAATAGTACTACACTGTTTCAATTATTGTAGCTTTATATGGTTTGAAATCAGAAAATATATATCTTCTAGCTTTGTTCTTTTCAAGATCATTTTGGGTATCTAGAGTCCATATTCCATATTAGGATATATTTTTTTTCTGAAAAATAAATATATAAATATATGATAGTTTCACCTAAAAAAATAGAAAAAAAATATTCTCTGGTAAGAAAGAAAGTAAAAAGAAATATTGAAATGTTATCTTTAAGTCATCAAAAGCTTGGTATCAGACAAATGAAACTATTATGTGAGATTATCATTTTTAATTTTGGATAAATTGCTATAATACTAAATGTCAACCACTAAGCCAAGCATGGGAGGGAGGGATGGGGAGAGAATGGGGTGGGGATCGGGTGGGGTCTGACTGGGCGATGTGTGCATGTATGTCTACAAAAGTTTGTATCCCACTATGATGTACGAATACAGTGCACCAATAAAAAAATTTAAAAAAATTTAAAAAAATAAAAAAAAAAGTAATTCAGAATCACTAACCTTTTGAGGAACTTCCATAACTGATCTCCCATAGCGGTTGTTCTAATTTACATTCTATTTTCCCACATCCTTGCCAGCATTTATTATTGTTTATATTCTTGACGATTGCCATTCTAACTACTTAAGATAAAAATGTCAATGTTTTTATTTGCATTTTCTGATTGCTAATGATGTTGAACATTTTTTCATATATTTGTTGGCTATTTGTATCTTTGAGAAGTGTTTATTCAGTTCAACTGCTCCTTTTTTAATAGGTTATTATGAACCAGCTTACCAATCCTTGATATCTTTCCAGAAGAATTAAAGTCAGAATACGACAATGACACATGCATACTCATGTTTATTGCAACACAATTCACAATAGCTAAATTATGGAACCAGCCTAGTTGTCCATCAACAGACAAATAAAGAAAACATAGCATATATATACAATGGAGTTTTACTCAGGCATACAGAACAAAATTATGTCATTTGCAGGAAAATGGATGTAACTACACAATATTATACTATGAGATCAGCCAGTCTCTGAAAAGTCCAGGGTTATGTTTTCTCTCATATGTTAAAGCTAGGTAAAAGTAAGAAACAAAGAGAGTTCAGATAAATGAGAGAAACCAGAATATTGGAAGGGGGTTGGGAAGAGAAGGATGGAGGTAAGGAAGAAAATAAGGAGGATTAAGGAAGAAAATAGTTTAAATGTTTTATGTACATAAATGAAGGTATCATTAGCAATCTTACTAACATGTATGGGGAGAGAGGAGAAATTTGCATGGGATGCCAAGGGAAAGACATCAAATGATATATGCAAGTATATTTATATCACTTTGAATCTCACTATGATGTATAATTACAATGTACCAAAAATTATATGTATAATACAAAAATTGTATGTATAATACAACAAAAGTATTTAAAAAAAAAAGAGAAAGAAAACAATTCATAAGAATTCACTGCACAGAGAGCAGGGAGAATAATTCTCTTTTGACTGCTGATACAAACTAGTTCTAAAACATTTGGATTTCCTTCTTCTTTTGATTATACTCAACAAATCAATTAATGACTCAAGCTATATTCAAGATTTAACAAAGATGTTTTTTTCACAACCATGTTATCAAATTAACAAATTATAGCACTACCCATTCTGCAAATGAATAGCTTTTTAATACATCTATGAGATGGCTCTCAATTTCAATCTGGACAGATACATGAAGAATGCCTATACTCTATCAAGATGGATGTATGTACTCTTCCATAGATATATTATAAAAAGAATTTATTTTAAATGGAAGAAAATAATAACTGCAATCAACAGTGCTGTTTACTATCCCTTCTCCCCTGTGTGGCTTCCAAAGGGCTGCAATGGACTTCCTGATTTGAATGGACTATCAATATTAAATTTCTATCTCTTAGTAAATATATTTTATCTATAAAGTAAAAAGGTGATTGCTACCTTACTTATACACACACACACACACACACACACACACACACACACACACATATTATGGCCTTCCTAAAGTGATTTATATTTGAAAATAGCAGATTCCAAATATTAGTCAGAACAATCCCAAATCCAATGCACAGGGCTGTTAAATTGTTCACAATAAATGAATGACAGGGCATTTTGACCCCAAATTTCTCAATATTCTGCTGGGAACACAGATCAGAGGTAAAACGCTTGCCTCACATGTGCCAGGCCCTAGGCTGAATCCCTGGCACCACACATACCAAAAAAGTACACAAAACATCTGAGTTTTAGGTTTTAAGCATGTATAAGAACTCTCTTCTTCCAGATTCAAGAGTTTACGGTTTTTCAATGCTACAATAAACATGTCTTTCAGTTACAGGCAGTGCTTCAAAGAAAAAAATAGTTTAAAAACCATGAAATCAATTCCACATAAAACTATCATATGACTATAATCTCTAATCTGACTTGTAAATTAGATATAACTTCCACTACACAGCAGTCTACATATCTTTTTCCTAGCAGGATGGCTATATTAGTTGTTCTGCAGTCTGACCAAAGACATGGAGTCAGGAAGTAACACACAAACTGAATAATAATAAGTAGTTGCTCTAAATAAGGATTTCAAGGTAAGGCATGAGGGAACTTGCTTCTATTTATAGATTAGCTGAACAAGTTAAAGAAAAAGTAATCTACATTTATATTTTGGGCTGTCAAGAGTTTTTGTTGAATACTAAGAAGAAAAACTGTTGACAATTCACTGAGGGGAAAAATGGAATTCAACTTTAGGAGAATCCACCCATCTCACTTCCCAATGCTGCTTTCAAATCCTCTACTAATGGTATAAATAGATGCATATCAAAAGCAGAGACTCTTAACCAAATAAAACATCAATTTGGTTCACAGAGTACTTTGATGTTTCAGTTTTCTTATGATTCAATAGCTCTAAAAAAAAAAATACACAGGCGTATTTCCAATTCATACTTGCTCCCTAATCATTTTAAGTAAATCTAGTAAATAGGTCTGAAAATATTAATTTATGAATCCAACTATCCTATATACATTAATACTGTACAGTATGATTTTCTACTTACTATTGGGTATGAAAGAATCAACTCAAAATAATATTTTCCAAGAAAATTCTGTATAGCTTTTTGGAAAGAAAAATGTATTTTAAGTATTCTTAAGTGAGAGTAGCTTCAAGAAGCCCAAGAAAACTTCTATATGAAAATCATGTCCTTAAATCAATCTATTTAGGAAACAGGTGTTATCCTTCACTTCATTTCCCTTAACAGTGAGAGAACTCAATTCTAAAAGATAATTGCATAAGTTTCACAAATAGAGACAGGATCTTTAAGGTTCTATTACCAAAGCAACTACTTTATATCACTATGGAATGCTAATGCAGCACACATTCCCCAAGTAAAGATCAAATTTACTTCAACCACACCAACCCCAAATTTATTTTTCATTTTTATTTTTTATTTTTATTTTCTCAGGAAGTCCTTGGAATCACAGTAGGGATTGATGCCATATTGGTGTCACACTCTGCCAGTCATCCAAAGAATATGCCAGACTTCTCTTTCAACTTCTTTGTCTACTACTGCATCACTGGACCCAGCAGGAAGCTCACCCAGACAATTTCAGTAAGGGATTTTGGCTCTCTGTGTACAATAGACGACAATTCATATGAAGTATCCAGTTTGTCTTAGAGCTGAGAGATTTGAACCTGCTGCAGATGTCACATCTAAATTCTTGAACAGATTTTTATCATCAGTGCCACCTATAAAACAAGACAGTGTCACCAATAGCATTGTCCTATAGAAATCAATTTTAATACTACTAAGCTTTCTGAATCATAACTAATAAGTCATTTATTTCTCAAACCAGGGATCAGCCTACTGCATTTTCATATACAATTATAATGTAAAAATTAATTTTACATTATTAAGTGGTTGAAAAAATTTTACAAATTAATATTTTGTGACATATGAAAATATGAAATTTAAACTTCAGTCTCCATAAGTAAAGCTTTATTGAAACATAGTGATGCTCCTTCTTAATGTATTTTTCTACAGCTGCTTTCATGCTCCAGTGGCAGACTTGAGTAACTATAACAGGGATCATCTAATTCATAAAGCCTAACATATTTACTATCTAGTCCATTAAAGGAAAAGTTTGCAACCCCTAGCCTAGAGGATATTTTTAGTAAGTAGGTAAAATAACAACTAGACTCTACTGCATGAAGAACTTGAGTGGAAAGACTACATTGACCAAAATGTCCCCTGGCCCTACTTTCCAACCAATTAACAAATATTTGTTGGGCCATCCCTGTCCCTCCAATACCAATGGCTATAGCCACTCTGTTATCTCCTTTGGCTCAGCCTTGCCTGAATCTAAGAACTTAATATTAACCTTGAGCAGGAAAAGGCAAGGAGATCAACTCAGGTCAAATTCTGTTCTCTAATGTTGGCCTCTTCCATTTCTCCAAGTTCTCCTGGCTCTGGATTTCTCCTTTATATTAACCATTCTCTATAAGGGGTTTCCTAAACTGGATACCAGTCTTAAAAGTCTTTATTTCCTGCCAGAGACCTGAGTACAATGAGCTGAGTTTTGACTGAACTGTGCTTGCTGATTACCAGTCCTACCTGGCTATATATAATGTGGATTGGCTTTACAGCCTTTACAGCATGCATATCTCAACATCTTGGTCATCCACTACTCCCCTTGATCATGACTTGATCATGTGAAAGTGGTCAGCACATCATTTTACTTTCAAGCCTCTGGCCTAGGTTGAGTTCAACCTTCCCAACTGCTCTGTCATTCTGTTGCTTGAGGTCAGTTGATTCAAACATCAAATGTAAGAAAGCAACAAATACGTTAATATCTCCCAACCTAAGAATACCCAACTTAAAACATCTTACTGTTTTGGAATCTGTCCCCAAGAACATACCACCCTGAACAGCCTCCAAAACATCTTTTTTTTTTTTTTCCTCCACTACTGCTATTTGTCCCAAAGTTTCTATGCTTGCTTCATTTGAGAGTACCTCCACCCATCTTGGATGCCCAAGTTACCTATTCCTTTTGAGCAGAACATCAGAATGCGTGCACCTACACCTCTCCCTCCCTCCCTCCCTCCCTCCCTCCCTCCCTCCCTCTCTCTCTCCCTCCCCTCCCCTCCCCTCCCCTCTTCTCTTCTCTTCTCTTCTTTTCTTTTCTTTTCTTTTCTCTCTCTCTCTCTCTCTCTCTCTCTCTCTCTCTCTCTCTCTCTCTCTGTGTGTGTGTGTGTGTGTGTGTGTGTGTGTTTCTGGGGATGGAACCCACAGTATTCTACCTCTAAGCTATACCCCCAGCCCTATTTTTTTATTCTTTATCTTGAAACAGAGTTTCACTGAGTTGCAAAGGGCCTAAGTAGCTGAGGCTGTCCACAAACCACAATCCTCCTGTCTCAGCCTCCCAAATACTGGGATTACAAGCATGTGACACCATACCCAGCTTCTCTCTTGCTTTCCACCCACCCCAAACTGGGGATGGAACCCAGGGACATTCTACCTCTGAGCTATACCCCCATCCCTATTGTTTATTCTGTATTTTGAAACAGGGTATCACTGAGTTGCAAAGAGTATCACTAACTAGCTGAGGCTGTCTGGGAACTGTGATCCTCCATGATCAGCCTCTTGAATGCTGGGATTACAATTGTGTGCCACAACGCCAGGCTCTCTTTTGCTATTTTTAAAGTTAACTTTAACAATCCTGTTTCTATTGTGAGGGGCCAAGAGGGATCCCCTGCCACTGTTAGACTGCAATGGAAATACATGTTGGCTAGATTTCTAGGAGTCAAAGTACAATTCCCCACAGAAAAATGTTAATAATCCACAATGAGGCTGAAACACAGTACTATTAATAGTACTATAGAACTCATCTATAATTCATACTATATACTGTTTGTTGCAAATAACTAATTCACAAACACATTCTTAAATTGTGGATTGACTGTATTAAAAAATAGCTATGAAGTATCGGAACACTTTGAGCAAAGTGAGTTTTACTACAACTCTGAAGTAGCTTGCCTTGGTAAAGAGCTCCAAAAACCTCATGCATACCTCACAACCAAATGGTATTATCACATGTGAAGAGGATGGCTGAGATCCTATTAACCATATCTTAATTCTGAGTAGTAACATCAATCTTAAAAATAAAAATCTTCTTTAAAAACACAGAGAGGAACCCTTTCCCTATTTAGAAGATGTCACAGAAGGCCAGTGGCATATCTTTACAAATGGGAAGACACAAGAGGCATGTTATCCACATTCCAAATAATGAAAAGACAAAATCTTAACTGTATGTATTTGATGAGTCTAGCCTCCTTTCCTTAAAGAAACAAATGTTTTAGTGTCAAGACTCCCTTGCCTTCTTAAAAATTATTGGGTACTCCTAAGACCTTTGTCCATGTGGTTTATCATTATCAATATTTATAATATTAGAAATTAAATGAAAATGAGTAGTTATTAATTCATTTTTAAATGTAATAATAGATTACATACTTTATAGAAATTACTTTCTAAAATAAAAAGCTTAATAAAAAAATTATACTGTTATAAAAGTTTTCAATTTTCATTTTTAGCTTAGTATAAGGCAGGTAGATTCTCATATCTGCTTCTACATTGTTGAGACAGCTTGTTTTAACAGGACTAGAAAAAAATGAACTCACACAAACACACAGTAAGAAGAAAGGAAGTGTTAATACTACCTCTTCAGGTAATTATGTTCTTCTTTTGATAGTGCACCAAAACTCGACAAGCAGGAGTTTCTTAATGGTTAACTATAATAACAGAAGCCAATATATAGAATTTCTTGTATTCTATTACCTGCTTTTTGAAAAAATCTTTTACCATAATTTTGTAACACTGGTAACTTTGTTTTTTGTTTTTGTTTATTTGTGGTGCTAGGGATTGAACCTAAACATTCTATCTCCTAGTTATACCCCCAGTCTGATTTTTTTTTTTATTCTTTATTTTGAAACAGGGTCTCACTAAGTTGTGGAAGGCCTCACTAAGTCACTGAGGCTGGCCGCGAACCCAGATCCTCCTATCTCAGCCTCTCAAGTAGTGAGATTACAAGCGTGCACCACCACGCCCAGCTCACAACACTGGTCACTTTGAAAATATTGACTTATAGCCAGGCGTGGTGGCGCACGCTTGTAATCCCCGCGCTTGGGAGGCAGAGACAGGTTCGAAACCAGCCGCGCGCGCTGGCTTAGGAGACCCTGTTTCCAAATAAAAATATAAAAATAGGTCTGGGAGTGTAGCCCGGAAGTAGAAGGGCATCCAGGAACCCCAGTACCACCAAAAAAAAAAAAAAAAAGAAAATATTGACTTATGTTGATGTTACAAATATTTCTTTAGTTTGTGGATTGGTTTTTCTGTGTTTGTTTGTTACTTGGGAATGAATCAGGGGCATTCTACTTCTGAGCTCCAGCCCTGGCTATATTTTATTTTTATTCTAAAACAGGGTCTCACTAAATTGCTGAGGCTGGCATCGAACTATAATTCTCCTATCTCGGCCTCTCAAATACTGGGATTACTGACATGAGCCATCAATCCCAACTACATACTATAAATCTTAACACAATTCACTACACTACAGCAAAAGCTCACATTCATTAACATCACCCTCCATCTCATCATGAGTAATTTTTTAAATACTGAAAAGCTAACAAGAGCACAGCAGATAAAACAAGTTTTATTAAATTTTAATTTTCACTTTAAAGTTTGAATTTTTATCACTAGCAACAAACACTGTCAATTGTTTTCCTTAAAAGTGACAAGCTCACTTTGCTAATTTTCAAGAAAATCACTACTGCTAAATAATCATACTTTGGAATTGATCCTTTAAAGTCAGTGTTATTTCATGCAAAATGTAGCTAGTTTCACTGGCAAATTAAAAAAAAATCAGTTTTTTCCTCTAGATAAGCAATGTACTCTGGAGAAGTGCTTTTTATATATTTCCTGTATCATTACACTGAATGTTAAAGAACAATCAAGGATCAAAGTTCAATATTAATATTTGTTACTACTTCATCAAGGTAATTGTGATTGGCTGGATTCTTTTGCTTGTTTTGGTTGTGTGTGTGGGGGGGTGATTTGTTGTTTTTTAATCTGTCCATGAAGTATACAATACTTACTAGTATAGTTTGGTACCATTACCATTTACTTTCTACTCAGATGTCCACAGTTGTACTCATCCTTGCCTTTGCACCGAGCAAACATCAAAGCAAAAGAGTACAAAGTTATTACTATAAGTGTTTCATTCTCTTGGACCCCTTAAAAGGTCTTAGTGGCCCCAAAGGTCTGCACATAACAATTTGAGAACTCCTATCTTAAAGGTCTGCACATAACAATTTGAGAACTCCTATCTTATGACAACACTGAAAAGTACAAATGATAAGGTACTACCCCCAAACCCACAGTAAATACCCTCCATGTAATAAATGTATCAAATATCTTGATGAATTCTTTCATTTTAACTCAAAATTAGTCTAATTTATTCTGAAAATGAATCAAACAATAAAACAATCATAACAACAAACTTTTACTGAGCATGTATACAAGTTATCTCACTTTATCTCTGTGATAACACTATTCACTGGCTACTATACTACAAAGGAGAAAACCTAGGGTAAAGACACAAAGTTATTTACTCGAGGTCACTATAAGAACTACCAGTATACACTGGATTCAAATATAACTATTTTGCATACCTAACGTACTTCCTGACAACCTTTTTAATTATTTTTGTTAATTATTCTGTATATATCTATCACAGATAAAAACTGAATTAAATTGCTAAAGTACCCTGCCCTAGGTCACTCAAATACAATGTGGTAGATCATCTATATGCAAATCCAAATGTGTCTGACTCCAGAATACAGTAGTCATCTTTGTTACTATAACAAAATAATTGAGATAGATTACTTATGAAGAAAAGAAAGCTTATGTAGCTTACAGTACTGGAGGTTCAAATCCAAGATCAGGCAGCCCCATGGTCTGAGCAGCTGGCAAGGGCAGCACATCACAGTCAGACCTTGAGCCAGAGGGAGTACTCACATTTCAAGTCAGGAAGTAGAGAGAGAAAGAGAGAGAGAAAGATGATGAGATCAGGGTCCCACAGTCCCCTTTAGGACATGCCCCAGTGACTTTAAGACCTTCCACTGGGCCCTACCTCCCAATACCACCACCTTAGAGACCAAGCCTTTAAAACAGTGATTGAGGCGATTCAACATCCAAAACATACCAACTACATACTCAGCCTGTCTCTATACCTAACACATCATTATATCACTTATATATCAACAGACTAATGCTTAGAAGAGATCTATTATATTTTGTTTCTTTTTCTGGTACTAAGGATTGAACTCAGGAGCACTTTAACACTTAGCTAAAACCTCAGTCCTTTTTTGGTTTTTTATTTTGAGTTAGGGTGAATTGCCCAAGCTGACCTAAAGTTGTGATCCTCCTGCCTCAGTATCCCAGGTAAATGAGAGTACAGGCATGTGCCACCACTACAGGGTTTTACTTTGTGTGTGGGAGAGGGAGTACTAGGGATGGAACCCAGGGGCATTCTACCTCCAAGCTATACCCCCAGTCCTATTTTTTTATTCTTTATTTTGAAACAGGGTCTCCCTGAGTTGCAAAGGACCTCACTAAGTAGCTGAAGCTGTCTGTGAACCGCAATCCTCCTGTCTTACTTTTAATGTCAACTAAGTAAGACCTCTATTTTGATTAACTTGATTACCTTCACCTTCAAATGGAACAAAACCTATTTTCATTTAAAATAGTCTATGATCTAGATAGTGTATTAATTCACACAAATTGAATATGACAACAAATTAATGTTACTCTTCTTAAAAAAGACTCAATATTACCAAATAATATTATTCCCTTTTAAGATAAATAAACTGAAATCATAGAAGTATTTAACTTCCCCCAGAGGTATACTACTCATAACGGGTAGAGACAAAATCAGTCTAAACTGACACTCAAGCCCAAAATCTTCAGTCATACTGCCTGCATATCTTGAGGAAGGCCTTAATGACTGAGGAATTGCTCACCAGGTTTAGGTGCAGAGCTTACTGATACCACACTCTACCCATGGTAATCAAGATATGAATCATCATGTATCTTAAAAACCAGATGATGAAAAGGAAGCTGGTGAACACTGAAAATAAAGAGGCATATCTTCAGGTGTCTCAAGTAAAGAACCTACAGATGCTGTTAAAGAAAGAAGTAAACTCACTTGTAAAGGTATCCCTACATATCTCTGTGGCTGAGACAAGCCTGCCTCCATTTAAATACAAAACAAGCCCATAACATAATGTCATCACAATTACAACGGGTTGCTACAGATTACACAACAGTTTTCAGATGCTGGGACTCCAGGAGGCCTACAAACCATAGTCATCTGCAGAAGAAATCATTTTTCTAAGCCCCAAATCAGTAAAATTTCCATTTCAACTTAGGTTCCATAAAGGTCAAGAATCAGACCCTGAGGTTTGTTTCTATTTTAAGGGTTTACACTGAAAAATAGCTACTTAATAGTAAACTCTAAGGAGGTCAAGTGGGAAGGAATCCAGATTAAATCACCCTTATAACTTGTTGAAATTCAGCTTTCAGGAAACAAACATCTTGAGAGTGAACAGAATGTGGCTTTAATTTCAACCAAATCACATTCTCAAGGAGTACACACACACGTGTTCGACAAGAAGGTGACAAAATGGAAAGCTGTGGTGTACCACCTATACTGTCAGGCAGTACAGGGAGAGAAGAGCAATTGTGCTCCTCACAGAATACCACTCTGGAGTCTATCTTCTGTGGCTAAAGACAAAAGTCTGTAGAGCAGCTTGACCTTCTCTCGTCAATAATCTAGCATGGCTAAAAGGAATCACAGTCTCATAATGTAAAAGCAGCTGACAGATATATAGGGGGGGGGGATCAAGATTGAGGTCATGTCCCTTGAAATGCATCATTTACACTAAGGAGGACTCCCCACTTATCTGGATTAATTTCATGTACCTCATTTCATTCAGATAATTGGAGTTTTCCTTTTAGAGTTGTAAAGTGTTTACCTCAACACAATTAGCAAACTGTCCATTTAAAAATATCAGTACAAAAATTACCACCCCGTCGTCTTTTCACAAATAGTATTCCACTATCATTAAAAATACAAGATTTTGGCCTTCACAAGAAATTTGGTTCAAGAGTCCTCTTTTAAAAAAAAAAGTAGTATAAGAAATTCTACAAGAAAAGTTATGGTCATTAGTTTTTTAATACATACTGTTTGTATTACTTGTTAAAGATGTGGTAATTTGGGTGTTCAATACATGACTACTGTTCTGAAACCAAATTAAAGGTTTAGACTACTAAAGAGTTTGATGACTTGCCTCAATACAATAACTAGAATTGTATGCAGAACAAACCAAAGAGGTCTCTCTTTTTTTATGAGCAGGCATTTAAGGGCCTTTTAATGAGAATTTACTCTTTAGTATATAATTACTAATGAACAAATATAGAGCCATTAAACTCACTTCTTTATAGTGTCTTAAAACTTTTTGTGTAGCAAATATATACATACTCATCAAACTCAAAAAAATTAAAATGTGAAATTACAATCCAGTATAGTGAAATCTGCATACCTTCTCTTAAGTAAATATCCTGTCAGATGACTGATGAAAACATCTTTATACGGATATGCTTATTTAAACTGTGGGTAAGGGGTTACTGGGAATTGAACTAAGGGACATTCTACCTTTGAGCTACAACCCCAGCCCTTTTAATTTTTATTTTGAAACAAGGTCTAACTAAGTTACAAAGGGTCTCACTAAGTTGTTGAGATTGGCCTTAAACTTGTCTCAGCTTCCCAAGTATTTGAATTACAGGTATGTGCCACTGTACCCAGGTAAATATATTTAAAATACATAGACTCCAATTTACTAAAGATGGCAACAGAATGTCTAAACTTCTTGAATAAATTCTAAATTTCTCTATGAACACTGGTTTCCCACACTGATAAAAAACGTATGGTCAAAATGAACTTATTTATCACCTGCTATGTGCCAGGAACTAAGTGTGGAGGACAGACGGCATCAAGCTCAAGACAAATTCATTCAGTCTCATGTTTGGGTTACACATATCTAGAGGGAAAGACAGAAAATGGCCTGCTATAGGAAGGTACACAGGCACAAGCACCTAATCGAATGAAAGCTCAAAACTGAGAAGAGTGGAAGACAGAACCCTTGAAAATAGCTACCATTTAAACTGGACAAAAAACATCCACTAACTGTCTCCACTAAAAACAGGCAGCAGCACCAAGTCTAACAAAAGGCTAGTGAGGAAAGTGTTCTAACTCATGATTAGATGAATACAGGGTGTCCTAGAGTCCCCGATGCAAAGGAAAAGTTGACCCTCAAAAAGGGTCAAAGAGCTCAACTCTCAGTTTCTAGGGTGTCCAATGAGTGTGAATCCAGGAGACAGTAGCACAGGAATTTGGTTCTGCAAGGCTCCTACCACTTATTTATGTAGGAACAAGAACAGGAGCCAGCTCCTATGAAGTTCCCAGCTCCCTACAAGGAGGGGGATGGCCAAGGAAGGGAGCTAGCCAGGCTGTTAAGATGCTTAAACATACTTAAACCAAGATTTCAGTTCAATAAGAGACCTGGGATACAAAAAGGACACACACACACACACACACACACACACACACACACTATGTGACACACTGTGTGTGTGTGTGTGTGTGTGTTATCTATAGTTTATTTAAAAAGACTACAAAATTGCTTCTTTGGTTTATTTTTAAAATAAATATTCCAAAAGAGTATCACCTGTTTAAATGACATAAGTATGACCCTGTGGAATATGAAGTTAAGGACCAGATATTATTACTAAGTATTATTGTCTAATTCTATATCCTGTTCTATCTATAATTATGCTGAAATATTCTCGCTGCCTCATAAATACTTTTAGGTGTTTATGCCATATATTTCCAAAACTCCTGAAAAGAAACATGTTTAAAAATGAAAATCTACACCGGGCATGGTGGCACACGCTTGTAATCCCAGCATTTGGGAGGTGGAGACTGGAGGATTGCAGTTCGCCAACAGCCTCAGCTACTTAGGCTCTTCCCAACTCAGTATGACCCTGTTTCAAAAATAAAAGACTGAAAAATAGGGCTGGGAGTGTAGCTCAGAGTTAGAATGCCTCTGGGTTCCATCCCCAGTACAAGAAAGAAAAGAAAGAAAGAGAGGGGGGGGGGAGAGGGAGGGAGGGAGGGAGGGAGGGAGGGAGGGGGGAGGGAGGGAAAATCTGACAGGTAAACTGAGTATGTGTCAAGGGAATGGTCTGACACCAAACCTCTGAGAACAACGGATGCTTAGGCACCAGAATGACTCCATAACACTACCCTGTAGAGGGCAGGGGTGGGAGTCCTTAAAGTATTTTTGGTCTGGCTGAAAGAAACTGATCTGGCAGTAGGTAGGCCAAGTAGACTGGGACTGACCCAAGAATCAGAAAGGACAGATGTGAGGTGATTCCCTCAAATAAATTAAACACCATCCTACTATGCTGTATATTTTCTTTCAGTAATAGTATCCATAGGAGAAAAAAATGAGTGCAGTTCAAAGATGTTTCCCCTAGAAAAGCCATTATCTGTATGACTCTACATGTGCAAGTATAAATCACTACATGGAATTGGTCCTGCACTTGCTAGGTCCAAATTTTACCAAAGCTCTTCAAAGGATGAAGTGGTGGTACTTTCCAAAAGAAACCCTTGAAAATGTTCCTAAGTTTTTTTTTAATAAACAAAACAAATTCTGACCTACTAAAGAAATAAGAGGCTAAAAGCTTAACAGGAAAAAAAAAAAAAAAAGAAGACAAAGTATTTTAAGTATCACCAAGTACAGTCTAAACTCAAAAATCATGTCCATTAAAGAGGTCTCCAGGCTGGGCGTGGCGGCGCACGGCTTGTAATCCCCGCAATTGGGAGGCGGAGACAGGAGGATCTCGCAGGTTTGAAGCCAGCCGCACTGGCTTAAGAGACCCTGTTTCCAAAAATATAAAAAATAGGTCTGGGAGTGTAGCCCGGAGGTAGAAGGGCTTCCATGAACCCCAGTACCACCAAAATAAAAAATAAAAAATAAAGAGGTCTCCATGCTAAAGAATAAATCTTCATAAAGGGAAAACCAGACCTTTAAAATATGGCCTATAGTAACAATTCAATTCATGATAGGCTTTGCTCTAGCAGAAATTTCATATTAATCTGGCGTGGGTGAAGTATTTTATCGTTAAATTTAAATAATGGTATCCTTTCCCAATTTCATAGTGACTAACAAACATTAAAGAACAAAATTAATGCCAAGTTTGTCCTCCCAACTTTTCTAAACTACTTGACAACTGCTATCTTTTTCAATATTGGAATTCCAACTAACAGAGTTACTTGGTTTAATACAGGAAAGAAAATGAGTTATCTCAAGTTTGCCATGTCATGATTCAGGATTTTCAGACACTGGTACGAACAAGACCACAAACACTGGCCATATACATACTACACTTAAGACAAGGCATACATATACTAATTAGATATAGTCCATCTTTCCACAAAGCCCCTACCAGGAAAGTGAGTACAAGGATCTATCTAGCCTTCACTAACCACTATGCTATGGATGATGCAAAAAATTCACCCACCACAGTAAGGACTTCAACACCTCTGCATTCAAGGTCTAGTTAAAAAGTAATGTTGAAGGTGCTAGAATTAGATTATTTCATGTGTACTGAAACTCCATTCCTAAATTAATATCCACAACTCTAAGGCTCTTGAAATACCAATCTCCTGGGAGTGACACAGACTACTTGAATTAAGAATATGAATAAAGATTCGCTAAGTGAAAAATAACTACTAGGACAACCCTTTTCTGGATCCTTCCCTAATAAGGAGCTTTGCTGCTTTTCTTTGCTGCCATTAAATGCTGAAGAAAATTTAAAAATAAAATAACTACTAAAAGCAAACTGCAATGTTTCAATTGGCAGAATGTAAATAGTTATAATTTGTAGGCCAGTGTGGCTGGCTTCAAACCTGCGCAATCCTCCTGTCTCCGCCTCACAAGCGTGGGGATTACAAGCGTGCGCCACCACGCCAGGTATAATTTGTACCATTTTTATCTAATGGGTTCAAATCATAATCTAACGCACATACTCAAAACAGAAAGACCAAAAGAAAGAAAAATTATTAATTACTTGGCCTTTTTAGAGAGCATAATCAAAGACGATGGGAATATAGCTCAGTTGTAGAACATTTGCCTAACAGGCTGAAGCCTTGGATTCAATCTCTAGCACTGCAAATAATAATAAAAACAACAATAATAACCCAGCACTTGGGAGGCTGAGACAGGAGGATCACAATTTCAAGAACAGCCTCAGCAAATAGTATGACTCTCAACAACCTAGTGAGAACCTGTTTCAAAATAAAAATAAAATCAGGCTGGGAGTGTAGTTCAGAATAGAATGTCTCCTAGGTTCAATCCCCAGCATCACCAAAAAAAAAAAAAATTATATATATATATATATATATATATATATATATATATATGCAAGGCAATCTTTGGCATAATATTCACTAGAGAGTTATGAATTATCTAGTTAAGTGTTAGTAACTAAAAACAACTAGTTCCATTAAGCGCCTGCTAAATCTCTTCAAAAAAACTTTCTGGTTTCTAATTTCTCTGTAAAATAATGGGGGTTAGATGACACTGCTAAAGTCCCTTAAAATAAAAAATTCTTCACTTCTGTGATTCATAAGATGAAAATGTCAACAGGATTTCACAACAGAACTAAAGAAACCATCTTAAGTTGTTTAGTAATGCTATAAAATGCAGCTTCCTCCCTTATCTCAGTATCATGCTTCTGATACTACCTATTCACGGTTTTCAAGTTTGTCAAAGAAAGTTTCATGATTCAACCCCCTAACCCCCAACACTAAAACTGTTTCATTAAATAGAGTACAGGACCCTAAGGAAAAATGTATAATAAAAGGAAGTGGGAGTTGAGAAGAATCTATTCCACCTCAGACCTGGAATGCACTAATTAAAATTCAATATTGTACTTGGTATGTGGGTTCCTACATGAAAATTCTGTCATGGTTAAAGCTTAAGGTTAAACAGGTTAATAAAACCCATAAAATAGCTCTATTGAATTATACTGAACTTCTCAGCAGCTCCTGTACCTGACTATTACGTTACGCTTTAAAATCAACTTCAGGAGTAGCACCAAATAAGCAAAGCAAGCAGGACACAGGGGACTGCAAACTGAAATCCACCCTGTGCGGAAAATCACCTTCAACTCACGTTTTCCACTGCAAACGGAGACACAGGTGGAGGGAAAAAGTGTAAAGCCTTCTCTTTGAACCTCCCATCACAGGGCCTCAGGCTCCAACTTAAGAATTATCTCAAAGATAATCTAATGCCAGCATAGTTCTGAGAAGACTCCTGAAAGTTGCTTTTGCGAGAGAGGGGGGGAAAAGTTAAAACTACCTCGGGACCAAAGGTCAAATTAATGTTTTATTGCAACTTCGCTGTGGGGGTGCACTTTGGATTTACAAGACTTAAATCCAGAGAACCTTTCCACTCGAAAGGACAAACTGGAAATGACTGCGCTGGGTCCTCAGACCAAGGATCGGGGGTCGGGGACACACCCTAAGGTGTTCAGTCTCTAGGGCCAGAGGAGCGGGGCGCGGGGGCCGGGGCGACCCCGGGCCAGGCCGCTCCGCCCGGGCCCGCCGGGGTCCCCGCCTCGCCTCGCCTAGCCTGGCCCGCGCTCCCGCCGGGCCGCAGCCGCCGAGGGGAGGACCGCAGGGCGCGAGGGCGCCCCGGGGAGCGGCCGAGGCGGGCCGCAGGGCGGGCGGACGGGCGCCCCGGACGCGCGCGGCCCGGCTCCGCCCCCTCCCGCCTCCGGCCCGCGGCCCCGCTGGGAGCTCCGCGCCGCGCGGCCCCGCTAGGCGGGCGCCGAGAGAGGGGAGGGGCGCCGCTCCGCAGCCCGGAGCCCACTCACCTCCTCCGCCTCCGCCTCCTCGTCGCTCCCTCCTGGCCACCGGCGCGGCCCAGCCGGCGACGCTCTGACGCCGCGCCCCTCCCCCGCGGCCGCCACCGAGGCCGCCGCCCCTCCCGGCCGGGCCACCGCGGCCTGGAGCGCGTCAGCGCCGGCCACGCCCCCGACAGGCCCCGCCCCGCGCCCCGCCCACCGCCGGCTCCGCCCCGCGCGCCCAGCCGTGACTCAGCGGCCTCCCCGCCCGCCCGCCCGCAGGCGCCTCGCACCTGCCCGCGGCCGCCGGCCTCCGGGCTCCCACCGCCGCGCAGCCGCGGCCTTCGCGTCAGCATCCCCCGCCGCCCCTTCGGCTTTTTCATACTCTTTCCGCCAACCTCTAAGCCTGTTCTAACCTCGCGTTGGCGACTTCTGTTTCCTACCGAAGGGTCCACGCGACTCACGAGATCCCCGTCGGCTGCCGGTGCCGTTTCCTCGGCCTCTCCCCGGCCGTCCCGAGGGGCTGCCCGCTCTGCGGCTCGCCGCCAGCCCTGCCAAGCGTCCTCGTCTCTCTCGCTCTGGACCTGGCTTGGATCCTTTTACAAGAGTCGCGCATCTTTTTGGTTCTCCCTGCTCAACACCCCTTGAGGTGCAGTTTGGTTGTTCATCAATTGCATATTCGTTGTCCCACTTACAGGAAGAGGCACCCGTGTCATTAAAAATCCCAGAACAAGGCGATGACTATAGTGACCATCTTTTCTGACTTTCATAGTTCCATCATAGTTCCATCCATACTTTGTGCGATAATGTACTGACTACTTAAATTTCAAGAAATGGAACTTTATGTTGGAGCTTACAATTTTAATGTTTTTCTCTGTAACCTAATCTCACCTCAAATTTTTATTTATCATATCCACAGTAGAAAGAGCACCAAGAACCCTTGGATCTCTTATGTTCTTATCTGTAAAACAAGGAATTAGCCTCTTCCTTTTTTTTTCGGTACTGAGGATGGAACGCAGGGGTATTTGACCTCCAAGCTACATCCGCTGCCCTAATTTTTATTCTTTATTTTGAAACAGTGTCTCACTAAGTTGCATAAGGCCTCACTAAGTAGCTGAGGCTGTCTGCGAACTCAGATTCTCGGGTCTCAGCCTCCGGAATGCTGGGATTACAAGCATGCGCCACCGCACCCGGCTTCCTTTTTTAAATGTCTGTGATTCTGAATTAAAGGATTTCTTACGTGAAAGTAGGTTGTAGCTTAAATGATTCAGGCAAAAATATGCAATTGTAACTGAATGTCTGGTTTATTTGGTAATTTCGTTTTTAAAACTGCACTGTAACTTGGCAGAGGTATGCTGTGATGCAGAAATGAGTTAAGCAGACCAAAATAAAGGAAACTGATTAGGCCTTTGAAGTTGCATCCACAAGTTGCTTTAAGTTATGGGAGTAAATATTCTCCTTAAACTTAACAGTCAAAACTATCTTCTGTTCTAAACAAAAGCCACACTATGTGGACCTTCAAAGTTTCAAACCATTGTTGAACTGAACAACAGTATTATTACAAGCATTTGAAAGCTTAATAAACCATCTGCCCATCCACTTTCACACAAATTGGGAAACAGAAAAGAGTAACTGCCAAAAGCTGAAAGTGAGGATTCCTAACTGCGCATGAAACTAGTAAATCCTATTCCACAGAACAAAGTATCTGAAAAACCCCAAAGGCTAGGCTGCCATTTCATTGCTTTGAAAATAGAATCGTATAATTTTATAATTGAATTATCTAGTCCTCAAGATCATCTGGAGTCTAATCATTCCATTTTACCAACTATGATCTGAAGCCCAGAGAAGGTAAGTTGCACATTCAATATTACCTAGCTTAA
This sequence comes from Muscardinus avellanarius, assembly GCF_963383645.1. Taxonomy (NCBI): domain Eukaryota; kingdom Metazoa; phylum Chordata; class Mammalia; order Rodentia; family Gliridae; genus Muscardinus; species Muscardinus avellanarius. Next base: position 90,892,569 of record NC_137787.1, on the reverse strand, counting down.
TTGAAAACAAAGTCAAGATTCAAACCCAGATCTCCTGTCTCATGTTTTTGCCAGAATCCTGCTAATAGTTTATACTGACAGCCATTCAACATCAGAACTCTGACTTAAAGCTCTGCCTCCTCTGTGGTCTGGGTGATTTATGAAACTGAACTTGGCATTAACTAAGAAGGGATTGCTGTCAGAGGCCACTTTGTCCCATTGTTTTCAAGGATTCCTGTTACACAACCTTCATCTCTCTCAAGGCTCTGGAGCCCTGACCCCACAAAACACACAGATCCTCAGAGCTGCCAAGGGCTGTGCCTGATTGTAAGAATTATGAAATCCCTGTTATCTAGAAAATTACAACATCACTGGGGAGGTAAAACATGAAGCATAAAATGATCATTCACATTGATATCAAGGATTCAATTATACTTTCCAAATGTTAAGCTGGAAAATAATCCACATAAACTAAGAAAAGACTTTTTAAAGGGCACAGCAACAAAAAATATAGATATATCACTTGGATTAGGGTATAAGGGGAAAAGGTAAAATACACTGCCTGAGACACTAAGAAGAAAGCAGGCATGTCAGGAATGGATAAAAACTCGGAGAACAATGCACTTACACAGGAATTTCATTTGAGAAACCACAGTAAACCAAGTCAAAATAATAGGGTAGATCCATTGGTAGGACCAAAATTTGAGCCTGAGAAATTCAGTAGAAAATGATGCTGGGTACTTATGGGGAAGAAGAGAACAAGACAAGGAGACCATAATCTTGTCAGGCTCTGAAGAAGCAAATGGGGTTTAAAAAGAAAAATGTAGGACATAAAGGCCACTAAAGAAAAGACTGAGATTCCATAAATATACATAAGGATAAATAATGAATAAAAAGTCCAAGATGACTTTGACACAGTGATGAGCCAATAACAGTATGCCTAGATCCCAGGCCCTAGGACTTTAGCAGGAGAAGCTGATCAGCACTCAATTCATAGAAAAGGAAGCAAGACATTCTCAAGGGAAATCTTCCCCATCACATCTTCAGTTAAGAAAACTGGTCTGGGCCGGGCGTGGTGGCACTCGCTTGTAATCCCTGCGGTTGGGAGGCGGAGACAGGAGGATCGCGCAGGTTCGAAGCCAGCCGCACTGGCCTAAGAGACCCTGTTTCCAAATATAAAAGTATAAAATAGGTCTGGGAGTGTAGCTCTAAGGTAGAAGGGCTTCCAGGAACCCCAGTACCACCAAAAAGAAAGAAAAGAAAAGAAAACTGGTCTGGTATTCAAAGAGAACCAGAAATTAGGAAAAAAGAAAGGAAGGAAAGAAAGACTGTGTCAACCAGGCACAGTGGCACATACTTGTAATATCAGTATTTGGGAGGCTGACACTGGAGGATTGCAGTTTGAAGGCCAATATGGGGTAACTTAGCAAGATCTAGTTTCAAAATTTAAAACAAAACAAGGCTGGAGTGTAGCTCAGAGGTGCAATGCTCTTGTGTTCAATCACTATTATCACACACACACACACACACACACACACACACACACACACACATATACACACAACAACTCTCGTCCTGCTTTTGTCCATGGCCCTATGCCACTGTTTTATGGGGCCACCCTGAATTTATTTTCATTTTAGCCCCAATGATTTGGAAGAACTCAGTGATGAACTATATAATGTCACAGTAGGAAATACATAAATAAATCTTAAGTACATATCAAATGTTGCTCATAACTTTGATAGGTATGGAAGACAAGGAAAGTATAAAAAGTACCTCTACATTTAGAAGTTTATAATATGTTTGGAAAAAAAGGTCAATGTACCTAATATAATAGAAAATAAATATCATGGCCAGTGAGAACAATTCCTATAGACTATGAATACATATGTGTAGAAATAATAAGGAATATGGCTAAATGGATTGCAAATTACATGATCCATATATAGTGTTCATAATTTTTAAAATATCTGTTAATCTTTAAGCACTATTTTATTTTATTTTATTTATTTATTTATTTTTTTTTTGTGGTACTGGGGTTCCTGAAAATCCTTCTACCTCCGGGCTATACTCCCAGGCCTATTTTATACTTTTTTTAAATTTGGAAACAGGGTCTCTTAAGCCAGCGTGGCTGGCTTCAAACCTCTGCAATCCTCCTGTCTCTGCCTCCCAAGTGCAGAGATTACAAGCATGTGCCACTACACCCAGCTAAGCACTATCTTAAGTATTGGTAATAAAGCAATAAAAAGCTCCTGCTCTCATTGAGACCTAAGAAGTTGTTTCATGTGTCTGACACCATAAGAAAGGCCAAGTGTGTCTAGAGTGTAAGTAGCTAGGAGGAATGTGAGAAATGAAGCAGGGAGGTGGTAAGACCTTGTGGGTAGAAGGGCTTTTGAGGTCAGGTTGAAGTATGGATATTTGGGAAATTAGTCACTTGGGCATTCTGGAGTTGAAGGAGAGGTTGAAACCTAAAAACCCATATGGAAGCCTGCATGAGGATCCAGGCAAGAGCTGATGTGAGGTTGACAAAGTGTCAGGAAGACCAAGAACTGGGTGTTTACGAGTGGTAGGCAGTGTTGGTTGGAGAGAGTTCATCAAATACCGCAGGAAGGTCAAGGAGATAAGCATCAAGAGAGGCTCTGGTTTAGTTAACAGCAAAGAAGTCATGTGTTACCTCCAAGAGAAGGGTCTCAGCGGAGTGAGGTGCTAAGAAGTGGGACAATGGAGGATGGAGGACTAAACACTGAGGGTAGGAATCAATACAACTCAAAATGTGCTCTCTGTATGTACTTTACCTTTTGAGGTCATTTACATTTGGGGTTGCTATGAAATTTTTAGGCCCATTTAAGCATTCTCGTCTGTGTCTAATTTTTTTTACTCTATACTGAGGAAAAAAGAAACTTAAACCTTCAAGACATATCTGAAGAGGTTTTCTCGGCCCAAAATCAGTCACATCAATTACTACTTGCTCTAAATGTAATCACAGAAAGTTCATTCTCATTCCTAGAATATGACAAAAGCTTGACATTGGAAACGCTAAGACTAATGCAGACCTGTGTGAGTTATGGTTCCATTACTACCACCTGCCAGGTCCGAATCGTGTTGACAGCGAGCATGACTGGACAGTGCATGTATTCTCACTGAATTCCAGGTTTCCATCAGTAAGAAAGAGAAATCTCTCAGATCTAAGGCATATATATAGGCATACAGGCAAGCCCTCCTGTGAAAGAGAAACAAATGCACTCTGTGAGATGCTCACGGACACCTCCCATCACTCCCCCAGTGGGACTCCAGCAGTCTGGAAGAAGACAACTCTGTCGAACTAGATGTTCTTTTATTCGACAAACTGCAAGACAATTAAGGAGTGATATTCTTCACTGGAAACAGACTAGCTTGGCAGACAAAGTGGAAGGAGAAATGTTGAGTCCCCTCCGTTTGTAGCAATGTATCTGAAACTTCTCAAGCAAAGGGAACTTGGCTTTACCAAGTTGTGTGGACACGTGCATGTGCATGCCTTCCTAATGGTATGATGTCGGTGGGTAGAGTGTGTTAATTTGTTAGGTGTTATTGAAAAATGGAATCCTATTAGCACTCTTTTTTATTTGGAACATATACCATTTGGGGGTCCACTGGGAGCAGTGAATCTCTTGGGATGGTTTAGAAAGCTTCATTAAATCCAATGACGGAAAAGTAAGTGTAAGTTATTCTAAAAATAATCACGAAATTTTCTATGTTTAATTTGCCGGCCCAAATGCTTCTCAAATCAGTAGTGACCAAGGATTCCTAGTATTAATGAACAATTACCATATTGCTGAAATCAACACCATATTTAGAATTAAAAGCCTCCTTGTTATTGGTGCTGAAAGAGGCCAAAAACATCAGTAGCCTGGGAAGCATAAAATGTACTCTCTGTTGATGAAATGATCTCTTTAAATTAGGGTTTAGCTATTCCAACACTATAATGCAAGAGAATTTGCTTTATCATTGTTACCTTCTGGCCTAGAATCAGAACCATTTTACACTGTGGTTCATCCTGTACCTTTTATCAAGGATAAATCCATGTTTTTGTTTAAAAACAAAGAAAGCTTACATAATCTCTCCTCATGATTAGCCCTTTCCAAAATTATCTGTTGCTTGGAATCAGTGTCAGCCAACCAAGTTCAGATGGGAAAGAAAAAAAAAAATGTTTGATCTGCAGTGATGTGATTTAGAAGACTGTGTGCATGGAAGGTACAGCTATGCACATACAGAGAACATATTTATCTAATTTGACTGCCAGTGATTTAATTAATGTTTGTCAAGCACTTTGAACATGAAAAGAACTATCTGAAAGCTGAGAGCTATTACTCATAATCATTTTTTCTTATTTGTTGAACTAAAATTAACATACAAATGTGATACTCTTATAGCGTCTTTGAGAGAAATTCTCCTAATTCTAGCAAACTCATTGTGGACCACACTTTAAGAAAGTCTCATTAAAACTTTGAGGCTCTGGTTCCTGAAAGACAAGCTTCAAGCTGGTCAGGTCTCATCTATCAGTAGGTTTTGAAGCATACAGGCTAAATAAACAACAGTGACAGCTTGGGGAAGTATATGCACCTGTTTATTGAGGAGATGTTAGCAAGGGCAACTCTAAAATAAGAACACATACCACAAACTGATTTCAGCAAGTTTTGGACATGCCTACACTTAAAATCACCCATATTATTCAATTTGTTTTTAGTTTTCCAAAAAATAACTACTTATAAGCATAACACTTTGATACCAATATGAAAGTAAAAGAGAAAGAGATCTTGTTTTAAAGCTTTGAGGCGCTACAAACGTGATGTTTTCCATGATTGCTTTTCTTCTAAGTCAAGTACAACAACTGGCAAAAGGGGAAGGAATCTGGAGGAGAAAAAAAAAGGTTTGGACAAAGGCCCTGGTCTAACATTATTTTCCACGTGGAGATTTTAGCAGTATTGCATTCATATCTACTAAGGGTCGATAGAATATTTGTCTAACTTCCCAGTCCTATAGGGCAGAATGGACCTCTTCATGAAATAGGAAAGGTAACTCCAAAAGACACTGATCTGCCCATATGATTACCACTGAACTAAATTCCCAGTTCTCTATGGCTCATTTTTTAATTTTAATTTCATTTTATTTACAATCCAGTGTACTAAAGAGAATTTTTTATTTGTATCTCAATGTAGAATGTTTTTTTCCAGGTACATCATGTAACACACACACACATACATCTTGGTAAAATAAACCTGATTAAAGAGCTCACACTTACTAAACTGATCCTTACATAGGGGCCTGAAAACCTCCCCTTTTATCAAGCTCCCTGGTGGTTTTATATCTAATAAAGTCTAAGGCAGACTCTTTTTTTTTTTTTTTTTTTTTTTTTTTTGCTGGTCTGGGGATGGAACCCAGGGACATTTAATCTCCGAGCTACACCCCCTACCCTATTTTTTTTTTTATTCTTTATTTTGAAACAGGGTCTCACTAAGTTATGGAGTTCCTCACTAAGTAGCTGAGGCTGTCCGAGAACGGCAGTCCTCTGGTCTCAGCCTCCTGAATGCTGGGATTACACGGGTGCGCCACCATGCCTGGTTTAAGGCAGACTTCTTGAAGAGGCATTACTTATCTTGTCCAGCCATTCTTGGTACAGAACATACTTATAGCAAGCAGATACAACAAGAACAGAGGTATTCACTGAATATTACATGGATTTCTGTTTGTTTGTTTGTTTGTTTGTTTGTTTGTTTATTGTGATACTGGGGATTGAACCCACTCTATCTCGAATCCACATCCCCAGCCATTTCTTTATTTTGAAACAGCGTCTTACTGAGTTGCAAAGGGCCTAAGCAGCTGAGGCTTTCCATGAACCACGATCCTCCTGTTTTAGTCTCTCATTACATGGCTTTCTTACAGTTTGCACTTTTTTGTAGCTAGGTTGGGGCCACATCACTAGCACTGACAAATGGGCTTCAGGAGGACTAAACTGTCATTTCTGGCCATAGATTCTTAAGAGCACTTTCTCCTTATCTCCTTCTGGCCATAATATTCCAGATAGTATAACTTTAAGTAGCAAACAACTCTGGATCCCTGGGAGCTGGTCTGGAGAGAAACTGGACCCTCAAGAGATTTCTTGTGAATAAGAAAGAAGTTTTTAAAAGTTTAAGAGCTGAGCAGACTGGTGTTAGCTACACTCACATTGTATAGCATATTCTGAAAAACACAACCTGATTTTGATATCTCTCTTTCACAATTAAAAAAAAAACAGTTTTTTAAATGCTAGACCTTAAGTGGAAAGCAAGAGAACAAGAAAGAACAATGTTAAAAATTATCATTAAAATTAAAATGAATAAGCCGGGTGTGGTGGCGCACACTTGTAATCCCAGCATTTGGGAGGCTGAGACCAAGGATCACAGTTCGCAGACAGCCTTAGCTACTTAGTGAGGCCCTCTGCATCTCAGTGAGATCTGGTTTCAAAATAAAGAATAAAAAATAGGGCAGGGGTTGTAGCTCAGAGGTCAAATGCCCCTGGGTTCCATCCCCAGACCTGCACAAAAAAAAATTAAAATGAATAAATTAAAAACTCACAAATAATATGTTGTATGGTACAAAAAATATCCTGCTTTTCACATAGTTCAATTTTGGGTTTACTTTTCAATCCACCTTTAAAAAATTAGTAAGCCATGGGCTAAGAATATAGCTAAGTGATAGAGTGCTTGCATAAAATGCTTCCAGCCCTAGGTTCAATCCCAGCAACACACACACACACACACACACACACACACACACACACACACACACAGGCACGGTGGCACATGACTGATGGTGGCACATGACTGTAATCCCAGTACTTGGGAGGCTGAGACAGGATCACAGGTTTGAGGACAGCTTCGTCGATGTAGTAAGACTCTCATCAACATAGAGAAACCCTGTTTCACACAAAAAATTAAAAAGGGCTGGGATGTAGCTCAAAGGTACAATCCCCCTGGGTTCAATCACCAATACAAAAAAAAGTGAGTGAAATCTTTAGTCTACTATAACCTAGGAGGAAATGTTTTTGTTTTGTTTTTGTCATACCTGAATTTTCTTTTCTCCAACTTTGTCATGTACCATTAATGGCCCATCTTCTGGGTTTTCGGATGGATGCAGTTTCCATATCTCACGCCAGTCCAAAGTAAATTGTTTACTTACTTACATTTGTAGTTTCAAGTTCACTCTTGGGATGCACTGACTAAATTTCTATTGCGTTAACCACTTATATTCCCAATCCATTATGCACATATGTGTGCAATGCTGAACAGAAATTTCTTCCTCTCCATGCTTAGGGCTCTACTCTTGCACAACAGGGTCCAGTATCTCTGGGAAGAATGAATCACACTGCTTTGGTGGAGGGAAAGAGTTTTGGAGGAAAAGTCACACAGAGACTGAATGTTTGGCAGAAGTCACTGATCTATACTTTTGGTTGATCTACCACTAAAGCATTCTCTATGATAGAAAAAGCCTTTTTAAAAAAATATTGAACCAGTTCAAAAATCACTGTTGAAAGCTATATATGTATATAAAGAAAGGACAGGGAAAATATTTCCTTTATGGGCTCTCATGCACTAGAGAGACTTTTTGTCAGTAACTTCAAACCTTAAAAAGAATGGGGGGGGGGGGTAAATAAAACATAAATTAGCTAGAATTAACTTCTTCCATAAGTAGAGTACAGTTAATACCATTTTTTTGTGTTTTAACACATCACCTTTCCCTTAATTCACACACCAAATAGGGAAAAAAATCAAGTACTGTTTTCTTTTTCCTGTTGCTTTTTAAATAATCCACTGAGTAAATCCACAAACATTCCTGGAGTCTAGTAGAAGAACCAAATGAAATGGACTCATTGAAGTCTTTTTCAGTTCTATTTAGTATTTATTTGTCCACATTTTGAAATTGGGCCATGCTACTTTTGTTCCTATAGAAAAGAAGTTATGATTTAAGAAAACTTTACAGAAGGGAAGCTGATCTTGATGTTATCAAACTTCCCTCTTTTCTTTTAGCAGAATATTTGAGAAAATGCCAATTGGTGTCGCCTATCATCGAGACGTTTAGCAATCTGATTGCTTTTGAAAATTAACTTACATGAAACTATCTAACCTCCTTAATAGATCATATTATACATTATATTCTCCTCTTAATAGTTAGGATCTACATTTATTTCTGCATACTGAAATAGCAAAACCATGTCACATGTCTCAGATAAAGGGAGGCCCTAACTAAGATGTTCTCCCATGTTGGGGCTGGGGCTAGGGGGTTGATATAAATTCAGGCATACATATTCTTTTCTGTGAGTGTTAACCAGAATGCCATTTTTGTCGACTGTCACTGGATGATTTTGTAATTAGAAGATTCACTCTAAAATGAAAGTCTGAGGTTGATGAGGCAGAACCAGCTATGTTTTAAAGGGAAATTCTTATTAGTACAAAATATTGGAAGACAAACAAAATCAATTTTTATAGGAAGATTAACCAAATTGTTCATTATTGTAGTAAACATTGCAAAAATCAAGAGGATGAGATTATATTATAGATGATATTATCCATACTCAAGCAAGAGAATGAAGTACTATGGTCTAATTTGTGTACAATAATTGTTCATACTAGCATTCTCATAGTTTGGGTAGTGACTCATTTTGTTCTATGTGACCTTTGCTCTTCAGGATGGGCTGCTATTAGAAAGTAGAAGCAATAAAAATAAAATAGGATTTTACCAAGCTAGCTATGGGTTTTTAAAAACACTTGAAAATTAAGCCGGGCGTAGTGGCGCATGCTTATAATCCCTATACTTGGGAGGCGGAGACAGGAAGATCACGCTGGTTCGAAGCCAGCCGTGCTGGCTTAAGAGACCCTGTTTCCAAATTTAAAAAACATATAAAAATAGGTCTGGGAGTGTAACCCCGAGGTAGAAGGGTTCAAAAAAAAAAAAACCACTTGAAAATTAAGAGTAAAGAGAAAGACGACTCCTATATTAGATGATCAGGTACCTTTATATCTTCACAGTAGGTTTGAATATTAGGAAAGTAATGTTACTGTTATGTTTTCTCAAGGACATTTAATAGTATATTTTTCAGTGCCATATAATTTTAGAATTTAAAAAGATTGAGCACAAGAATCAAGTCAGGTAAGCACAGGGATTTTCCTTTGCATTTTGCTTTCCTGCCACTTGGTTTTCCTTTGGGCATAGATGAACAGGGCTGAGGAGGGCTATATTTCAAAGAAAGAGACTAATAAGGTAACTTACTAACAGCAGATCAGCACTAATAAGCAAATCTGGTATAAATCCTGAGACTGAGTAGATTACAAAAGATGGTTGAAAACCATTGCCAAAATACACAATTTCCAAGGAGCTTTCAAAAATGATGAAAAGATCTAAATGCCGCTACAAGATTACACATACACAGAAGAGCCCACTTCTGAAATGGTGGTATTTTTAAACTTTTTTATTTTGAAAATGTCTAAACATACACAAAAGTAGAAAGAATGTTAGTACTTTAAGGGGCCCCCATGAAGTCATCAACATGTTCACTAAACTTGTTTCAAGTTTCATCCTTTTGATGCTTATATTGCTGAAATGCTTTTAAAGAAAACCCTGATGTTGTATTATTTCAACCCTAAATACAACAGTATACATCAAAACGCAAAAAGAATATCTTCATATATAATCACAATGCAATTCTACATATGTTTAAAATGCCTGTTGTCTGTTTTCATTTCTCTTGAGTCATTACTAGTAATTAACATTTTTGTTTGATTTTTAACTTTACCTTACCATTTCCTTCTTTAGAGTCATCCTCTTTGTTAGCAAAATAAATCCTACTTTGGGGGGGGGGGGCTACTGGGGATTGAACCCAAAACCTTAAGCATGCTATCCACACATTCTACCATCAAGTTACATCCTCAGCTCCAAATCCCATTATTTTTATTAGATTTTGTTCTTTAGATAAGGTTCTGCATGTTACCCAGGCTAGCCTCCAACTCTTGGACTTGAGCTTCTAGATTTTAAAAATTAACTGGTGCAGTCGGGCGTGGTGGCTCACACTTGTAATCCCAGCACATGGGAGGCTGAGACAGGAGTATCGCACAGGTTTGAAGCCAGCCTCAGTTACTCAGTGAGGCTCTCAGCAACTTAGTGAGACCTTGTTTCCAAATAAAGTATAAAAAGGTCTGGGAGTATAGCCCAGAGGTAGAAAAGCCCCTGGGTTCCACTGCCAGTACCACACAAAAAAATTAATTGGTACATTATAATTACACATAATTATGAGATACATTGCAATATATATAGATAGATGATAGATAGATGTGTATGTGTAACTATAGTAAACAATAATATTATTTATATATGCATATAGCATAATTTGGTTGAATTCATTTCCTTGTCCCTCCCCTTTCCCACTCCTTCCCCCTTCCTCCATCCCTTTCCTCTATTTTACTGGTCTTGACTCTATGAGGTCCCTTTTTTCCCCCTTCATTCTCTCTAGTTACACAAGAGAAGGAAAACATATAACCCTTGTTTTCTGAGTCTGGCTTATTTTACTCAGCATGATCTCCTAAATTTAAGTCAGTCGACCTCCTAAATTTAAATGATCATTCTGCTTCAGCCTCTAGAGTAGCTGGGACTGCAGGTGCACACCCCCTATGCCAAGCTTTAGATTACTTTTAACCTCTTCCTGGGACTGGTCTATGCCGTTACCTGGCCCAGTGAATATTTCAGGTTTTGTTTTAGTTTTTCTCCTTTTGTCCTGGGGACCAAATCCAGGGAGGTTCTATGTCTAAACCACACCTCCAACCCATATTTTAATTATTATTAGTTAATTAATTTGATTGTACTGGGGATGAAAATCAGGAGCATTCTGCCCTTGAGCCACAACCCAGCCCTATTTTGTTTATTTTTTAAATTTTAAAACAATGTCTCACTAAGTTGCAAAGGGTTTTTCTAAGATGCTGAGACTGGCTTCCAACCTGTGATCCTCCTGTCCCATCCTCCCAAGTTTTATTTTTTATGTTAAAATAGTGTCTCACTAGTTACCTGGTGTCCTCCTATCTCAGCCTTCCAAGTACTGGTATTACAGTTATATACACCACCTCACTATACTGAATTTTTCAGAATCTTAACACCATTTCTGGATTCTATGTTGTAATTGGCATGACATACAAAAAAACTAAGTTTAAAATTTGCTCAAATTTCAAAGTCTTACAAAATATAAAAATGTCATTTTTTTAAAAAATTAAATGAATCCATGATCTAACAATAACTACCTTGAGGAGCAATCTACACATGATTTCTAGGATGTGTCTTCTCAAATCCTTTGCAAATATAGATAACAAAATAGAGCCAGTAAACAAATGTAATTACAAGTAAATGACTAGAAATAAAGGTTTAAATCCTACTTTGAAAAAACACAGGATTCAGCTGGGCGTGGTGGCACACACTTGTAATCCCAGCATTCGGGAGGCTGAGACCTGGAGGATCGTGGTTCTTGGACAGCCTCAGCTACTTAGTGAGACCCGGTTTCAACATAAAGAATAAAAAACAGGGCAGGGGGTGTAGCTCGGAGGTAAAATGGCCCTGGGTTCCATCTCCAGACCTGCAAAAAAAAAAAAAAGAAAAAAAGAAAAAACACAGGATTCAGACAAAAAGATGGAAAAAGAAAGTTCTGTGGAGCAGAAACTTGTGTAAGCAGTATCTTCAGAGCACTGCCATTGGGATGAATCAGCTCCACATATTTTCCAGTGTTGTATCACTCTACTCTGCTCAGAGGCTATGTCATTGTAATGGTTTAGATTGTAATGTCTCCCTAGCCTTCATGGAAACAAGGTAGTAATGTTGGAAGCAGGGATTGGTTACAAAGGAGGAGTTCCTGAGGGTGTGGCCTTGGATATTATGTAAGATCCCTCCCTCCCCCTGTGTGTACTCATTCTCATTCTCTCTCTCTCTCTCTCTCTCTCTCTCTCTCTCTCTCTCTCTCTCTCTCTCTCTTTCCAGCCTCTACAATATGAATATCAGAGGGAAGTCTAGCACTCTCCTTCTCTCCAATTCCCACTGCCATGCTCTGAATGCCACAAACCTGGCCTGTTATGGACTGAACCGCTAAAATGCCTGAAAACTGTGAGCAAATAAATCTTCCTTCCTTTAAGTTGTGTGTGGTCAGTTATTATGGATTACGGCAGTGAGAATGTTGACCAAAACAAAAATTGGTACCAAAGGAGTAGAATAGTCTTGCTATGTTATAGTTTGACCATGTGTTTTGTGAGTCTTTGAAACTGGTTTGTAAGAAGAAGTTAGAAGGGCCAGAATGTGGATAGAGGCAGTAGAAACTGTGCTCCAGAGATTTTGGAGAGCAAAGAGGACTCCATAGAAAAATACAGTAGAAGTCACACATGTTATAGTTTGGCAAAGAAATTTTGCTCATGTCCTGAAACTGTGTGAGGCTGAATTTAAAGATGACAACTGATTAAGCTGGCAGAGAAAATTTTTCTTTTCTTTTTTTTTTTTTTTTTTTTTTTTTTTTTTGCGGGTCTGGGGGTGGAACCCAGGGGCATTCTACCTCCAAGCTATACTGGCTGCCCTATTTTTTATTCTTTATTTTGAAACAGGGTCTCACTAAGTTGCAGAGGGCCTCATTAAACAGCTGAGGCTGTCCACGAACCACGATCCTCTGGTCTCAGTCTCCCAAATGCTGAGGTTACAAGCATGCACCACCATGCACAGCTGCTGGCAAAGGAAATTTCAAAGAGTAAAGTATCCAAACTCTGTTATGGATACTGATGTCCTCATTCAGTGAATTGTATAGCAAATATTGGATGCAGAAAGTAAAGCAAAGAGACTTTATACATTTGCAGTTTGGCCAGAAAGGCATGTGTAAAATTAGGCCCAGAGAGATGGTGTTGTAGAAGAACGTAAGATGGCTGAAGGTAGGTTGAATACTTTTCTTAAAACAAAGAAAGGAAGAAAGCAGCTATTACCATGATGGAGGTGGGCCTAGCAGTGGCCTGAATGGAGGTGGGTCCTGCAGCTATGATTGTAAAGGGCCAGTAACAATGATTAAAGAAGATGTGACTACCGTTGCTGTTAGTGGTCTATCTCTGTGCTTACATAATGGTGACTTTGCTGAGAAAGGGAATCATGAATCCTTCCCCATCAGACTTCAAAGGAAGGCCTGGGAAGACAGGTATATAGCAAGGTCAGAATCGTTGCAAGCAGGCCCACATGGGGAAATTTGTGAAGCTGTGAGGGTGAAGCCAAGGTTGCAAGGAAAACACCTGAGATTTAGAGATGCCAGAAACCTGGAAAGGAAAGAGAAAAATCTGTAAGCTGTAAGATATGGAGAAAGACTAGAAAATCTAGTATGGCCACCTATGCAATCAGCCAGGCCATAGGGGTGGGCCTGCCAAGACCCCTTGGAGATCACGTTTCACTACCATTTGCCAAATGCCAGAAATGGAGCTGCAGAATCAAATGCTTACCCTGATAGACTTTGATACTATTTTGGTCCCATTTCTTCTTTGGCCCTATTCTTCTATTTGAGAATGCAAATGTTTCCTCTGTGCCTTTATGCATTGGATGCATATAATTTGCTTTTTGTTCTTACAGAATTTAATATGCAAGAGTTTACCTTGGATCTCAGATGATATTTTGGACTTTAGAGAGATGCTAAAACTGTTAACATTATGTGACTCTTGGAGATGGACTAAATGTATTTTGCATTGTGATATGACTGTGAAGTCTAAGGAGCCAGGGACAGAGTGTAATGATCAGACTATTGCAACTTACACTGTTGCTCTAGCCCTCATGGTAAAAAGTTGGAAATGTTGGAAACGGGGCTTGGTTGCTAAGGAGGGGTCCCTTAGGGTATATTTTTGGGGATTATACAAGATATCTCTTTCTCCTTATCTATTCCTACTTCCAGCCTCCACAATATGAGAGTGTAGTCCAATACTCTTCTTTTTGCTTCTGGCTGCCATGGCCTGAACTCCACAGACCTGGCCTGACATGGACTGAACCTCTAAAATTTCTGGAAAATGTAAGCAAATAAATCTTCTTTTCATCAAGTGATATGGTCTGTTATTTTAAATTATAGAAGTGAAAGTGTTGATTGAAACAGTCATGTTCTCTTTCTTTGGCCAGAAAATGATAGGATTCCTTAAAATTGACAGTCCCGGTAATAACACACAGTGAAGCAGAGGTGGTTTCCCAAAGAAATAACAGGCCTGGATACCAAAGAAGGAGAAAAGAGAGCATGGATGGCTATCTGGTAGGCAAATTCTACAGCAGAGCAAGATGAAATGCAGAAGCACTCCCTCTCTCTCAGGACAGGGTCTCTAATCTTCAGGACTTATTGATAGGCCCATTGAAACCAGTCTTTTTTTTAGTAGTAGTAGTAGTAGTAGTAGTAGTAGTAGTAGTACTGGGAATTGAACTCAGAGGCCTTCTACCTCCAAGCTATACCTCTAGCTCTACTTTTTATTCTTTATTATGAAAAAGGGTCTCACTAAGTTGCAGAGGGCCTCACTAAGTAGCAGAGGCTAGCTATGAACCTGAAATCTTTCTGTCTCAGCCTCCCAAGTACTGGGAGTATAAGCATGTGCTACCATACCAAGCTGAAACCAGTCTTTATCAATAGCCTTGGCTTTGTTCTTTTCATATCTATGCATTGCTGTTAAAAACTAAGGATCTAGCCTGGCACAATTGCCCATGCCTATAATCCCAGGAAGATCAAATGTTAGGTTTGAGGCCAATGCTCAGTAATTTAGCAAGATAGCAAGACCCTATTTCAAAATAAAAGGGGTAGGGTATAACTCGGAGGTGAAATGCCCCTGAGTTCAGTCACTGGTACCACCACCACCCCCCCCACACACACACACACCACTGCACACTGTGAGGGACTTACTGGATCACTTTTCTTCTTACCCTCTTTTTTTCTGAAACTGAGTGTTCTATATACCTACAACATCCAAGCTGCCAGCATTGATGAGTTCTGTGTGTGTGATTCCATCTTGCTCTTTTTTAAGCTGTTAAGGATCGATTTTTTAGGATCCATTCTAATTCACAACTCTTCATTTCCATTTTGGAACTAACATTTGTTCATTTATAAGCTTTCCTTCCATCTCATTATTTTAGTAAATAGTATTAATATCAATGACTGGATCATTCCTTCTTCCTTTCCTGCCAGAGCACAAACACATCACAATCACATACAGCATTTGTATGCCAGTTTTTTCAGTGCTAAGTGTGTTACTAAGAAGGCATACAGTGAATATTGAGATTTAATTGGGTTGTAGGAAACCTAGTACAGTATGAGCATGCCACATAATGGAAGAGGGCTGAGACTTTTATACAACATACATGGCATTTTCCCTCCAGGTCAAATGTTATAATCAATGTTTAAGAGGATAAAAGCAAGTGAAGTTACTTATGAACAATTTTTATTTCCAAGTGAGCTGGTTTCTCCTATCTGATTAACTGTTAAAAAGTAGTTTCAGGCCACCATCAAGATAATTTAGAGAACAAGGGGGAAAAGTTTATTCAGGAGAGCTTGAGGTACTTCTTCCAAATATTTTCAACTTCTCTTTGCCTCGGTGATCCAAGCAGGAAATCCTGATTTCCCATTGGATGCTAAAGGCACATTCTGAGCAATTGGTGGGAACAGAGAAGTGGCAACCGTTCCTTTTATTCTTGTCTCTGGGACATGGAGACTTTCTGCTTACCAATTCCTTCTTTCCAACTTCTCTCCCTCCACTTCTGAGGAAGAAAGCATCTTTTCTCATGCTTCACACCCTGAATTACATCTAATATGCATATAGAAATGGAATGGAATCCATATTTATGCACTGAACTCTATAGTTATATGTACCCAACAAGAAAAAAATGAAAGATCAAAGTAGAAAAACCTCATGAAGGTGAAGTGGAGACAGGGCATGTAAGGCTTTCTGTCTGAGTTAAAGTTTGTGTAATTTACACTAAATGTAATAAGGAGCTGTGGTAGAAATGTGTTTAGAGAAGGCCGAGCGTGGTGGTGCACACTTGTAATCCCCACTCTTGGGAAGCTGAGACAGGAGGATCACGCAGGTTTGAAGCCAGCCTCAGCTACTTAGTGAGGCTCTCAGCAACTTAGTGAGACCCTGTTTCCAAATAAAATATAAAATGGGTCTGGGAGTATAGCCCAGAGGCAGAAAGCCTCTGGGTTCCACCCTCAGTACCATCAAAAAAAAAAAAAAATGAATGAAAGAAATGTATTCAGAGAAAAAAGAAATCACACCCCAGGTTGTCCCTCACTTACTGTTCCAGATGGCATTCTTACAGCCATAATCTGAAGACCTGACCATGTAACATTGATAAAGATTTACTTGCTCATGGTTTAGTCCACTTGAGAGCAGGGACCAAAGGTATCAGGGAATGGGGGGGAGAAGCAGAGACAGGGAGAGCACATGGACTGTGCTCCTCAGATCATGGAGGCTGGAAACAAGAAAGCAATCAGGGGGAAGAGGAATCATATATTTAATTCCTATATATTTGCACCTAGGCCACCACCCAGCCAAATGCATTACAATGGATTAATCCACTGCTAGGATGACAACACTCATGATTCAATAACATCAACTTCAAACAACAATTTATAAGCTCTTCAAGGAACTTTTCTATATTTAACCATAACACTTGTGACACTTTGTGAGTTTTTTTTTTTGGGGGGGCGTGTTTGTTGCTATTGGGGATTGATCCTATGGACATTCTACCTCCAGGCTTTACCCCCAGAACTGTTTATTTTTGAAACAGTATCTAAGTTGCTGAGGGCCTCACTAACTTGCTAAGACTGCCCTCAAACCTGCAATCTTCCAATTTCAGCCTCCCAAGTACTAGGATAGCAGGTGTGGGTCATCATGCCTAGCTGATACTTTGTGTTGACCTCACCCCTGGCTTATGAGAGCTATGGTAATGTTTCACGTAAATATAACTTAATATTTAAGCCGAATATATAGTAGAAAAAGATTATAGTAGTCATAATATATGTACTCAGGAGTTAAGTAACTAAGTAAGAATCAGCTACTAAGGTAGATGGTCTAGACAGAGTAATGGAAATTCTTAACTTAGAAATATCACATTAGGTCCAAGAGTTCGAACCATTAGTTTCACCTTGGGAATATTTCTACCCATATTATAACAACATACAAAAGCTTCAAACAAGCTTTCTTCCACCTATTCCAACTGTTCCGTGTTGAAGTTTCCAGACCTCCTTAGAGAGTCTTACCTCCAATTTGCTCACTTGTAAACAAGACCAGAACTGGCCTGGAATTTATTCCTACTTCAGGACTAAGTGAGTCAACATCAAACATCTAGTTGTATACTAGGCCCACTCTCCTCTCTCTCTCTCTCTCTCTCTCTCTCTCTCTCTCTCTCTCTCTCTCTCTCATTTTTTCTTTATGGTGTTAGGGATTGAGCCCAGGGTGTGTACCTCCAAGATACACCTCCAGCCTTATTTTTTTGTTATTGTTATTTTAATTTGGAAACAGGGTCTCGCTAAGTTGCTAAGGCTGGCCTTGTACCTGAGATCCTCCTATCTTAGCCTTCCAAGTACTGAGATTACAGGCGTTCACCATCATGCCCAGCTGACTTTGTTTCTCTTGAGTTTTTTAGTCTATCAGACTATCAGAGTGAGGATAATCTTGGCTTAGGGGGGCTGAGATGGAAGGAGTCTCATAGAAAACTAGGAGCTCTTGGTTAATTCTGTTCCTTGGCTAGTCTTAAAGTGAAAACAAGATATAATCTAAAGAAAAAAAAACTTAGTTGATGGAGAATTATCTTCTATTTAACCCCAGTACAGAAGTCACTAGAGATATTAATTTTCACAATACCATGCTTTCCTACTTCTTCTTTTTTTGCTATAAATATTTTTTCTTTCCATACACTCTCATGTTCCTCACATATAAGTCTTCTTCAGGATTTTGTTCCTATCTCTTATTCTCAGCACTCCCCAACAAGCATATTCTCATTAATTGACCTCAATTTATTGCCATATCCAGGAGAATCTACATATATATGTGCTATCTATCTATCTATCTATCTGCTCTCACTGTCCTAGTTCAAGATCTCATCATTTCTCTTCTGGTCAATTACAGTGACTTTCTAACTTATTCTTTCATGACAATTGGATTACTACCACACAGCATCTTCAGAGAAATTATTCTAGTATGCAAATCTGTTCACACCCTTGTTTTAGCTAAGCCATGTCAAAACTCCTACAGTTAGTATCTATGGTCTCACCTCTGTCTCTGCCCTACCAGCCCCAGTATAAACGTGAAGCTTATAAAAAACTACTTTAATTTTCCTAATATGTCTTTCTGTCATAGAATTCTGGGCCCTTGGCTATATAGTTCCTCATATCATCTCTCTCTTGTCTGTAGATGACACCAATTCACTTCTCCAGCAATACCAAGGTCACCTCCTCTGTGAAGGCTTCCATCATTTCACTGAGTTGCACAATTCTACCAGTAGAAGTAACACTTGGACTACACACTCCTTATATTGCTATTACTGTCTGCTGACATGCCCTTTTTTCTTTAGTGCAGGGCAAGCTGCTCAAATAAAGGGACTTTATAGTCTCTTTGTTTTAGTATTCTTGATAGCTAGCCTAGGACTTGGGCTACTGTGGGGCATTGTTGTTTAAATTAGTGAATGAGGACATGAATGGAGAGAAACTATTCTACAAGTATAAAAATCCATTAAGCCTGAGCATACAAAAACAGAGATCCAGTATGGACTTCTCTGTTTGCAAATCACATAAATGCAACTTAAATTAGCTTAGGATAAAAGAGGATTTATTGAAAAGACACTGGAATATCTCAGGTAATTGAAAAAAGAATTCATCAACAGAACAGTGAGAAAGCAGTCTGGGAAACAGTTCTTCCTGCTCAGTACCTAAAACCAGGTTCTTATGGCCCTTGTTTGTGTTTTGGTGTGTCTCCTCTGGCCATCTCTGTTAGCTGACTCTGTTCTTTCTCACTGTAAACTTGTTTCCGGTTCAGTAGTTCTTATCACAAGCTGCACATTAGAATCACTTGGGGGAGTTTTGAAGCAATCTTGACACCTGGGTCCTATCCCAGAGCTGGTTAGAATTTCTGGGGGTTGGTGCCAGGGCATTTCTTGAAAAGGTTTCCAAGGTGATCCTAATGTGTAGCTGAGGAAGGGCTCTACTATTCCAAGTGGTGGGAGACACAGGAGCCAATATCTCCAGGGCCCCAGGTCTCATTCCCACTGTTTTCCCTCAGGACAAAAACAGATTCACTGCCAGTTCCCACACAAACAATTCCCAGAAAAGAAATCTTTCTGGCTTAGGTTGGGTCCAGGTGCCTGTCATGGGACCTATCAATAATGTGCACGTGTATAGGGGGTCACATTAGATGTGGCTGCTCATGCTGGCCAGCAGGTTGGAGAGTGTCTATTGGAAACAGTAGTCATTCCAAAGAATGAACGAGATGTTTTTAGAAGGAGCACATTGAACCTTTAAAACAATATTTAATACATGTGTAATAAAATTATGTTTACAACATTTAAAGTTTATTAGGCAATAAATGCTTGTCCGATGAGTGAATGAACATTAATGTATAATGAATGATATATAGTTAGTTGATATTGTGTGCCTCAGAATTTAGATCTAAGAATGACAATTTCACATAAATGATGTAGCTAGTATTATTTTGACTTAATCCTAATTTTCTTAGTATCTATAAGCAATGCCAATATTATAACTTTGTCTATTTATTTGTTTGTTTAATGTTCATTCGCCTTAGTTCTCTATATGAACAGGAACAAACATAAGGTGGATGTCACTATTTGAGATCAAGTGTCCAGGCCCAGGTCAAGAGAAAATAAATCAAGGTTGGTGTACAAGAATGAACACTTAAAACCATGGTATATGGGCATCTCAGGAGCAGCTGGAGTTAAAATAAAGGAGAAGACATTTCCACTTGCATTCAGTCAGTAAAACAAAACAAAAATAAATAAATAAATAAATAAATAAATAAATAAATACAAGCTAGAAGGAAGGAATTTGCCAGCAGGCAGATCTATACTTGGGTAGAGAAGGTGTCACATTCCAGGGCCAATATTAGAAAAAGCCAGAGGTGTCTAGACACTCCTGTCTGCCCCCAGAAACCTCCCTGGGGAGTGGGGAACTAAGAAATGTCTGGAAGAAAGATAATAGTATATACTATCTAGTCAACCTTTTCAATATTTCATTTTACATTTAAAAATTTAAATATAAATACTATGGGAATTGTTAACAGTGGTTGCCGCTAGGAAAAAGGACTGAGGGAAACTCACTTTTTTTTTTTAACTGTCTCTGTATTTTTATTGTTTTTTCACAGTTGGCAAAAATAAGGCTTGTACATCAATAGAAATGTAAACAAGAGATTTTTAAAGTAAAAGGTACATTATAATAAGAAACACAGGATATCACATTTTTATACTTCTTAGAAGTTAAAGTATTCTTTTTTAAAAAATCTAGTATAATTGTTATCTTGATAAAATGAAATACTTAGATTCTATATAGATAGGGAAAAAAACCTCTAGACGAATACTGAAGAGAATTTATATTGAATATGATTTTTACTTTTTTGTGTGGGAAAAGAACCCAAGAGACTAGGAGGAGAGGGCTTGTAAGCAGGGAGAGAAAGGCGTTCGGGGGAGCGGTCCAGGGGTGGAATTTCAGCTTGTACCTCTTTGTTTTTCCTAAGCAGGCAGAATAACCCTTGCTACCTTCACACTAGCTCTGAAAAATAAAAGCTGTTTAGGTATTTCATGCAGTTTACAGGGAACACTGAATTTCAGTCCCTTGTGTTGAGCTCCCTGGGGATAAAAACAGAACTTTCTCAGTAAAAGGCTGGCACCATGTTAGAAATTCATGCCTGCCTCTTTTCCTATGGCTCTCTCCTGGACCCAGGGACCAGGATAAGATAGACTATTATTATTTGTGCTGCAATGCAGGAGATCTACTGTGGGAATTTAAATTATACTGTGTATTTTTAAGATGATTATAAAAAGGCATTCAGGTACAGCAGGCCTAGTGCTTCTTTTATAAAGGTTTAAGCAAATAAGCAAACAAACGACTGGGCCGTTGTTATTTAACCTGAGTCCCCAGGGTCCAATACTTCCTTTGAACACATACATATGAGCTCCTTGGCTTCAGGGAGTCATGACTCACAGCTGAGGGCAGAATTTGGCTTTTGAATTCATGCAACAGGGCTTTAAGGGGAAAAAAAAAAAATAGAAAGAAAGAGCACAAATGAAGGGGGGGAGATCTTGAATTTTATTCAAGGCTAAATGATTGAAGTCTCTAATTCGTTGCATCTGCTCAGTCATCCAGCCCAAGAAGGTGTTTCTTGCCCACCTCCCCCAGAGTGGAAACCATCTTGTTGAAAGTTCCACGTCTGAAGAAGCAGATGATTTAACAAACACCTTCCCACAGTTATTTCTGAGATACTTGTCTCCTTCTTTATGAGTAGTTTTCTTTCCAACTGCTCTACTTTCTGTCAGAGCGCCAGTTCCACTTCTAGTATTGTTCTGCTTAGGTTGCTGGGAGGCAGACGAGAGGCAGGGGAAATACAGTCCTGCAGAGGAAGGAGGGTCAGAGGGCAAGAGAGGCCTGGGGAGCCAGACCTGGGAAGGGGATAGACTTAGAAAACCTGGAGGAAAGCAGTGGAGTGAGAGATAAAACAAGAATACTCGGGAGAAGGGATTAAGGAGATAAGGAGTTTATGGGAGAAACAGGAATACAGAAAACAGATCAGAGTGAATACCAGGAAGCAAAGTATCCTTATTTCATTTTAGAAAAAGTTTCTGTATGCATGTTGTATGCATGAATCAAATAATTACATTGTACCCCAGGAATTTGTACCATTAAAATAATATGCAGTAGGAAAGTATCAATGTAGTAAAGTATTTGCCTAGCATGCAGAAGGCCCTATGTTCAATCCCTAGCACTACACACACACACACACACACACACACACACACACACACACACAATTAATGGTAGTTAATCGCATCACCCTCCCAAATAAAGAAAGAGGTATTACTAAGTCTGTTCCTTCTCCCCACTTTCTCTTGAGCATTTTTCCTTGAAACTTATTTGGTAATGTTACAAAATGTCAAAAAATAGAGTCATCAGCTTTATATTTTTAGATAAAAATAAATATATATATATTTTATTTACCATATACATTCAATTTTGATTTGCCTTAAATGTCTTACCCCAGTTATAGCAAAATTTACAGTTTTATACTTATCATGAAAAAGTAGCACATGTAATTTATTAAGTTTTCAAGATTTGTGTACTCTAGTTTAAAAATAGGCTCACTTCCTGAAAATTATCCTATAAAATATAATTATTCATTCATTCACCTGACTAATATTCGTTCTATATTCTAATTATTTGCCATCTAAAGTAAAAAAAAAAAAAGATTAGGATGTTTACAATTTGGTCAGAGGAGAAAAATTAATCAACAATTTTGCACCACACGTTGACCAAGGAAAATGTCACCTGAGATAGATGGATAAAATGATGAAAGCTAGTATAACAAAGAGGGAAGTAAAGACAGAAAAAAATTGAAGAAGATGAGAAAGGTCTTCCAGGAAGAAGGAGAGTGTATAAACACAGAGGGGCTAACGTAGGAGCAGTGGTGGGAGATGACACAGAGAAATGAGGCAAAATTAGAAAAGGCTTTTGTACTAAGTAAAGTTATTTGAAACTGATCCTGAAGGGCATAGGAAACCATTGAAAATATTAGAAATTCTATTTAGAAATTCTATTTAAATTATTAGACATACGCTTTAGGAAGTCCACCTGAAGCCCAAAGAGCTGGAAAGGTCTAGGCCAGAGACAGAGCCAGTTAAGAGAATGATGCAATAACCCAGGAAGATGGTGGCTTGTTTGGAGAGTGATCATGGAGAAAAGACATAAACACATTTGAAGCCAGGCGTGGTGGTGCACGCTTATAATCCCAGCATTCGGGAAACTGAGACTGGAGGATTGCGGTTGACAGACAGCCTCAGCTTCTTAGTGAGGCCCTCTGCAACTTAGTGAGACCCTGTCTCAAAGAATACAAAAATAGGGCAGGGGGTGTAGCTCGGAGGTCGAATGCCCCTGGGTTCCACCCCTAGACACGCAATAAATAAATAAATAAATAAATAAATACATTTGAGCACATAAGAGAGTTAAGTGATTTATTGAATGTTAGAGATGAGAAAGAAGAGAAAATGACTTCAAATTTTCAGGCTTGGACATCTGGGTAGATGGTGGTATATTTGGCAAAATATGGAACTCAGATAGAAGAGTAAGTTTTAGAGAAAGCCATTGATCCTAGGTCCAATGAATCAAAAAGATACCAGAATAAGAATAACAGAGCAAGAGGATGGATCTCCCAGGAGACAAGATATAATGCTGAGCAGAAGGGGGGAAGGAAAGAAAGAGAAAAAGAATGTGAGCATGAAAGGGGAGCGAGGAGTGGGATAGACATCAGGGTGAAGTGGTACCAAAAAGGGGCGAATGTAGAGAGCTTCCCAGAGCATGATGCGCTAAATAGTGATTCTTGCCACAAAGAAATCAAGTAAAATAAGGACTGAAAATCTCAGTGGAGTGGTTGTAAAGTTACAGACAGGTATAGGCTATTCTTTCAAGAAGTTGCACCTGTGGAGAACTGTAAATGTAGGCAAGGGACCTGTAATCACCATCAACACTGTTGTCTTTCTCATCTCCACAAGTACTACAATGATGCTAAAAAGACATAAGCATGCATATATGGGAAGAGATTCAGGTAATGGAGAGAATGGTGGATGGAACAAAACTGCTGAGAATAAACCCAGGCGTAATACATATTTTACCAACAACACGTACAATAGGGGCACAATTCATGGTGTATTGTAAATTTAGCCAACTGGATTACAACCCTAGGAGTTGCCATTTACATAGATCAAAACATAAACAATGCCTCCAGAGTAGCACATGACTGAAACCCTGGAAATGCTAAGGAGGAATTTCACCTTTATGCCCCTGAGTGACACTGTAGTTAAGCTACCTCCAACTCATGGAGCTCTCTGTAATACAATAAAGGTTAACTTTAGGCTCTCATACATCTGCGCAAACAACTACAGCTGATAGAGAAGTATAGCTAAGTAGTCTGTTTCACCAATCCATTACTCCTCTAATTGCCATTCGGCATGTATTTATTGAGCACTTTTTATGTCTCTCTTAAATGCAATGCTAATCTTTGAGGGATGCAAATGTTGCTAAACAATACTGAGCCCCATACCAGGTCCAGTCTGGTCTGAGAGATGGGACATATCTACTCACACAAAACTATTGAGAGATAATGCCAAATAATATGAGAAAAATGAATATTAAAGGTTTAAGAAGTTTTACATAAGAGGAAAGGAAATTTGACAACATATTGTCTGGTGGTTTTCAAACTTTGCTTCCTGGAACCTTGGAGCTCCATGGTGATGCTTCAGGAGTTCCACAAAAATGATGTGTTCCCTGCCAAGCAATAAAGATTTAAACTGCTTTAGGAGGGTCACTTAATGGCATTTACAACAATACGGAATTATAAACAATTTAAGTATCTGTCAGTAAGATGTGTGTAAGTAAACTGAGGGGCCTTCATGCAATGAAATACTATGTAGCTGATTTTTGAAAAAGAAATAAACCTACATGTGTTAGATAAAGACCTTCGCCAGGCATGGTGGCGCACGCTTGTAATCCTGCCCCCCCCCCAGCCCGCGCGCTTGGGAGGCAGAGACAGGAGGATTGCGCTGGTTCGAAGCCAGTCTTGCTGGTTTAAGAGACCCTGTTTCCAAAAATATATATAAAATAGTTCTCGGAGTGTAGCCTGGAGGTAGAAGGGTTTCCAGGAACCCCAGTACCACCAAAAAAAAAAAAGAAAAAAAAGAAAAAGACCTTCAAGATCTATAATTAAGTAAAAATATAAGTTTCAGAAAATATGCATGGCATAATCCAGTTGCTGGAAAAAAAAGATACATAGTCATGTTTATACATGTGTAGCTTTATATTTTTAAAACATTATTTTTGGAAAGACTATGTATTGAAAATTTTACCTGTCAGTCCTGGGCCTGAGAAGGAGTGGTATAAGGAGGAAATAGAAAAATTGCTGATTTAGTCCAAGCTCTCCATTCTATCCATAGAAAACTGAAATCAAAGCATCTGATGACTGACGTACCCTAAGCCATACAGCTAGTCTAAGTCAAAAACCTGAAACACAGCCAAGTCTTTTGCTGTCCTGTTTGCTTCTCCTCATGCCTCAGGACAAGATCACTATGGGGAGGAGTGGTTTGCAGACACATTCGGTCTCTTTGCCTCTATCTGTCACATTGCCCCCACCCTATTTTCTCTCCACATAATATTTCTAATTCTTCCCATCCCCCATCCTGCTGTGCACATCTAGCTTTTCTTTTTACCTAGTATGTTATGGTTTTGCTCGTCAAACATTTATTGCTTGCCCAATATGATTTTATTCCTTTAAAAACAAAATCTAAAGCTGGGAGTGATGGCACACATCTATAACCCCCACTACTTGAGAGTTTGAAACAGGAGCATTGCAGGTTTGAAAGCCAGCCTCGGCAATTTAGTGAGGCTCTAAGCAACCTAGAAAAACCTCTTTCCAAGTTAAAAAAAAAAAAAAAAGAAAGAAAAAAAGAAAGAAAAAAGTAGTTGTAGCTCAGAGGTAGAGTGACCCTGGGTTCAATCCCCAGCACCAAAAGAAAACAAAACAAAACAAACCTGTTTTTTAAGTATTTTAGAAAGTAGGGCAGGCATATGGAAACACACTGGGTAAGTATTGGCTTAGTCAAAATGCATGTTGAATTTATAGATTTTTGGGGGAACGTAGTCCCCCCAATTGTAAATAGGGATAGTTACAAGAGCCTCTCGTTTTGGTCTGGGTTGTGTTAAGAATAGAATATCATACAAAACGTAAAGGTATTAAGTGGTTCTTAACACTCTAGCTATACTTTGGTGAAGTGAGAAATCAGTGCGAGCTTGGTTCCTTATTAGTGTGACCTTGAGGAAACTGCTTTCGCCTTTGTGACTGTCAGTTTCTTCATGTTAAATTTAAAGAACACCTAACTCCTAGAGTTACCATTAGGAACAAATGAGGCACTGAATATAAAGTGCTTACCTTAGTGTTGGCACATGAAACACTCAAAATTAGTCGTTACTATTTTTCTTGTTATTATATTTTCTTGTTATACTTTCACATATGTTGGTAGGAGGTCACCTTACCCCTCCCTCATTTTAGCAATATTCATATCACTTTAGACTCTCCTTTGATGATAAGCAAACCAAGAAATTGAGAAATTTTATGTCAAACAACCAAGCTATCATGTCTGTGTATTTGTATAAAAACTTTAATTAAGCAATTACCATGTGAGAGGCTCTGGGCTGGGTACTGAAGACGAAGAACTGACAGTGACAGTCCCTTTGCCTGAGGCGCTTCAAGTCCAGAGAGCTCACCTGCCATTCCTAACCACAAAAGAAAGCCCGGGCTCAGACAAAACTAATGAAATTCATTGTATACATGGGGTAAAGAATAGGCAGGGGCAGCAATTATTTGAAGGATGGAGAGGTAGAATGAATGCTATAGCTCAGGCATCCTCAAATGCTCAGTTTCCAGGATGCTTTTGTATTCTTAAAAATTATTATTATTATTATTATTATTATTATTATTATTTATTATTATTATTATTGTTATCATCATTATTATTATTTTGCAGTACTGGGGATGTAACCAAGGGGGATTCTATCTCTGAACTATACCACCAGCCCTATTTTTTAGTCTTTATTTTGAAACAGGTTCTCTGAGTTTCAAAGGGCCTCACTAAATAGCTGAGGCTATCTGTGAACTGTGATCCTCCTGTCTCAGCCTCCCAAATGCTGGGATTACAAGAATGCACCACCACGCCCAGCCCTTAAAAAATATTGAGACTCCTTTCTAGCAAGTTTTTAAAAATATGGGTCATAGCCATTGATAACCCTTTTAAAAACTAAAGCATACAAAATTTTAAACTATTAAAAAATAAGAATTCAGCTGGGCGTGGTGGCACACGCTTGTAATCCCAGCACTTGGGAGGCTGAGACAGAAGGATTGCAGGTTTGCAGCAAGCCTCACTTAGTAAGGCCCTCTGCAACTTAGTAAGACGCTGTTTCAAAAATAAAGAATAAAAAATAGGGATGGGGGTGTAGCCTGAAGGTAGAATGCTCCTGGGTTCAATCCGCAGTATGGCAATAAATAAATGAATAAATAAATAAATAAAATAATAATAAAATGACAACCTGCAAACATAAATACCATTTCTTAAAAAAATAATCACATAGTTATGGATGCAGAATAAAGATTTAATTAAGCTGTGGAGAAGGAAGAAGTGAAGCTTGAGCTATTTGATGATGGTGAGCGTGTTCTTGTAGTAGTTGTCTGAGAATGCTTATCTCTGACATGTGGCTCAGTTGGACATGTGCCCATCCAGTCTTCTTTTGGCTGAGGATTTTGAGATCATCCATCTTATCCCAATCTTCTTGTGTCTCACTTTCTTTGCCCTTGCGGGGGGAAAAAAAAAAAGATATGCCTCAGCCATGCAGGTTGTGTTGTGCTACAGGGAAAGAACTGTGTGAAGATGGGGAAGCATGGGCTCTACAGTCAAAGACCTCAGACACCATTATTAGAAATGTTGAAGAAATGCAGCAGAGGCAGAGAAGGCATGGCCTGGGCTCCAAAAAGAGCAGAAAATAATTAACTTCTGGAACCTTAGCTTTCATTAGAAGCAGGGCAGTGACCAAGCCTAAACCTTTATTTCCTGTAGTCTAAAAAGCATTATTTATTTATTTATTTATTTTTGCAGTACTGGGGATTGAACCCAGAGGCATTCTACCTTCAAGCTACACCCCCGAGCCCTGATTTTTATTCTTTAGTTTGAAACAGGGTCTCACTAAGTTGCAGAGGGCCTCACTAAGTAGCTGAGGTCAGCAACCAACCTGCAATCCTCCTGTCTTAGCCTCCCAAGTGCTGGGATTACAAGCATGCACCACCACACCCAGCTCTGTCTTCTTTCAGAAACCTGTACTCTTCCGTATTATCTAAGGTCTATATAGAGTATCATCATTTTCTCAGTCACTGAAGATGGGAAAAGTAGTCATAGAATTTTTCTTCTTCTATCTGCCAATTCTGGTTTAACAAAAACATCTGACCCCAGAAGAGACATGCAATGATTTTCTGGTTTCTCTAGTCAACTGTTGAATTTCCTTCTCTTTTTTAAAACAATACATCATGGTGCTTTGGCTTGCTTTTTGTAGCCCAGACTAAAAGTCACTTTTGGTTATTTAGGAAATCAAGCCACGTAAAAACCAAACCTTTAATTTTGCTTCTAATGCAAAACATGTCACCCTGTTGCTCAGTGTAGGTTCATTCCAAATCTTGCAGTGACACAAACTGGGAAGCCGACCCCAGGACAGGAGCCCCGGGCCGGAGCTGCCCAAGGAAGCCTTCACCTGGCTTACTGTTTAACTCTAAATTGCTTCATATACCTTGTGGTTTCCTCTCCTCAGCCTTCCCTTATTGCATGGTAAACCAGGAGTGGTGATGGTTCCTACCTGTAATACCGGTATTTTTACCAGGAGGCTGAGACTGGAAGACCACAGGTTTAAGGCCAGCCTCAGCAATTTAGTAAGACCCTGTTTCAAAATAAACAAATAAATAAGTAAAAAGGGATGGGGATTTAGCTCAGAGCTAGAGTGTCCCTGGATTTAATCTTCACAATAAAAAAACCCAAAACCCAAATCCAAAGACTGCATAGTAGAAACCTGCTGTACTTTGCTCCTAATCTCAACTCTACCATTTTTATCTGCATGATCTGGAGCAAGTTTTTTGGTTTCATATTAGTTCATCTTATAAAAAAAGCAAACGACACTGAAATATCACTGATCACTGTGATGAGATAATTTAATAACCGAATAATGCCTGACCAAATATAAGAACTCAATATAAGTTTTCTTTTTAAACAGGAGCGGTAGGCAGGGTTTGTCTTGTTGGAGTTTCTTCTGGCTACTAATTTTTCAAAAACTTAAGACATCTGAATATATTCCTAAAGATTTTCCATTTCAACTCCAGTAAAAGATGCATATTATTTTTGTCAGCTACCTCTGAAATTCCTATATATTGTATTTGTAACTTCATAATACACTAAAGTTATGAACTGTTGTATTCAGACCTCATTCCCTTTCCATATACCACACTCTTAAATTCTGTGAGAGCAGGGACTAAGCTTTATTCATATTTTTAACCATTTAGAACCTACCACACTATCATAAATGAAGTCAGTAGAATAAACAATAACTATCCAGGTATGGTAGCACATGATTGTAATCCCAGCATTGGAGAAGCTGAGACAGGAGAATCGCAGTTTTCGGAAAGCCTCAGCTACTTAGTGAGGCCCTTTGCAACTCAGTGAGACCCTGTTTCAAAAGAAAGAATAAAAAATAGGGCTGAGGCCGGGAGTGGTGGCGTATGCTTGTAATCCCCGTGCTTGTGAGGGGGAGACAGGAGGATTGCGCAGGTTCGCAGCCAGCCCAGCTGGCTTAAGAGACCCTGTTTCCAAATAAAAATATAAAAAATAGGTCTGGGAGTGTAGCCCGGAAGTAGAACGGCTTCCAGGAACCCCAGTACCACCAAAAAAAAAAAAAAAAAAATAGGGCTGAGGATATAGCTTGGAGGTAGAATTTCCCTGGGTTCTATCTCCAGTACTGAAAAAAAAAAAAAAAACCCAACAAACAATAATTATCTTTTTATAGATAATAAAAATGATGAAGTTATTTTCAGACTATCCTAACGAAGGGGTTTGTCTTGGAATTCATACTTCAGTGGACTAACAGAATCAGAAGCTTATGTCTCAATCTTCCCAAGACACACATGCTTGGGAGGAATCTGACCAATGAGTACCCTTTTCACACTATGGCATGTTCCCACAACAAGGCATAGAGACCAAAAGCTTAAAGCATTTTCTCGGAGTTGAGAAATATCATTTGGAGATTTAAAAGCAAAAGTCCCAGTTTAAAATAATAAAGGGATTGGATGTTGCCTTTGTTTTTAGCAAAACTCCAGTTCCTTAGCTGACTTCTGTTTGTTTGTTTTTTCTGGGAACCAAGTAGCTGCACTACACCCAAGCATGTATCATTTCACGACAATGACTCAGAAAGCAGAGCAGATGTCATGGCTTACCTAGTCCCGAAAAAATGCCTACCATGCAGGAAATAAAAGAAGGTTCTGGACTCAGCAGAAACGGGGTGAGGATAAAGAGGCTGCTTTGAATTTGTGGGCTTTCCCGAGCTGCTTTGGAAACATTTCATGCAAATCCAAACAGTATGTGGGTCACACATAGTTTTTGACCAGTAATTTCTGAATATACTTTTTTGTATGTTAGAAGTGGTAGGTTTGTTCAGAAAAATTAAGGAATTTGAATAATTTTGATACCTTTCTATTAATGAAAATCTTTTTATTTTTCCTGTTTGCCCTTCTTGGAAACATTTCCAGGGCTTAGAATTTTATAATGCTTATGCTGAACAATAAATAAAACCTGGTCATCTAGTGCTGCTACCAACAACAACTTAAATATACATATTTGTTTTTTTAAATACATTTTTTGTGCATATATTTTTGATCCAGCTTTGTCACCAAGAAACAGCTTGCCAGACACATGAATCCTATCATTGTATTTGACAAAACATTTAGTTTGTAACTCTTATGTCAGATGCTATTTGGAAACTTTCTCTTTCATCTTGGTTATAATACACCAAAAGTACCTAGAATTCTATGGGACATGGACTGTCAGGAAATGTTGAGTGTGTCATTTTGGGGGGAAAGCAAATGCATTTACAAGAAGTCTTCAATATGCAAATAGAAAAAGATTTAAGAGTATTGAAATGGAAGAGACTTAAGAATGAGGATTTATGAAGAATAGAAAAATCAAGATGTAAGGCCTAGTTTTTTAATATTTAATTTGACCTCCCGGCTTATCACTGTTCTGAAAACAGGTCTGTTAACTTTCTGCCATGATAGAGAAGTTTTGGGGGGAAATCCCAGAGATGACCACAGTCTTAAATATGCACAGCTTAGAAGGGAGTTTCCAATGGAGTTGGCCAGGACCCAAGGTGTCCACTCAAAGTGTCCCCCACAGTACAGGCATGTCCCGCCCAGTGTCATCATTAATGCATAAATAATGGGTGTTAGAGTACTAAGAACCCTCAGAGGGAGAAATGAATTGTGAAGATGTGAGCTTGAGTCACTTTCAAGAATCTCAACCAAAATACTGTTGAAGATTATCACCCCGACTGAATTTGAATCTAAATGTTAATGGTTTGCTCAGTCCTCGCTTCTCTGAAAAAAAAAAAAAAAGCACTAACCCATAACAACTATATTGATTGTCATACAATACAGTATACAGTTTTGTCCCTTTCCCTAATTTGTGAGCCATCTGTAAGCAGTCTTCTAAAAGCAATAGATATACAGAAAATGGAAAAAAAAGAAAAAGAAAAGCATCTCATACTATTCATCATGGTATTTTGACACTGAGTACTTCCCTGACATTTCAGTTCCCACCATCACATTCCAAATAGAGTGTAAAAGTATTTTATCAGCAACAAACAGGAAACCATGGAACAAGAATGAAGTTTGGATTCTCATGGACTGGAGTTAAACACTGCCTGGACTTTGGGCAAGTCATTAAACCTTTCTTAGTCTCTGTTTCCTCATCTTCAAGCGAAAAATGGATAATAATACTTTTCACTTTTGTTTATGAGATTAGATTATCTGGTTTACAGAACCAGAATATGCAGTTTGAAGACATGGAATATGATATATTCTTGGTGTTATTCACAGTGCTTGGCAAACAGTAGAAATATAATAAGCATTTATTGAATAAATGAATGAATGCATACATGAATGCTTTGTTGAATCATTAGTTAGTATAGACCTGGTTCAATAAATATAAGTGTTTAATAATGTTATTTTCCTTTGTAAGTAGCAGTCGTTTTACCTTTAGAGTGTATCCTAAGGCATTAAATATTTCTTCCCTCTAAACCAGGACTTGAATTTTGTCCTAGATAAAGGTAGCATAGGGGAATATATTGCCCTCATTTGTCACTTTCAAATGAATGAAATCTAGGGGTCATGTAGGGAAGAAACAACCATACTATGACAAAATCCCTTGCATGTGTGAAGTATAATTTTTCATTGATGAATTCTAAAGTGTAAACATAGGGATACAATTAAATTCTTTTGGCAGTTATGTATTTCTTTAGACAAAAGCCTAACGTTTTGGAGAATTTGCTCAAGGTAAACATACCTTAAAGTATTCTTTTGAATTAGGCTCTGTTTTGCCCCATCATTTATGTGAAAAGCCTCAGTTGAACATCAAACTGAAATCATATATGTGCCATTCAATCTTCCAGCAAATTATAAGTAATATAATTTAAATTATATTTAAGTAACCATTGCTATACATAGGATCATTGCATTAATTCTATTATAAATAATGGGCTTAGGAAGCCGGGCGTGGTGGCGCACGCTTGTAATCCCAGCATTTGGGAGGCTGAGACAGGAGGATCGCGGTGCGCGGACAGCCTCAGCTACTTAGTGAGGCCCTTCGCAACTCAGTGAGACCCTGTTTCAAAATAAAGAATAAAAATTGGGCAGGGGGTGTAGCTTGGAGGTCAAATGCTTTTGGGTTCCATCCCCAGACCCACACACACAAACAAAAAATAATAATAATGGGTTTAGGTTTTTGTTGTTCTTGAATGACAAAAAAGATACTGCTAGCCAGGCGTGGTGGCGCACGCTTGCTTGTAATCCCAGCGCTTGGGAGGCTGAGAGAGGTAGATCGCACAGGTTTGAAGCCAGCCTCAGCTACTAAGTGAGGCTCTCAGCAACTAAGTGAGACCCTGTTTCAAAATAAAATATAAAAAAATAGGTCTGGGAGTATAGCCCGGAGGTAGAAAAGCCCCCACCTTCAGTACCACACACACACAAAAAGATAATGCTATTATAATTTAAACTACATTTTCTAAACAGAAACACTGACACAAAGATAGCATTTTCAGTGTACATTAGAATTTCATTGAACATTTACTTAGAAATTATCAAAAAGATAAAAATGTATCATATAAGTGACATAAAGGGAAATGAATGCATAAATTGAATTTCAGTTAAGGAAGGATTCTTTTCAAATAATCAGCACAGGAAAGGAAGAGCTAATGTCATTTTTCTGAAGTTACTCTTTCATCCTAAAAGACATACCTTGTGTTAGCAATCTCAGAGCTTGCTTTTTAGAAAGTCAAGACGTCAGTGGAGTATTCATAAATCTTCATACATAATGGAAATTTTGAGTTAATTGGCATTACAAACTCTTGGTGTGATAACTCAGGATTGGCATTGATGAGTATGACTTTTTCAAGACAGACAAGCAAGGACTATAAGAATGAATTGTATACCTAAGATGTATAACCCTGTGCTCTGACTACAAAATTCAAATGCACTGAATTCACAGAATGAACCTATATGGGGAGTAATGAGGGGAAAGGCAACATATATGACTATTAAAATCAGGAGCAAAACATGTATTATTTTTGAAAGTGGTGGTAATAAAGAATGAATATAATCTTTCAAATGACAGGGAACGAGTATGAGTATTTTGAGCTGTCTTTTATTTATGAGTAGTAAAATACAAAGTGAGATATTAGTTAAATTTCTGTAAGGCCTAGATTTGCAATTATTAAATTCATAATCTACAAAGTGCCGAGCTAGTGGCACACACTTGTAATCCCCGCGCTTGGGAGGCGGAGACAGGAGGATCCCGCATGTTCGAAGCCAGCCTCGCTGGCTTAAGAGACCCTGTTTCCAAATAAAAACATAAAAAATAGGTGTCTGGGATTGTATCCCGAAGGTAGAAGGGTTTCCAGTAACCCCAGTACCACAAAAAAAAAAAAAAAAAAAATCTGGATAAACAGCCATAGAGATGGGCATATATGCTGACCCTTAAAGGGAAGATTGATGTTTGACTCAGGCTTATAAGTTATATTCTATTCTAAACCAAAAAGGCCAATATAACCTTCCCATTGCATGATCACATAGAGGCCTCCTGGAGACTTTCACATTTCCCATCTTTGGCGCATAGAATGTATGATGATACGGTTAGATATAGAATGTCCCCTGAAGTAATTTCATCAGTGTGTAGATCTGGATTTCCTGGGCAGTAACCTAGGCAAATGCAGTGTGACTGGAGATGGAGGGTCGCTGGGTTTGCTTAGGGACTGTGCTTTTGTCTTTGAATCCCCTTGCTTGCTTGTACTCTCCCTTGCTGCCAGCCTCCATGACATGAGAGCAGAGCTCTTGCTCTCTCTTTCTTTCTTTATGCCTGCCACCATGCCCTGTGCTCTGCAGACTCCAGCCTCAGGTGGAACCTCGAGCCTCCAAAACTTTAAACAAATAAACTTTCCTTCCTCTAAGTTGTGTGATGAGTTGTTTTGGGTTATAGCAGTGAGAAGGTTGACCATCAAGAAAAGGCCATTGATGAAGGTTGAACTTGCACTTTTATAGATATTGGTATCAACTCTGCACTTAATATAACAGCCCTGCTCTGAGGAAGTGGCTGCTGGTAGTCCACTGGGTTAAGATATGGACTTCCATGGATCTGAAATTTCTTCCAATCTTTTTTCTGTAGTTGGAGGCAGGAGTTTTTCCCTGTGCACAAATTTGCTCTTACGTATGCTGATCTATTGCCTTCTATTGATGGTGACATCAGTAAAGTTTCCTGAATGAGATTTTTTTAAGTGGCTTTCTCTCAGATCCTGAGACAGTCTTCAGTTTCATGTTGGAATGGAAGCCCATTCAAAGTCAGACCATGCCCCTAGGGTAGTGGTAACTTGCTTAGCCTCTGCCAACCACTTCCTGGCTGGGACCAAGACCTGCCTCTGTTTACCACTCCCCACAAGTTTTGCCATAAAACTCCTACTCACTGGCTTCCAAGCTGCCTTATATGGTATTTCAGCTAGCATTCTCACTGCTGTAGTCTAAAACACCTGAGGAAGACAACTTAGAGGAAGGAGATTTATTTCCTCACAGTTCTGGAGATTTCAGGGGTTTAGTCCAGGTCATACAGGGTTACATCAGTGGAGCTGAGGGCACAGCAGTGGGAGGCAGAGGGAGGGAGAGAGCAAGTGCTCTGCTTTCACATCAAGGAGACCAGAGATGAAAGAGAGGAGAGAGAGAGAGAGAGAGAGAGAGAGAGAGAGAGAGAGAGAGAGAGAGAGAGTAAGAGAAAGAGAATTTCAGGGCACAAGCACAATACCTAGGATCATACCCTAGGGACCTACTTTCTTACCCATATACCCCCACCTGCCTAGGTTACTACCCAATAAAATTAATGTAGTAGATTTATCGACCAATGAGATTATAGCCCTCATGACTTAATTATATGAACTCTGAACATCAATACATGACTTCTTTGATGGGACATTCTATATCCAAGCATAACAAGTGGTGCCCTAAATAATGCTACTGTGGTGCTCCGGTCAGGTCCTCTCTCCCAGGTCCTGGGAAAGTCAGCAGCTAAGGTTCAGTTGGCAGTGTTCTTCACTGAGCTCTGACTTGCCCAAGGTTAGTCCTGTTCAGCAGGAAGACCAAGATCAGAGCAACTAATGGAGATCTATGAAGAATTAGTTTTTTGGTCACATTTGGGATAGCTCTAAGTGGACACCCAGCTGCCTCTGTAGGATTGATTGAAGGTACAAATGCTATCAAATGAAGGCCTGTTTCTTCTTCAGTCTAATCTCATCTTATTTACTTTCATGAAGGTATCACTGGAGACCAGTGAAACTTCTACACACAACTCAAAGTCTATTTTCAGAGAATCCACCTTAAGCTAGAGAAAACTCTTCCTAAATTAGTAGTCATTTAATTATGAATAACCTCTCTTCTTGGGGACTTTGGATGTTCAACCCCACCCATCTGAAGCCAAAGCATCAAAGTCATTGTAGATTGACAGAGGATCTGTAGAATCAGCCCTTCATCCTAGGAACCTAGTCCTCGTGGTCCTGTACACTGCTTCTTCCCCTTTCCCTCTAGCTCACCCCAGATTCTGAGGCTCAAAGCCAAGTGTGTTATATTCAGTACTCTAGTGAGACATGATTGGGCCTTCATATTTTCCAGAGTTTCGGTGTTACTGGACACTATTGGATTCTAGAATATTTGGTGGCCCACTTGGAGAAATTTCTTTGCAACCATAATTCTGACATTTAATAGCCTATACGTATCATGTCACTAGGTGCATAAAATTTGGACCTGCTATTTTGGGACTTTTTAAGTATTTCCAAAGCAAATCCTTATATGTTTCAGACAATATGGAACTTTCAGAAATGTCATGTTCTCATGCTACTTTTTAAACTCTTATCTGTTACTTTCCTAGAGCTCTGCTTTGCAATATATAACCTACTCAGCTCAATATTGCTTCTGAAACAAATGATATAATCAGCATCATCTGTTGTTGCAAAAATAAAAATTACCCACTGATGTGAATGTGGTAGCATGCAATCAAAAGAGGCTGTGTTATACTTGTTAAAAACTACTTCTGAGACACTGAACCTTATGAGTAATTGATGTGTATGATATAGTTTTGGTGCAATTTCTTTTAGTAAGTCTTCAGTTTATTACACTGGGAGCTACCTGAGCCTGAACCAACACTTTTCTTTTGGTGAGAAGATTGAGCCCAGGACATTACGCATGCTTGGCAAGAGCTGTACCACAGAACTGTACCGCCAACCCTGAGTCAACACTTTAAATCAGAACAAAATGGAAAGACATTTACAGAATGGTACCTAAAGAAAGCTAATTCAGCTTTATCTGTATCAGGTCTAACAAGCCCAGTACCATTTTCTCTGGGACATTTATATGTCAACTTGATGAATCAGCCACCTCAACGAGAGTACACCTCATTGTTGATTGTTGCCTCTCTCTCTCTCTCTCTCTCTCTCTCTCTCTCTCTCTCTCTCTCTCTCTCTCTCTCTCTCTCTCTCTCTCTCTCTTACTGGGGATGGAACCCAGGGGCATTCTACCTCCAAGCTACAACCCCAGCCCTATTTTTTATTCTTTTTTTTTTTGAAACAGGGTCTCACTGAGTTGCAAAGGGCCTCACTAATTAGCTGAGTCTGTCCATGAACCACGATCCTCCTGTCTCAGCCTCCCGAATGCTGGGATTACAAACTTACAGTACCACACCCAGCTCCTCATTGTCTCTTAAAGCACACAGAAATACTGGATTGGAGGCATATGGAATCTGAAAAATGTACAAACCTAAGTCCTACTCCAGACCTCCTAAATCAGGGTTTGAGGGTATCAGAAATGTACACTTTGGGCTAGCTCCTCTTGTAGTTTGCAATGCATACTGATATTTAAGAACCAGAGTTATCAAATGGATGTATAGAAACCAGAGGTCTGGTCTCTTGACAGGGAAATACTGAGGCTGAGACCTAGTGCTTCACAATTTCCCTTCCCTTCCTCTTCTCCCAGTGCCCAGCTCCCTCTTCGCCTAGAGCATTCCTTTGTCTCTATCCCTCTGCTCTATGCTATTTGCTAGAGAAAAACTGCTCCCAATGTCTTCTTGTCAAATAGTTAAATACTTATCAACAGATATTACTCTCATCTGGACATTAGATTATCTTTCTGTCTCTCTGTTTGTTGTGGTGCTGGGGATTGAACTCAAGGCCTCACATGCTAGGCAAGTGCTCTATCACTGAGCTACATCCCCAGCTCTACCTCCCTTCCTTTCTCTCCCTATATTTCATGGGCAGTTGATGAAATTCTTAGGAGAGAAATACCAAGTCCCACATTAAGCCTTCTGCAGTGTTAGTCACTAGCTAGCGCCCCTCCCTTATATTTACTTTTTTTTAACACTATACTTTTCCACATTTCTTCTTTTCTCTACACCCAAATCCAGCATTTCTCTAAAAGCTCTCTATTTTTCACAGGAATACTCTTGGAAGGAATCGTGAGGGTTCCTACAGGAAACAGGCAGGAAGTGATGCTGGTGTGGTTTGGGACCTTGTCTACTGTATCGTCTTTCCCTGTGCATTGTTCCTATTGATCTGATTACTTGGGTGGTGAGCAATGCCTCCTCCCACGCTGGTCACCATGTACTGTCATATTCAGGGAAACTCTTGTCTGGTCACAGTATCCAGAAGAACAGTGCAGATATTTACTATTAGCAGAGGTGAAACAGGGGGTTTATAAGATGTATTATACAGAAAGCTGCTGAAAACTCTTTAGGCTTCTCTGGTTCTGCCAAAAGTTTCCCTGCAAAATGTATCTCCCTCATCTCCTCCAAGTGATTTTTCCTATTGCTCTGTTATCTTATTTCTGTCCTTCTTTCACACTATATCTTCATATACCATGCTTCCCAGGTGGGCCTGCATTGCCCCATGCCCTAGAAGACATATCTGGTCTTTCCCTCTGACTTTCCTCTTGTAGGAATCTGCATGCCTTCCTCCCCCTGAAATTCTGTTTAATAACATCTCGCTCCTCACATACAATTAGCTGAACCGTTGAATCTTACACAGCACACAGTATCACAGAAATCTGAAAGATAAAAATAATCATGTCCCTCTCCAACCTTACCACCCTTAACTCTCCATTTTTGAGGGAATATGAATCATAAGCTACAAGAAAGGAGAGAAGCAAAAGGAAGCATTCAGTTCTTACCAGTTCTTTAAGGAGAGCAAGGATGTCTTTTTACTTTTTCTTTCTTTTTTGTTTTGTTTTCTTTCTATTATTTTGGCAAAGAGTCACCTGTTTATACCTTGTTCTCTTGAAAACACAAGGCGCATAGTAGGCTCTGGGTGCAGTGGCATACTCCTGTAATCCCAGTACTCGAGAGACTGAGAAGGGAAGATGGCAGGTTCAAGGCCAGCCTTGGCAACATAATAAGACTCCATTTCAAAATAACAAATAAAAAGGGCTGGATGTATATGTAGCTCAGTGGTAGTATGGCCCTGGGTTCAGTCCCCAATACCACGCACTCCCATGTAAGATACACAGCAGGTATCTACTTCATACTGTTATTGAATATCATTCCCCAAAAGAGTAAAAATGGAGTGTTTTCCCACTAATCCGAAACTGGCTTTATGTGAATTTTTAAGTCTTGTGAGTTCTTTTACAAATTTTATCCCCAAGCAGATTTAATTATAGATAAGCACTCAAAAGTAAAAAAAAAAAAAAAAAAAAAAAATTAGTAAGCCTGGGATTATCTATTACTTTGTATTACTGTCCCATTGTCACTGTCTAGCTGTGAGTTGACTATACTAATGAAAATATAAAATATATACAAAACAAAATCTAGACCGAGGGAAGAAGAATAGCATTACCTAAGTATACCAACTGAAGCTGGCTGGGGTCTACACGTATCACTTCATATATCTTTGTAAGAATCCCATGAAGGGGGTGATGTAGCCTCACTTTACAAATGAGGAAACTGAGGCTTAGTAAAGCGAATTGCCCAAAGTCAAGGGAACTAAAATAGTAAACTCAAGATTTGCACACGGGTCTGTCAGGCTCCCAAGTCTGTCGTCTTTCCCAGTACGTGTTGCCTTTGATGCTGGATTTTTATTCTACTTTGGGGAGTTGTCTCAGGCTTGCCCTAGCTATTTTGTAGATGATGAAGAGTCATTTCTGTCTAGTTAAGCTTTAAACACCAAAGAACAAAGTACATAATATTTCTACATATGAAAAGCCGTTGGGAGCGTTGTATAGATGACTGTCGTTTTGAAGCACTCTCACACATAGTAATTGCTGACCCAGTGCAGGAATCTCACACGAATAGCCAGAATCTTATTTATTATACTGTACTAAAGCCAGGAAACCTAGAAATCCAGTTCCATATTGGCTTTCTAACTCCTAAGCTGAAAGGAAGCCAGGTAGAGCAAACTGCCTGGCTCACTGGCCTTTTGCTAGAGGCCCCAAGCAACGGCATCAATCACGTTTGCCCCCATATTCTGACTTGAGTAGTAGAGTGTGAGAGTGTGATCAGCCCCCTCCTTTAAAGTTTCCTATTTTGTTCTACTACCCCATTATTTTTTTCTCCTCTCTTTTGTCCCACTTTTAGATCGGGTTTCTGGGCATATAAAAATAAAATGTAAAATGTGATAGGTGCATGATTTTAGTGATTTGCAGACATGGATTCCAGCTTCCTTTTAAGGCCAAAACTATGGATATTGCTTTTGTTTTATTGCTTCTTATCTATTCAACTAGGATATAAGTTTCTTTTAGGACAGGATCCAGGTTTCATTCATCTTTGTAGCTCTTGTTCTCATTCTCTCTCTGTCTCTCTCTCTCTCTGTCTCTCTCTCTCTCTGTCTCTCTCTCTCTCTCTCTCTCTCTCTCTCTCTCTCACACACACACACACACACACACACACACACACATTCTCTCTCTCTCACACACACACACACATGCATGCACACGCACACACATACACACCCATGATACTTATCCTAGTGTCTTGAACATTAGAGGTCTTCAATAAAAGCATATATTTTTGTTTTTTAATGAATCTGTACTGAAATATGTATATGAATAAATAGAGCCAAAAAGGCACAAAGGTGTGTGTGTGTGTGTGTGTGTGTGTGTGTGTGTGTGTGTGTTCAATACCAGAAAGTAGCCTCAATGTCTCAGTGGTTTAAAAACTTCTCTTGCATACTTGGGAGGCTGAGACTAGAGGATTCCAAGTTTGAAGCTGGTGTGGAGTAACTTAGCAAGACCCTGTTTCAAAATAAAAAATAAAATAGGGCTGGGAATATAGCTCAGAGATAGAACACCCCTGTGTTCAATCCCCAGTGCCACCAAGAAGAAGGAAAAGGAGAAGGGGGAGGAAGAGGAGGAGGAGGAGGGGGAGGGGGAGAGAGAAAACTTCTGTTGCAGTTTAAATTAATTTGAAATGTTTAGTTCAAAAGTAGTAAAAAAAAGTCTCCCTGTTGCTGGGTGTGGTGGCGGACACTTGTAATCCCAGCATTTGGGAGGCTGAGACCAGAGGATCGTGGTTCAAGGACAGCCTCAGCTACTTAGTGAGTCCCTCCTCAACTTAGGGAGAACTTGTTTCAAAAATAAAAGAATAGCCGGGCGTGGTGGCGCACACTTGTAATCCCTGCGCTTGGGAGGCGGAGACAGGAGGATCGCGCAGGTTTGAAGCCAGCCGCGTGTGCTGGCTTAGGAGACCCTGTTTCCAAATAAAAATGTAAAAATAGGTCTGGGAGTGTAGCCTGGAGGGAGAAGGGCTTCCAAGATCCCCAGTACCACCAAGAAAGAAAGAAAGAAGGAAGGAAAGAAAGAAAGAAAGAAAGAAAGAAAGAAAGAAAGAAAGAAAGAAAGAAAGAAAGAAGGAAAGAAAGTAAAAAATGGG
The DNA here is from genome assembly GCF_963383645.1 of Muscardinus avellanarius. Classification (NCBI taxonomy): domain Eukaryota; kingdom Metazoa; phylum Chordata; class Mammalia; order Rodentia; family Gliridae; genus Muscardinus; species Muscardinus avellanarius. The sequence goes on along the minus strand of NC_137787.1, from coordinate 90,851,061 downwards.
GCTGGGTGGGGGTGTATCTCGGAGGTCGAATGCCCCTGGGTTTCATCACCAGACCCCCATACACAAAAAAAAGTCTCCCTGTCATTTAATGTGATTTTGGCTGCAAATGATAGAATAGCCAAATAAAAGTGGCTTCAGGAATAAGGTTAAATGAGATAATCTGACAGAAGGCATGAGGAGGGACAGTTTCAAGGTGTTTCAAACCTTAGTTTCAAACCCTTAGTTTGTGCTGCTTGAGTACCTCATGTTTGCCTTATGTACGTTTCAATCCAAATGTTTTGCCTCCAAGGACTTATTTAAAGGTAGGAAAGAGTTACGTGTTCTTCACACACTTTTCTCCTTCTACTAGTGAAGAAGTTTTTCAAGAAGGCCCTCAGTGTTATTTTTCCCTTTCCTCTCATTAGCTAGAGAGGGTCACATGCTCACCCCTCTACCACTGGCTCCAGTGAACAAGGTAACCCCGCTTTGTGATTGGCTCAGACCAGTCATGGTGCATCTACTTAGAATAGAGGAAGGCTCTACCTTTTTTTTTCTTTGTTTTTGTTTTGGTGGTACTGGGGATGGAACCCAGGGGCCTTCCAACCTGCGCTATCCTCCTGTCTCAGCCTCCCAAGCGCAGGGATTACAAGCGTGCACCACCACGCCAGGCTTATTCTTTATTTTGAAAGAGGGTATCATTGAGGTGAAAAGGGCCTCACTAATTAGCTGACCTTGGCCGTGAATCTCGATCCTGGGATCCTCCTGTCTCAGCCTCCCGAATTCTAGGATTACAAGTGTGTGCCACCAAGCCCAGCTGGCTCTGCCTTTTTAAGAACATGTCCAAGTTAGCTCCCTGTTCTTTCCTACTTGAACAACATCAAGATTCTGGTCATAAAAAAGAAATGAGAAACGGCCATTAGAAAAAAATAGCAGCATCTGTTACAACCCATATGAAATAACTTGTCATAAGCAGTTTCTGCTATAATTGAAAGTTACTTTGTGAAATGCTAGACCCTAAAACAGGGGGTAAGGGCTCATATATATATATTTATTATGTGTCTATTATATCTGTTACTTGATTTGTTTAAATACTTGTACCACTAACCAAAGCATAAATATATTTACCAATTTAAAGATGGGGGCACTAAGGCTCAATGAGACAAAAAAATTGCTCAAACTTTGCACGTAAGTTACAGGCAACTTTTAGACTCAAGTCTATGTTCCTCTGACCATAAGGCCTGTATACACTCTTTTCTCCATGCTTTGTGGAAAAACGCTTTTAAGTTTGGATGCTTTTACTTTGAAGAGAGTCCTTACCAATTCTTCTGTGTGTGTGATGGGGGAAGGAAATACTGGGGATTGAAGTATTTCAATCCAGGAGTATTTCGATCCAGGAGTAGTCAAACTCTAAGCTATACCCCCTCAAGCCTCATTTTATTTTTTGTTCTGAAACAAGATCTTACTAAGTTCTGCCTGCTGGCCTTGAACCTACAATCCTCCTGTCTCAGTTTCCTAAGTAGTGAGAATTCGGGTATATACCACCATGCCCACCTCTTAACCAATTCTTGCAGCTCCATTGTAAAGAATAAACATCCTATAATTCCACAACCTGCTCAGGTCCAGGCAGCTCTGACTCTCGATCAGCAGTTCCTAAATACAATACCAAAGCATTCAGATAGGTTTTGGTCCATTGTGAGGCATGGCATATGCGATCTGTTATCTGTAACAGTTAAACATTGACATTTGACAATACCCTTTTACATTTAAAAATTAAGGGGAGCATCTTAACCTTTACTCACTTGTCTGCTAGTATAAAGCAAAACCCTAGGTGAAAGAAGAATACCAGAAATTCCATGTAACCTGCAACCTGATATCCTACATAGTATATGCAAGCCTTGCATCCTACATAGGAATCCCATACAACATGGATGTCCTGACAGAAAGAGTGATGAGAACCATCAGTGATCATGAATGGCATCACACTTTTGGAGAGCTCCTCTTCTCAGGTTGTAGCTGCTATTGTGGGAGCCTTAGATAGTATACTTTTGTGTGTGTGTGTGTGTGTGTGTGTGTGTGTGTGTGCGTGTGTGTGTGCAGGTCTGGGGATAGAACCCAGGGGCATTCTACCTCCAAGCTACACCCTCTGCCCTTTTTTTTTTTTAAATTCTTTATTTTGAGACAGGGTCTCACTAAGTTGCGGAGAGCTTCACTAAGTAACTGAGGCTGTCCGAGAACCGCGATCCTCCATTCTCAGCCTCCTGAATGCTGGGATTACAAGTGTGCACCACCACGCCCGGCTTAGATATTATACTTTTTTTTTTTTTTTTTGGTGGTGGTACTGGGGATGGAACCCAGTGGCCTTCTACCTCCAGGCTACACTCCCAGACCTATTTTATATTTTGTTTGGAAACAGGGTCTCTTAAACCAGCTGAGGCTGGCTTCAAACTTGCACGATCCTCCTGTTTCAGCCTCCCAAATGTGGGGGTTACAAGTGTGCACCACAACTCCCGGCTGGATATTATACTTTTAAAATCCTCTTTCTTGGAATGAATTAACCTTGGAGTTGGTTCTACCCGAAGTATAATCGAATGAAACTGTGATTGCTTCTCCAATATCCATTACCTCTTTTTGCAGGAGCCCAAATTTCTCTTTGAAAATAATCTCACTCCTATGCCCAGCCATGTGGTTTAAATGGGATGAACCCTACTTATAAATCCAGGAAGTAAATCATGATTGGCCAGAGCTTATCAGTGTATTCCATTCTTCTGCTTCCTTAATTTAGACTTTGGACAAATTTAATGAAATGAGATCATTCAGTTATTTCATATATATGAGATTTAAACCATTTGTGTGTTAAATGTCAATAATTTAAAAATATTAATATTTTCAGAAAATCTCAGTTTGGCATATTTTATTCAAATTTTAATGTAACAAATGACCTCGCCTTCCACTGTTATATGAGAGTCTTCATCTAGTTCCTTGATTCCAGACCACTGACCTCTTTGCTGGCTATAGTTGTTAACTTGGGTGCTTAAGTTCTACAGGGAAGAAGTTACCTGCAAACTCCACCAGATTGTATGGTGCCATTATCTGCCCAGTTCTTTCTCTCTTTTCCACAATTAATTAATCTTCACTTTATACACTGATTTAAAAGTCGGGTTTTTAGAGAAATATGAAATGCCCTCTCCTTAAACCTAGGTCTTAATTCACTTTTCCTCAAAGCAATGGTTCTCTGATACCCTCAATAGAATTAGTCTATTTCTAGCCAGGAGTGGTGGCGCATGCTTGTAATTCCAGTACTTGAGAGGCTGAGACAGGAGGATTGCAGTTTGCAGATAGTCTCAGCTACTTGGTGAGGCCCTTTGCAACTCAGTGAGACCCTGTTTCAAAATAAAGAATAAAAACTAGGGCCAATGATATAGCTCCAAGGTAGAATGCCCCTGGGTTCCAACCTCAGTACTGAAAAAAAAAAAAAAATTAGTCTATTTCTACTTCCTCAGATTCTATAAGAAAATTTATTGAGAATAGTATTTGTATTTTCATTTGGAAGGAGAATGGAAAAAGACAATTACTTTAAAACTAAAGTTATATGTCTTTAATATATATATATATATATATATGTATGTGCATGCGTGCGTGCGTGCGTGCGTGTGTGTGTGTGTGTGTGTGTGTGTGTGTGGTGCTGGGGATTGAACCCAGGGGTACTCTACCTCTGAACTACACCCCAAGCCCGATTTTTTTTTTCTTTATTTTGAAACAGGGTCTCACTAAGTTGTGGAGGGCTTCACTAAGTAGCTGAGGCTGGCCATGAACCCAGGTCCTCCTGTCTCAGTTTCCCAAGTAAAGGTCTTACAAGCGTGTGCCACCAACTTGGCTTAAAGATAGCTTTAAAACAACAACAACAACAACAACAACAAATTTAGCTATGTTGGTTGCTACATGTTAGTCAAATCTTAGAATGTAAGAGAATTCTTAGGGTGTGGATTCCTACCCATCACCTGAATATTCTTTATCAGATTCATTCTTAAATTTGGGAACTCAAAACCTTTTGTTGGGTGGCAGCTCCTATTCACAATGTCTTGGTGATATTATTGGTTTCCTAAGACAAAGCCTGGTTTTCTCAAATGATCCTTCACTGGGGATTTTGTAATCATATGAAAGCATCCTGAGCCAGGTGAGGTGGCGCACGCTTGTAATCCCAGCATTTGGGAGGCTGAGACAGGAGGATCGCGGTTCGTGGAGAGCCTCCACTACTTAGTGAGGGCCTCTGCAACTCAGTGAGACCCTGTTTCAAAATAAAGAATAAAAAATAGGACTAGGGGTGTAGCTTGGGGGTAGAATGCCTCTGGGTTCCAACTCCAGTACTGTAAAAAAAAAAAAAAGAAAAGAAAGTATCCTGACTGTGCTTTATTCTAGCTGAATATTCAGATGCAAAGACATATTACTCTGCAAAAGTAGGTGGTCCACTTTTTCCCCCGCCCAGGGGATAGTACTGAGAATTGAACCCAGGAGCATTCTATCTCTGAGCTACATCCCAGGTTTCCATTTTCTTTTTGAACATGAGTCTCACTATGTTGCTAAGGGTCTTGCTATCCCCTCAAATGTGTGATCCTTCTATCTCAGACTCCTTTTAAGTACTGGGATTACAGGTGTGAGCCAACAGGCCCAACTAGGTGGTCCACTTTTAAGCCCTATTGAAGAAATGAAAGACTCAGGGAGTCTTTGAACTCCTCAGGAGGAGGAGGGTGGGGGAGGAGGAGGAGGAGGGGAGGAGGATTTAGGATGAGAAGAAGAGGAAGGAGAAGTGGATGACAATGTGGTCCTTTGTCTCTGACTTTGGACATTGTGGGAGGCATCAGGATATGGTTTCCTGATTAATGCCATTTTCACTAGTGGCCATTATCTAGAATTATTCAGCATCCACATCCCATGACTCAGCAGTCTGGAACATCACCACACCTTCAGAGACTCAATATGTCTGGACTAATAACAGAATGTTACACTCCCATAGAAATTAAGCTAAAATAAAACAAAATAATATAAAAATATCTGTTCTCCAAATTAAGTAAATTATGGCAGTTTTTAAATAAAATAAATTCACTTTGAAAAATAGCTTAATGTTGATTTGGGAGAATGTTTTTCATTCTGTAGTTTCATATATTATAGTATTATAATGATCAACTCTGTAGGTGTATTACACTATGGTAACATAAAATAAGTATCCTAATCCCACTGGTTATTTTTTAAACCACAGATGGTACAAATATCCATATACACAATGCAGTTGGAATTGGTGGTAAATTTATTTTTCTCCTAGTTTATGACAATAGACCTGTTAAGTTTGTGCCTAGGGGCTGCAGTGAACAATGAGGGAAAACGCTGCTTAATAAAATTGGAATCAGGCATTTAAAACTTTTAAAATAATATGCTCAAAACTACTAGAGAGTTGACCTGTTTATAGGAAATAGTTCTGCTAGAATTAGAAGTGGAAATAAAGAGATGATAATGAAATATAGTTTAACCAGTAAAGGGCAGTGAACATATGTATCACTCCACACCACACAAATATTCTGCCAGTTTAGATATAGAGTTGTGGTTCCTTTTGTCAGCTATTCTATTTCCTGTTAGAAAAACTAAACTTTGAAATACCCTTTTCAGCAAGAGGAGCTGGAACAAGAACTTCATTAAAGTGCTTAAATTATTTCTTCAAATGTCTCTTATGTTGTTTGGGATTATGAGATGATGTCCTTATAAGTCATCCACTTATTCATGGCTCGTGGGGAGGTTTCAGTCTTAACGGCTTACTAATGGTCAAGTGTTCACATCTGGAAGTCACTAGAAGGTGTTATTTTAGGGCAAAGGTCAAAGTCCGAGTGGGGATAACCTATAATCAGGGCCTTGCTTCACTACTGCAGTTACATTCCAGCCGAAGTTCCTCTACGCATAGGGGGCAACTGAAAAAGGTGTTTCTACTTCCCTAACAATGCAAGGAGGTTGTTCCTTGGCAATACTGGCCATGCCCAAATAATTCTACTTGATATTTATTTCTTAGCAATTATGACTAATAGGTAATTAATAATGAGAGTGGAAACAATTTACTGTATTAAAGCATGAGTTTTTATTTATTTTTTGGTTTAAATATAAGGCTTCTTTAGGATTCCACTTGAAGAAGCTTATAATAATTCAGAGCTTAAGAAAAATAAATCATGAGTTGATCATTGCTTTTGCATGCTCTGCTCCTCACAATGCATGCCAGGGAGCATTGCTCTCTCTTTCTAACCTGATAAAGTCCTGTTGGTTTTTCTGCACCAAACTCAAATGGTCCTCTTCTTTAAAGGCTTCTCTAGGTCATCTAGTCAGAGATCTCACAGAACAGTATGAAACTCCTTCCTGTCTGTTTCTTTTGTAATAATAGTTTGCATATGGGCTTCCACATATAATTCCACATCTATTCCTGCTGTCTAGCACTTTGACTACCACTTACTGGCAATCAGTCAATAAACATTTGTTTACAAATCATTTTTAAATTTTAGTTATTTTCATTTTCATTAATTAATTGTTGGTAGTTGTGATTGAACCACGTGGCACTCTACCTCCAAGATATATCCCCAGCCCTTTATTATTATTATTATTTTTATTTTGAAACAAGGTTTCTCTAAGTTTCTTAAGGTCTCACAGAATTGCTGAGGCTGGCCACAAACCTACAATCTTCCTGTCTCAGCCTTTTAAGTACTGGTGTGTATCACCACGCCTGGTATTTTTTTTAGTTTTTAAATTAATTTTTATTAATTATAATTGCAGTGATTATAATTGTATTAAAATTATACCTGATAGATTCATACTGATACATTCATATACTCAATAACATTATTGGGTCTGTTCTCTTCCCTGTACTTCCCATTTCTCTCCCTTCCTCCCTCTGTGTACATGACAGTGAGATTTCTAGTGATACGTTCATGTATGCATATCACATTATTTGAACTTTGTAAAACAGTTTGGAAATGTAACCTGCCATCTGAGGATCAGAATTCATCAAGGTATAGCACCTAATTAGATTGTTAGAGGTACAGAAAGTAACTAAAACTATGGTAAGAATTAACATAGTTATAATCTATTTTAATTAGTATTAAGTTTCAGCATACTGTCTACCTATTTGCTATCTGTATGTCTTATCAATTAAATCTTTTGATTTTTGCAATAAGAATGGTCATTCCAGTTGCCGGCTACATATGTTTTTCAAGCCAGTTTTCATGGACATGTTTGTTCACATGGACTATTGTAGTTTTATTTTCATATAAACTTGAGAAGTATACTTGGTTAAACAATGCAACTGAAGGGAAGAAAAAAGACTGGAGGTGTCGGGAATCCAGCCCAACAGCTGACGGGGCTTGGCGAGATGATGAGTACCGACGACTTGAACACAAACCCACGAGCCGGGAGTCAAGTCAAGCAAGATCTCATTTATCTCTCTCCAAACAATCAAATATATAGCACCAAGCCATGAGGGGAATTCCCATGAGAAATAGCCTAGCCTATCCGGGATAAAGATCACTAGCACGTAGTTCATGGCCAATCCCAGGCCAGTACATGAGCCATTCATGTGTGTGAAAAGCTCCTTTAAAGGTAGAAAGGGAAAAACCGCTCAGTCTTCCCACCCATAATGAATGGGGAAAACCACGCCTTCCTAGCTTCCTCCAGGCGCCATCTTTGCCCCTTTTCTGCTGAATCACTTTACTTAAAGTTTTGCCTTAGGCTGTAGGCCGCTCAGGCCGAATTTCCTTAGGCACTGTATGGACACACCCTCCATCATGGAGGAATAGAAGTACCAAAGGAAACAGCCATCAGAATTAAAATTACCTGAAGGAAAATAATAATCATAAAATAAAAACCTATTCCTGCTGTTGGGACCCTCAGCTCTCCTCTCCAGCAGCTTCCACTCCTGAGTCTCTCTGGAGTAAAGGAAGAGGCTCCCCATCTGGGCTGATTATTTGCACAAGCAAAGCTGTCCCATGATTTAAAAGTCTCTCTTTAAAATGTGCAAAAGAGGCTAATGAGAAGGCTGAAGTGGTGAGCGAGCAGTGCCCCTGAGGCCCCTTTCAAGGTTCATCCTGGTGACCACTTCCTTATCACCTTGGATTACCTGCTCAGAGGAGTGGAGGCAGGGCATATCTGGAACAGACACAGAACAACCTCCTCATTTCCCATGGGCTGAGGCCTCTCTTTGGACTGATAATTGTTAAACATTCCTTTCTCTTTGAGCAATCCAAGGCTAACGCCCACCAGAAAACAAAGGGTCTCTTTGAGGATGAATTCTGAGACCATCCTGGCCCCCCAAAAATTACATGCTGGAAAATTTCTACGTACCAAAATGATTGTGTTCTTTTTAGAGAACTCTCTGTGGACCCAACTATAAGAATAGGTTATCAAAGGAAAGCTTCCCTTAAGCCCAAGAGGGAAGAAAGAAATGAAAACTGTGGCAGGAAGTCAAAAGCAGAGTCAGTGAAATAACTAACTCCAGCTACTTTAGTTTCATTGCCAGTGCCTGCAACAGCGATAATGATTTGCATGTTATTGTCTCATTTGATTTTCACCACCATCCTGTGAAGTACTTTTTGATATTGGTTCTATTTTATACATATGTAAACTGAGGTTTAGTAATGTAATTTGGCTAAGGCCTCACAGTTAAGAAGGAACAAAATTGGGATTCAAGTCTTGGTCTTTTTATTAGAAAGCCTAGGCTCCCCATTGTGCACCTCAAAGATTCTTGTGTTAAGCAGAGCATGTTCCCTTAAGCAGAATTTACCTTGGATTATAAACTTTTTATGATGAGTTTTAGAGTCTTTTACGCACTCTCATTTTATTGATGAGGGAACTACACCTGAATCATCCACTTAAATGTTCTGGTTTTTCTATCTTTAGATTTAGGAGAAAAAATAAAAAATAAAAAGCAGCCAGATGTGGTGGTGCATGCTTGTAATTCCAGTACTTGGGAGGCTGAGACAGGAGGATCGCAGGTTCTCAGCCAGCCTCAGCTACTTAGTGAGGCCCTTTGCAACTTTTAGTGAAACCCTGTTTCAAAATAAAGAATTAAAAAATTGGGCTAGGGGTGTAGCTTGGAGGTAGCATGCCCCTGGTTTCAATCCTCAATTCAAAGGGGAAAAAAAAAGTGAAATCCTGAAAGAATCCATTCATTTCAGCAATTTTGTGAATAAATCAAGTGAAGCAACTTCCAGAAAGCCCGTGATTGGTGCATACTCAATCCTGTACAATGAGAAATGAAGCTTGGATGTTAACTTTGAGGAACCATGGGGTTCTCCATCAATCCACCTAGAGTCCTTCATGACCTGTAGGCTTCATGTTCTGAGCTGAAGTAGGTTGATATGACTTACCAGGCACTGTCATGATGCTGGAGAAAAAAGTGTTCTGTGACTGTTTTTGTGACTTGAGAAATCCAGTTTACTTGTTTATCTTAGTTATAAAGGATTCCTTATGGTGAGAGGGCTGTCATGTCTATCTACGACCTTTCATTTGTTGTCCAAACTTCATTTAATTAATTATAGATGTCTAAAGCAGGGCATATCTGCTACTCCTTTTATAATTACTCAGTTCTTCAAACACAGAAGGTACGCTCTATGTGTTGGCTATAAATATTTTTGATACAGGCAGCTCAGTAGTAGAGGGCATACTTAGCATACAACAATCCCCTGCACCAAAAACAATAACAACAGCAAAAAAAAAAAAAAAAAAAACCACACTTTCAGATACAAACACAACACATCTTCTAGTTTACCTCCTCAGTGGAACTTGTGTAGCCCTTGCAGCTGGGTCCTTATAAAAGTCCTTTTAGGATTTTAGGAGGAAGTAGCTGTATCTACTGGAAAAGCACAGGGGGTCAGCATATTCACCCGTGCTGTGATATATACATACATATGGCTTTCATCTTATTCAAACGTCACTAATAGAAATTGCACCTTTCTGCAGGCCTCCCACTGTCCTTTGCTGCAGGATATATTAGTCATGTCAGACCCAAATTTACCTCTGTCCCACACAAACCTTCTCTTATCTTGCTGATGGTTACTGTAAAGTACTGACATCAGCAAAGCTTTCTCAGGAAACTGAGTTAATCAAAAACTCCAGAGAAGTTGAAGAAAATGCATCCCGGATTCTTTCAGGCTTCTTCCTCTTTTATACAGTTCATGTTCCTCATCTGAGTCATTACTAAAACAGTTTAAAAGCTATGTGGAAATTCAGTCTTGCTAGAGGGCTTATTTAGCTGAGTTCCCTTTAACTCTCTTCACTCAGGTTGCAGTGAGTTTTGCCTCACTAATTTTAAATTTTAATCAATATCTCTATGTCAGTAATGGAGGTCGATACTGCTCTCTGTAGTTAGTGGTTATTTGGAGAAATGAAATTGTTCGCTCATGTGGGTAAAATTTGTGCCCTGATGTAACCTTTGTAAATAGATCTCAAACATCTTCAGGTTTATTAAAATCATACATTTCTGGATTGTATGGGGGTCCTTCTTCAGGTTCTTATTTTATGCCACTAAGTTTCTATGCTGTTTTTTGTCTTGTCATTGAATTGTTCTTCTACTTGGCCAATGACTAGGTTCTGTGATAGACTACATGTTGCTGACAGCTCCTTTTCAGAGGGCACTCACACTTTCCTGGTTCTTACTGGATTTCAGGTTTTGTGCTGGGCTCTGGAGTCTAGGTGTCCTCAGTATCTCCCTTCTAGGAACCCACTGTCTTTGGGAAACCATTCCTGGTTAAATGCACTAATGAATAATGCACAAGATACTGACTAAATCCCAGGGAACAGGGTTCCTAGGATTACAGTTTTAGGATATCTTGTTTTAAGAAAGGTGATTCTTAAGCTATACCCTGGAGGCCAAAAGAAAATAGAGAAACATGTGTCCAGGCAGATGCAATTGGAGGACTGGTGAGAGACGAAGGAAAGGAAGGCAAGGAGATGTGAGCTCATGAAAGATTTGTGAGTCAACCTCAGGAATATCATCTGTATTTTGGTTGGTTGGATGAACAATAAAAGGATTTTTTTTTTTTTTTTTTTTTTTGCTGATGATACTGTGGACTGAACCCATGGGTGTTCTACTTATGAGCTAAGCCCCTAGCCCTATTTTATTTTATTTTATTTTATTTCTTTTGAAACAGAGTCTCACTAGGTTGGTCAGAGTCTCATTACTTGATGAAGCTGTCCTTAAACCAGCTATCCTCCTGTCTTAGCCTCCCAAGCATTGGGATTATAGGCATGCACCACCACACCTGGTTCCATGGAACGATTTTAAAGGAGAGGTTTGGCATGATAAGATTTGTACTAGTCAGCCCACTGAATATTTATTGGATATCTCCTTTGGAAGTGACTCACAGAAGTGGGCTTACAAGGATTACATGGTCTCTAATTTTAAGGAGCTTACAAGTTTAGGAGGTTTAGGTAGAAGAAGATAAAAATGAAAACAAAAACAGAATCAAAAGAGAATTTTTGGTCAATGTAGTAATAGGTGATCCATTAGAAAATGATAAGTTAATGGCATGAAGTGAAGCATAGGAGACCAGTTTTTCTCGGTATTGTCAGTATTTCTCCTGATCACATTATTTTCAGCATTAAAAAAAAAAAAGTCTACAGAAGAGTTAAGACCGCGATGAAATAATGTTAAAGAGTATCAAGAAGCATCTAAGAACAAAAAAGGTAAACCTGTCTGTTCCCTGCTGTGTTAGAACCAGGCATCTCCTTGGATGGGGATTGGAGCCAGTGTGACCAGCCAAGAGGCCATTAGAGCAATTGATGCAGTTTGATACACACCTGACATTAGGGAGAGACAATAGTGCTGGAGAAAGAGACAGGAAGATGGAAGATACTAGGAGGTATGACTCATAAGACCTAGAAACCCATCATGAGATCCAGCAGGATGTCTATAAGGATATTCATCTGAATGGACATGTGACATTCACCAGGATTTTTTTTTCTGAGGGGGGGTCTATTTTAGATTTGTCAGGTTTGAAATGCTTTTGACACCACGAGGTGGCGATGCCTGGTATTCAATTTGGATGGGCAGGCCTAGTGCCCTCTGACAAGGGTGATGCACTTGAGAGTCTGTGCATAAGCAAGAATTTAAGCTGTGGGTGTTCACAGAGTCACTGGAGCACAGTGATGGGAACGAGGAGAGCAGAGAGCCCCAGAGGGGCCCTGGGAAACACAGCTATTTAAGGGTTGAGTGAAAAAGCAAATCTTGGTCAGTGGGTAGGAAGAAAACCAAGAAGAATGTGGTTAGAGATGTAAAAGAGTATTCCTAAGGAGGAAGTCATCAATGGGATTAAAAGCTGTGTCTTGTATGTGTAAAGATGTGCTATGATTTTCAAAGCAAATTAAATACATTAGGTGGGATTGTTATTGCTACAAATATGTAATAACTGACTAATGGCTATAAAAAATACCACAAAGCTTAGAGAAAAAGCACATTAACTGAGCTTTTAAGATGATATACCATCTTCTCGACATAAAATGTAAAGGAGGGAATGTTGGCTGTAGAGACACAGGCTTCAGTTTGTTTTTCTAGTCCAGAGATGAGAGATTCTCAGTGAACTGTCTCCTCACTTTCTCACCTGGACCTTTAATAGCCCAGTAGTAATGGGGCGGAACAGGACTCATGGTGCCTCTGAGAACTGCCCTCAAGACCCCTCTCCCTTGTTCTCAGCTATAGGCTGCTGACCACCAGAGCAATATAGCAACACACAGCAGATTAGTCACTCCATTCTTGCTTCACCCACAGAACTCCCCAAATCCTCCCCAAGACTCACTGACCTAAGTACATTGCAGGAATTATTAGCCAATGTCATGGGAGACTTGGAGCTGGAAAAGTAATGAAACTGGGGAGTGGCAGAGCTCACTCATTTCTATTTCTATTCCACTTAAGTTAAAATAAAAATCTGCTTGGATTTCCCCTAACCCTCAATTTAAAAGTGTTACCCTATTTTTCTCTGACATTTCCTACCTGAGGCAAGGTTTTGGTTCCCACGCAACACCCTTTTCCTCTGCTTTCTGGTTCTTCCATTATCTTGGCCTGCCCTCTGACACTGTTTCCCAATTTATGTTTTCCTTTCTCATTTCCCTCTTCTTAGCACTGACAAGAGCCACAAACCTGTAACCATAATGTCTGACTCACTCGGTGATTCTCCTGTTAATGGACACCATGTGGGACAGGAGGCAGGAAAAATGCTCTTTACAGGAAATCAGACGATAATGCTTGCACTTTAGTGCCCTTTGAAACAAGAATTTAATTATCCTAATTAAAAAGATTACCTTATAGAAGACATTTGGGAAAAAAAAGAGGAGGCAGTTTGTCTTTTTCTTGATGACATGCATCTCAAAACCAAAAGGGATATCCCTGCTGATGTTTGTTTTATCTGTAAAAGCCCTGGCACCAAGTGAATGCTTAGATCAAAAATTGATCTTGATTTTTTGACCCAGTCGAGAGAGTGAATACTCAAGGCCTGTCTGTGGTTTTCTTGGGGGTATACTAGTTTCCAAGGGCTGTAGTAAAGTACCACAAATTGGGTGGGTAAAAACAATACAGATTTATTTATTCTCTAAGAGTTCTAGAAGTTAGAAGTGCAAAATCCTGGTGTTGGCAGAGATGGTTCCTTCTGAGAGTTCTGAGAGTTCAGAAGGAGAATGTGCTCCGTTTCTCTCTCCTAGCTTCTGGTGATGGCTGGCAATAGTTGGCATTCCTTGGCTCATGGATGCACCATTCCAATCTCAACCTCTGCCTCAAAGGGCCCTCTCCCCATGTGTCTGTGTCTAAGCATCCCTCTTCTCATAAGGATATCTGACACATTAGGTCAATCTACCCTAATGACCTCATTTTAACTTGATGACATCTGTAAAGACTCTATTTTCTAAGAAGGTCAAATTTGCAGCTATCTGAGGCTAGGACTTCACAATATCTTTTGAGTAAAGAAACAATTCAACTGGAGCAAGGGATCAGGAACCACATCCCCTTCTGTTGAAAGCAGCATTCTCACGATCTAAAGGTCAGCAATCTAAACATCTGATGCTTGAGGGAAGAAAGGTTATTTGCTTAAGGGTCTGGAGATTCCACATATATAGTTCATTTACGCTCGCTGCCAAGCAGGAGCCAGGGTTCTGGTCCTCAGAACATGATCCTGGGAAGCAGAGAGCAAGATCAGGAGAAGGGGACAAGGCCACACTCCCAGGGACCCACCTCCAGTGCCGCCCAGGCTAAGGAGCCACAACCACAGGGACCCACCTCCAACCCCACTCTGCCTTCAGAGGCCACACCCACAGGTATTCACCTACATCCCGCCCTATCTTTACAGCCACGCCCACAGGGGTCCACCTCCATCCCCGCTCTGCCCTCAGAGGCCACGCCCCCACGAACTCACCTCTAGCCCCGCCTTGACCTCAGAAGCCACGCCTCCATCGGCCCGCCTCTAGGAGTGGCTGTCTAGAGCACAAGGTCTGAGGGACATTTTACTTTTGACCATGACAGCTACTTTCGCATTTCTTCTTCTCTCTCTGCCTTTCATTTCTGAATGTTTCGATCTCCTTTTTCCTTCAGGGGCCCATGAGGACCCCATTGTTCTGAGGGCGGCGCCTGAAAATGAGCCCTTCTCTTCAACCAATAAAAGCAAACTTGCCTATGCTCCTCTTCCTAAGGGCTCACCTCTCAGATATAACATTGATAAATTAATCCAAGGAAGGTGATAATAGGTGTTAATAGGCAAATATCACCCCTCCCAGGAATTTGCATCTATCACACACTATCTAGAGAAGTGCCTTAACCTGAAAGTGGTAATTCAGCCATGGGTAAGATTTTCTTGATTAGTAGCAGTTCCTTCTGGGCCCTGGGATGATAGCTGTCCCCTCTAGCCGTGTGAAGGATAGGCCCTGTCCCTCTGTCAGTCTCTTAAAGGAAAGTTATCTCAGCAGACAGTTTGATCTGTCTTTGACATGGTTGCATTTATTCATCCCATGATTGTAAATGTGCCAAGGGAGATTTGCTCCTCCCAAGAAAGTCCATCGAATGAAAGAATTTGGTTTCAGAAAATGCCAACCTGGGTATAAAGCAAGGGAAATACGAGCCCATGTTTAAGCCATGGATAATTTTCAAAGAGTGAACATGCGAAAGAGAAGGAGCTGGGTTGCTAGGAAAGTAGAATAAACATAATCTCCTCCCCTCTTGCTTTTTCACTCGGGGGCGGGCTGTGCTTGCCAGTCTTGCTGGGGAATGCCTGTCCCTCCCTCCTCGGTGGTGACAGACTCACAGCGATGCCTGCGTGTCTGTCTCACAGGTGTGGCATCTACTTGCCAGCTTAGCGAGATTTTGGAGGAATCTCCCACGGTGGTTGTAAAGAGAAAAGGAGAGAGATATTAGTTCACTGGCATCAATAATCTACTTCCTCCCACTGGCTGAACGCGGAATAATAGCCTCAGCACTTGCCCTCCTCCACCCCCTCCCCTGGCTCAGCCGCTGTCGGATTCTCCTCCCTTCTCCACAACTGGGAGCTCTAGGGAGCAGATTGTTTTGGCTGGAATTAGCCGGGCACAGATGGTACCACCTGCTGCATATTCCTTACTCCTTATTGGCTTCTCTCACAGTTCTGCGAGTTTTTGTATTTTTTAGAAGTTCAGAGGAAGGGGAAATGGCTGAGGCCCTTGCTCATGCCCGATTCTAACACAGCTGCCTCTAGTGAGCTGGCAACCATCAGCCTGTGCAGGGACACACGAGAGGGAAGATGGGGACGGAGGCGCTTCCATAGGGACGAGCTGTGGTGGCATCCTGTGCCCTATATCTATGCTTTAGTATCCAAAATACAAAACTTTCTGTGGCCCAAACAATTCCTGCTTCCCAGTCTGACAGATCTGCCTGTGGCCAGACACAAGGCAGGTGGTCTTGCAAGAGTCTGAGAAATGAGATTTCTCTCATTCTGGAATCAGAGAGGCATAGAATGTTAGGTTACTGCCCATTTATAGGAGAAGAGGTTGTGAATAGGCCATGAACGGGTTGCTAAGCTCATTTCTGGGCTTTCACTAGGAATAATAACCCATGAAGCTCAGAGTCCCATAGCATGAAATCTGGAGATTAATAAACTGAGTTTTCTCACTCATAAAAAAAATGACATTGGACCAAAGGACCCTAAAATTTTTCTGAATTCTTTCCCGTCTTGACTTTACCTTTCAACTTTCTCCCTTTTTTTTTATTGTGCTTTGTTAGATGGTCTTTTTAGACTTTAAAAGCCATTCTCATTCCTGCCTCAGGTAACTGTACCTACTATTCCTTTTTTTCTGGAACACTCTTCCTCCAGATCTATCTTCCTTTCTTTCTTTCTGTTGCAAAGGGCCTCACTAAGTACCTGAGGCTGTCTGTGAACTGTGATCCTCCTGTCTCAGCCTCCCAAATGCTGGGATTACAAGTGTGTGCCACCATGCCCAGACCCTCCAGATCTTTCTATAGCTCACTTCTTTATCTTTCCAGCTCAACTTGGACACCGCTGTCTCTGGGCGGCTTTTATTGATGCTCTCCCACGTCCGGCTGAGGTTGCCTGTTTCCCACTTTCATCTCCTTCACTACTATGTCATCTTTTTTTATTTTCAACAAAACAACACTATCTGCAGGACTCTCCATAATTGTTTTGTTTTCTATTTCCCCACTAGAATGTACATGTCTGATGGCAGAGATATTGTCTATTTATTTACCACTCTATCCTTACAACATGATACAATGTCTTGTTCCACATCCTGTAACTCTCAATACGCATGTTATTGATGGAATGATGTCATTTTGGGTTTAAATAAAGGAAGCACCGTGGTATAGAAGGACAGGGCTTGGGGCTTCCACATGGACACAGCCCCTAAGCCACCTGGAGCTCCTTATTATTATCCTTGGGTGGGTATGTCTATTTCTTCCACATTGTAGAAAACCTAAAGTCAGTAATCCTATCCAATTCATCTTTATCTATCCTGTAGTACCTCATATCGTACCTTATACATGGTAGGCACTGAGTAAGCTGAACGTTATTGATGCTATTATTATTACTATTTTTAGAACAACTAAATATAATAGAGTAGAAACCACAAAAATAATAAAAGTATTAACAGAATAAAACCATCTATGCTATCAGTGGACACCTGGCTTCTGGTTACAGTTCTGCTTGTAACTATGGGTAAGTGGGGTTTTAATTTCCTCTAAGCTCCAGCATTTGTTAGCCTTTAAGGCCAACACCCTAACCTTCTTTTGTCTTTTCCCATCTATTCAATATACTCATGGCAGATATATGGATCTCCTAATTAGTCCTGTTCCTGGGCATACCTGCTCTGGACATACCCCATTTCCTGCTCTGGTCGTGTCTGTGTCATTCTGTGCACATGGGAATCAGAAAAGTCACAACTAGGGAAAAAATGATGCTGAGTATTCAGAAAGTGGGCCCAGGCTGAAAACTGGAGGTAGAGAGCCTGGTTAGAACAATAGATCCTTAGTGAATATCAGCACCGACAAGATTCTTTGGAAACACTGGTGGGTGAAATGTGTAACCAGCAGTTAGGAATTTTCGAGGAGAACATCTCATAATTGAGAATGCCTCTGGCACTCAGTTAAAGGAGACTGTAGTCCATATGCGGTTAATAGCCCTAAGATGATGTGACATCTCCGGGTAACACACAGGTTTCCAAAGTAGATTATTTTCATTCCACTGTTGCATGGAAGAATTCTTATAGACCAGAACAAACTTCTTGTGGGAGGTGGAGAAACTAACTCAAGGTCTTTGGATATTTCTGTAGCTGTGTGAAGGCATGTTTTACTGTGCTATACTACAGAGACGTCTGACCAGTGTTTCAGGAGACTGAGATTCTGACCTCTGTGCTTATCTGCTTTCTAGATCATTGTGGGCAAAGACAAACAACTGGCATATTCCCAAGGACATGTAAACCTTTTTTTTTTATCCATAAAATGTAGGTGGTGAATTAACCACTTTCTTCTCTCCAACTGGTACAAGCATAATGATTTTCTTTCTATTCAACTCATAGGAGAGTTTTATTGAAGAATGAGAACAAGATTTTTGACCATTTTAATGGAGAAGCAAAATGTGTTGATTTGCTTAGTCATGAAGGAGCTTATAACATGGAATGATTTGTAGGTGAAGGCATCTGACCCAAGGGATCATGAAATTTTCTGGAAAAATATTTGTAACAAATCATGATTCTTAATTTTTATTTTAAAAATTCATGATAATACATATTAAGCAGTTCTTGTGGTAAGAACTCTTCTTGTTCTAAGATTCTGTTGGTTATTCCTTCACCATTTATTTGGAATAAAACATCCCTTTTCATGGAATTATCTTTGATTACACACCACACACACACACACACACACACACACACACACACACACATACACACACTGATGATTGAACTTGGAGGCATTCTAACCTACATCCCTGCCTCTCCCCCTTTTTGAAACAGTGTCGTGTTTATTTGCTCAGGGTCTCCCTAAGTTGCTGAGGCTGGCCTTGAATTGGAATCCTCTGGTCTCAGCCTCCCAAGTACTATAGGATTACGGGTTTGTGTGACCATGCCTGGTTGTTATATTTGATAATATAAATCACTTTGTATTGCAGGAAAGAAAAAGTTTCTATTTAGGTGTTAGGTTGATTATTCTTAAACTGATGCACTCTGGTAATGGTTCTTAAAGGGTTAAACCAAGCTGGACAGGGTGATTTGTACTTCTCTATTTTCTGTCTAGCTTAGATGTACCTTCATCTGGAAACCTATGAGCTCACACTTTCTAAGCATGTTCAATAATGAAGTGGTAGGCCTCACAGAATTTCAGGACTGCAGGAAGTGGGTAAGTGTTATTCAATCGTTGGTGTTCTTCCTTTATGTCTGTACCAATCCTGGGCTGCACTGCAGGGTTGGGAAATGTTGTTTGTGTTGGAAGTGGTATCATTCAGAAGAGATGCAAAAACCCAGGTCTAGGCTGCTTGCGGTAACTAAGTATGCCATAATGCTTTCTGCGAACATAGGGATGTTCTTGAGTTTTCTTTCTAAATTTGTATTCTTTTATTCAACCATATTTTTCAAGTAATTTGAAGGCTGTATTTCTCCTTTTCTAAACAAAACTAGGATGGCATATAACTATAATGCCCTGTCCTATAACAGGACTGTTTCAGGAATGGATAAAAGTGGATCTTTTCAAAGAGATGCTATAAACTAAAATCTAAGTTTTTGTAAAATGAGTACAGTTAATATCTTCCCTATTTTATTGTCAGCACCTTTTAAATTATATTTTTTGTGATGTTGTCTGCAGAGCTTCCCCCCATATCAACATTTTAAATGTTTTCAAATTATGTAAGAAAACAAAACAAAAAAAGCACTGTATCAGACTCTCTCCATCTCTTGAGTATTTTTATCACTAGCTGTTCAAGTGTACACACAAAAACTTAGCAAACCATACATGTACCTGTATGTGTGTACACACACCCATATACATATACTTTACTTCCCTTTGACTGCTCTGAAAATGGTCAGAACAGGATCCTAATGCTCAAATCTTTCCCTGAATGTTTCCTTATGTTAGATCAGTTCCTTCTGAGTTCTCTGCTTGCCAATGCTAAATTTCTTGCCAGGGCAGTAGTCTATTTTTAACGTTTTGGGGGCTTATTCTTCGTTCCAAATCTAACAGGCATATTCTGTGGAGTGAAAGAGAGAAAGCTGACTGGGTGCAACTTACAAATCAGGATCATCAGGATTTGCAATTTGTGCGGAATCAAAGCCATGAATGAGAAAGACCAATTAGAATACTTAAAAGATCATTTGTCACTGCTTTAATCTTCATGTATTTTTTACTCATCATTTTCTTTGACTAAAATTATTAGAATCTTTGTCATATTCTTCATGTCAAGGCCAAATGGGAACAGTGGCGTTCATTTTCTATTTTTAATATTTTGGAGCATTTTAACATGTCATACTAGATTATAGGTAGTAGGTGACTGTTTTAAGTAGAGTTTTAGCTTGTGGCATATTCAGCATCATATCATCTCAATGTCATTTCTCTGACTAATTCCATATTTCATATACAAATGGAGACTAAGGGATTTGCTTCTGTTACTTAATAGCATTTGTTTAATTCAGAGATTAATATATCATCTTCCACCCTGAAACAGAGGCCCTCTGAAACATCAGACCCAAAAAATTGGACACGGCCTACTAGCCCAAAAAGAACATGCTGCCAATTATCTCCATGTTTATTTAAATATTTTGCTCTAAAGGAAGCAATCATTCCTTTATACTTCTTTAAATTTAGTATTGACATTTTTATTTTGGGAAAGGAGGTCTTTTTTTTTTAACATGGATACAGGAAAAGAAAACTCTCCAATAAAAATATTGTCTAAAAAGTTTGTTTTGTCTGCATGATTTACTAAATATGTACAATTTCAATTCACAGCGAAGGTAACAAAGATTTAAACAGCCAACATCACAAATGTCTCAAGTTCTAAAAAAAAAATTCACTGTGCACAGTTTAACAATTTAATTGAATAAAAACCAAAGCTAAGCCTTCAGTCTGAATCTTTTTTTATGATGGGCACAAGCCATGTATTTTCTTCATCTTTGTTACACGATGCATATTTCAGTGA
>NC_137787.1:90785416-90825416 GCF_963383645.1 Muscardinus avellanarius | reverse complement strand
GTGAGAAGCGCTTGCCACATTTATCACACTGATAGGGCTTCTCGCCCGAGTGTAGCCTCGAGTGCTCGATAAGGTGGTGCTTGTGTTTAAACGCTTTCTTACAAATCTGACACTGATGTGGTCTTTTTCCTGGGAGAAAGAACAAGATGACAGGGTGGTTAGTGTCTTTGCATGAAGTCTCTTTCCAAGAATGTCTGTACATGTGTCCAGACGCAGGCATAAGTATGTATGTCTGCTTATGTCTGAAAGATCAACACACCCGGGGCTAATCCAAGGAGCGTTAGGAAGATGCGCTTGCGTCTCATCATTTGGCTTTCTAATGCTTGCTGACGCCTTGCAGTTAGCAAACTAGAAGAACTTAGGAAGCTGCTGGAGGAAAGCTCTCAGAACGGAAGCTTTTAATTGCTAACTGTCTCATTAAGCATTTTGAAAACTGTCCTATGGAACAAGGCATTTCTAGTGATCTAGCGCATATTGTCACCAGGTAATTCTCTTCCGTACATTTTCAAAACAAGTACTTGTATAAAAGTGGGAAAGATGGCCTCATCGCCGGCACTGGCATTGATATCCTCTGCGTGTTACGTCATGAGTTAGTTGCTTTGCAAATGGGCCTTAGGTCTTACACAGGAGCGAACTGCCAAGTCAGAAAGGAGCAGAAACAGAGGAAAGAAGATGTTATGAATGTCTTATCAGTCATAGGATCCTAAGAATAAGAATTTGAGAAGAAACCATCTGAAAACACAAACTAGAAAGACATATGTCATGGAGACTGAACTAATTCCAAACAGTGTTTTCCCTGTAAAGTTTTCCATGAGATGTCTGCCACTTGTTGAGTGTTAAATACTCTTCAGCTAGAGAATGCTGTGTTTCCTTTGGCATCCCAGGCAGTTTCTAACCAGTGTTTGGAACTTAAAACCAGTGCCAAGCCTAAACACATCTGGTTGATTCCAGGCCACAAATAGCACTGGAATGCCTTCAACACCTTCCATAGCTGCCATACTTAAAAGTTTATTTCCAAAATAGAACTGACATAAAAAAAATTATCAGCCTGATGCTCCAGAGTTAAAGTCAGAAGTGTATCATGAGATTACTGTGGTATCATACATGAAGCTGTGTGCTTCTATTTCCCAATTCAAACTTGCATTTCAACAAATTAAATTAAAAAGCAGCGTGAGGAGATTTAATCCCATTTTTATTTGCTAAGTGTCATGTTATAAGATTAGGAACCCATTCCACACACTTCAGGTATTCAGTTATGTGGTGATATATAATCTCAATCAGTAATCAAATATCTTTAATAACGTTATTGAATTTCTCCGAGGCATGACACTATTTGGAAAATGCTGTAGACGGCTACATGTTGTTTCATTAATGGTCTTTATTTTACTGGAATGTCCAATATAAATGACTGATGTGGTAAGGCACATTTTTTAAGTAGGACAAAGTTATTTACCTGTAAAAGGTAGGCATCAGGATAATACTGGTTAGTAAGTACTAGAGATATTGGAAAGAAAAAAAATTTTACTAACTGAATGCAGCCAATAGTCTGAAGAAAACAAGTCTAACTCAAACCCCACAAGACCCATTCTTTAACTTTTGGAAAAGATGTTTGAATGAGGTAAATGGGATAACAGAGAGTTCCACTGGCTTGCCTGAAGTCTAGGGAGCATGTTTTTCCATATGACAAGACCATCATGGCGGGAAGGTAACTTAGCAGGAAGCAGTAGTATATTTGGGAAAAAAGAGATTCTTTTTTTCCTTGCCTTCCAGGGAACTTTGAGTTGCTGTGATATGAATTTAGTCTCCCCTGTTTGTACTTGTGCTTTTAAGAAAATAATACTGCTGGGCAGAAGGATAAGACGTTTGCAGCAGTAGCAATTCATATGTTGGGGCAGGATGGTACAATACTTAATAGGGAAAATCAGTTCTGGAATCTGATTGTCTGGGTTTAAATCCATCTTTCACAACTGGTTGTGGTGTAGTTTCAGCCATGTTAACTTCTTTGAGGATCAGGGTTCTGGTAGGTAAAGGAAGATCATTTGGGGACCTAACTTGTAGACTGGCTGTAAGGAGGAAAGGAGACAGTGTATGTAAAATGTTTAGTACAAGGACTTGATAGTAAGCACTCAGTTAATAAAAGATCACTTTATTCTTATTGATTAATACATACTCAATACTTTCTCAAGTTTAAGCAAGATTCATGCATCAGGGGAAGAGTACATGAAAGAATTAAATCTGAATGGAGAGAAAAGAAATTGTATATGAAAAATTAGTTGGTGCATTAATTGCAACAGGCGTGCATGGGCAAAACTAATATCCAGCAATTTCTTTTGGATATTAATGCCTCATCATCTCAGAAGCACAAAATGATCAACCAGTTAGGTCACTTCATGGAGAGAATATATGAATAATTTTGAATGAACATTACAGTTAATATGGCTTTCTTTTCTAAAGCAACAATCCACAGAGCAGTGTCTTGAGAGATATCATGCATTTGCCAGTAAGTACAGGTTTCATGGTCAGAAATGCTTGGGAGATGCCTGGTAAACCTGCAGTACATCTTATCAATATCTTATGATACAGGTAATCAGCATTCAGAGAAGTCATTCAATAAAAATATCATGGAATAGAAATATATTAATTCTGCGTTATGATTGATAACCTGAAAGAATAACATATTCAGCCATGATTCCATGCAAAGTACAGAATTTGGGAATGGGTGAGAGTTTTCACATGTATTATATATTAAATATTTTAATGCTTTCTATAAGTTTAAAAGTACTCAGTAAATTCAATTTAAATAGGAACCAACTGGAACACACATCTCCTTTTAACTTGTTTGGTTAGTTTACCTGATAAAAGTCAAGATGTCCTAGAATTATATTTCTACATAAGCAAGATTAATAAAAAAATCCAAATTGATACTTAGTGGATCAAAACTTTTTTAGGGTAACTTTCCCCCCCTAATATCTAGGTTGATATTCACCTGAGAGCTAGAATAACAATGTAAGTAAATAATGTATAAAAAATTTATGACATGAAGAAAATTACCCTGTAACTGATAAAAATTTGGTAATTTATTTAAAACTTAGACTTTACTCAAAAGTAGAAATATTTGTATTACTATTCTAACTAAAATGAGTCTAAAAGTAACAACTACATGGTCTCATCAGAAAAAGCATGCAACAGATGCTAGATTAAAATTTTAGAGAAATATAAATGAGTTCTGTGTGTGTGTGTGTGTGTGTGTGTGTGTGTGTGTGTGTGTGTAGTACTGGGGATTGAACCTATGGGCATTCTATATCTGACCTACACCCTCTAACCCCTTTTATTTTTTGTTTGAAAACAGGATCTACTAGGTTGCTGACAGTCTCACTAAGTTGCTGAGACTGTCTTCAAACCTGAGATCCTCCTGTCTCAGTCTCCCAAGTACTGGGATTACAGGTGTGCACCACCATACCCAGTTACAAATGAATTCTTCATTTTACCTAAGATTTTACTTTAAATTTGCTTAAAAGGACTTTTGGACTTTTTTTTTTTCTTCATAGTCCTTGTTTGTGACAGTTAATCCTATTGAAGTCAACATTTTCATAGAGTTTCTTTTCTCTGTCCCAGTCCAGGATCCCAAGAAAAGTAAGCAATCAATAAACCCACTGGTAAGAGAAATTAAGCATTATAACATTGGAAATATAAAATAAAATAAGTTGAGGCAAGGCATACAAGTCCCCAAAATAAGTGGCTCCTAATATCCTTAGTAATCTAAAAGATTCTGTAAGTTGAATTATAGACAGAGAGCCAGGCATGGCAGCACATGCTTATAACCCCAAGTTCTTGGGAGTACAGGGGAATTGTAGACTCAAGGGCAGCCTCAGCAAATAGTGAGACTCTGTAAACTTGCGAGATCCTGTTTCAAAATAAAAATAAAATAGGGTTGGGGTTTTAGCTCAGAGGTAGAATGCCCCTGGGTTTGATCTTTAGTAACACATAAGAAAAATTATAGACAGATGTAACAAACTTATATCTGTCTATAGTAATAAACAGACTTTATCAATGACATATTCATCATCAGCACATAATAATCAAATGAGAATTCAACTTAATATTCAAAACCTAGAATGTTTTAATCTCAAGACAATTCTCACAATTCCATCTTAGTCTATTTTGAAAACATTACTATTGAATGATATAAACAAAAAGCTTGTAGGGCCCAATTAGGATAGGAAAATGGACTAAATATATATAGAAAATTTATGAAGAACTTCAGTTGGATGGAATCTTAATACATTGACAGTAGGAATGTCATGAGTTGTTTTGGTCAAGAGACCAAAAAGTTAATACGTTGGAAACTGGACAAGCTGTAAAGCCAACAGAAGGACAGTTAATCACAGGTTTAGAGAAACCATTGGATGGCTACCATCCTGTTGCGAGGCATTGTTTCTAGGCAGCCAATCTCACACCTTAAAAGTCCAGAATATTTTACTTCTTAAAATAGCTTATTTTCCAGATTAATTAAGCATATTTGTGTTTGTCAACTTTTGGGTCTCTCACGTTCATACCTATGTGGCTTTTATTTTAGGAAGTAAATTTAATTTTAGGAAGTAAATATATTGGCTGGTTGTCCATGCAAATGCTAGGCCTCACTAAAATAAAAATTTTATACTCAGCATATAGTAAGTGATAGCGTATGCATATGGTCAAATAATAAAACCAATCAGAGAGGGAAAGATACCTTCTGTGAAGTGACTATATAGCTGAATAATAAAATACAAAATATATTTGAGGTTGACTAAAATGTTAAGGCCAATTTAGGCATGAAAATATCTTTACTCCTTAATTGCTTAAGTAAGGCTTGGTACTCAAAACATATGGTAAAATATAAATGTAGGAAAGTTTTGACAATTTAAGCAAATCATATACTACAAAAGCTGCCTGGATTTTTGCTCTTCAATTTGGTTGAAAGTATCATTAGTTGAACTTTTAAAGTAATAACAAGGGATATTACATTGTTGGAGAGAAAGAAAACTGGATCAGTGTAAGAACACTGGATCGGCAGTGGAGCACTGTTATTTATCAACTTCATGCTCTTCACAAATACTCTTGATATTTAATTGAGAGAACTTGTCCACCTTTCTCTCAACTCTCAACCTGATTTTGGCTACTTTTGCTGCCTTCGATACAGGTCCAATGAGGAATAAGAAATGATGATGAGTAAAAGTACATCCGAAGGATAGTTTTCAATGTCCAAAAAGGGCACCATATATGTAGGCAGAGAAAATATAATGGGAATCATTCACATTTCTTTTTCTTTTTGCCTCTTCCTCATATTCTCCCAAAAGTATTCACTTTAGGTTGATGTTTTCCTCCATGTTATAATGTTGGATGCTAGTGTTTCTGGTTTAAAGTGAGATGTTTTCCTACATTTTTTCCTTCTTTTTACCCATTCCAATATTTTGATTGAGATCTCACACACTCTCTTTTTTCATCCAGGGCTAGCATAGCACGCCAAATTTCTAGTGGAGAAGAACTGGAGATGGGTTGGGGACTGGGAGGAGATGCTGAGTTACTTTGTTGTTCAGGATGAGAAGGAAGGAGGGAAGGAGGGACCAGAGGTGGAGCTCCACCACAGAGCTGCAAATCAGATCTTGGACTGAGAGGAATAGTACTGTTTTATGTTATGGTATTCCATCTTTCTTTTTAAAAATTAACACTCTATTTTTTACTTCTAGGGAAGAAATAGGCTGCTGACTTGACAGTTCTTTCTAATTGTTCCTAGGTTGAAAATAAAAGTTTAGAAAGTTTTAGTCTCCCAAATATAGGTAGATTCAGTAGCTCATTTGATCTACTATTATTCTTTTTTGATACTAACATCTTTTAGTTGATTCAAAATATGGATCATTTATGGGACCCAAACAATAAAAATGAATAATAATTTTTAAAAACCCAAACTGGCTTTCTTGAAGTTTGGATGATGAAACCAACGCATCATTGACCAGATTTACTATTAGACGTTTACATGTGTAGGTTCACCACAGCTTATAAACTCTAAGGTATTTTTAAGGATTACCTTGTGTCATGCCATTTCATGGTACTGGCTATTTAAATGGTCCTTTGCCATGATTTGTAAATTTGTTTTACACATTAACTCGAAAGATATGAAGACAAGCACACTCATAAACATGTGAATGATCCAATAAACAGGCAACAAAAAGTCCTACTGAGCTCGGCAAAGGCATTATTTCTTCCTTGTTGAAGGTATCAGCATATGCTACATCTTATGTTGCACAAGTGTACTCATTAAATATTATGAAATGTACAGCAGGCCGGGAAGCTCTAACTAGCTAGTCAAAGTCACTCATACCTGTGTGTTCGTATTTATGCCGGAGAAGGGAACTGCTTTTCTGGAATGTCTTGTCACATAAGTCACAGGCATACATGCCACTCTCTGTCTTCTTGATCTTCTTTCGAGACAGACAGGAATCGGAGTCTGTCATGTCATCTAGGCCTGACATGTAGTCTTGTGCTCCATCAAGCAATTCTCCCTGTGATATAATCACACAGTTCAACACAGTCTTTTCTTTGTGTTTACACTAAACAACTTTGCATAGGCTGACACTTTTGAGAAACTCAAAAGTGCTTGCTATTAATCAATCTAGTCTTTTTAAAATTTATTTTCCCTGAACAAAATATATGAGGTCTCACATTTCAATAAAAATATAAACCTTCTCTGCCCTGGAAGGTAGAGCTTGGTGCTTTTTAAGGACAGAAAATGGTCAACTCTAATGATGGGTAAAACACAAATTTTTAAAAATCCTCGAATTTTTTTAATCCTATGAAATATCCAGAGTGAACATTTAACATCAGAATTTGTGTATTTTCCGGTATGCTTTACTTTAGAAATGATCAGTGGCTGTAGAAACCTCATTTTAATTGAATTTTATATTTAGGTACAAAATGTTATTATTATGCAATCTATTTAAATGTATGTCTACCAACTAAAAGCCTCAAGCTATATTTTTATATTTAATTTTCTAATTTGAAATAGGGAATATTAATAACACTTTTTATCAATGTTCTATCTATGTTAAAACAGCCTTCAGCATTGAGCAATAATGAATGTGGATCAGTAAATTATTAAATTTCTTGATATTTATTTTGTCTTGATCCAAAGGAGTGCAAACTTGCATGATAACATACATTTCCATTTGCTAGCCCACAGTTCAGTTTTCTTAGACTACGTTTGCACTAATTAATATTAGAGAAGATTAAGCAGGCTTAAATACATTTACAAAGAGGGCAGATGTACTGTAAATTGGAATACTAGAACAGCTGTTACAGAGGTGCATTGCCACTTATGCTCCTATTTTGCAAACAGGGATTATACTGCATAATGCTAAAACATACCTGCTTTCATATTTAAAGGCACATAAATCATTTACTAGTTTAAAGATCAGGTAAGAAGTCATGTTGAGTATACAAATATTTTTTAAAATACTCTTCAAATAAAGTACTCACTATAAAACAGAGTACATGTCAAAATTATGTATTACCTACAAGTTATGAACATCTTTTTTTTTCCCCCAGTAATGGATGGAACCCAGGTGCATTCTACCTCCGAGTTACACCCCCAGCCCTATTTTTTATTCTTTATTTTGAAACAGGGCCTCACTGAGTTGCAAAGGGCCTCACTAAGTGGCTGAGGCTGTCTGAGAATGGTGGTCCTCCTGTCTCAGCCTCCCAAATGCTGGGATTTCAAGTGTGCGCTACCATGCCCGGCTAAACATCTTTAGAAGCATGTGACTGTTATACGCTTTAACTTTTAATACTAGGTAAGTTCTACCAAGCATAAATGCACGTTTCTAAAAACAAGTGAGTCAATCTAAGTAAGTCTAAAATGTACGTATTTTACACCTTCATTTTTAAAGCAAATGAGCTTACAGAGTACAGTGTACCAATATTCTCATTTATTTTCTTCCTAACCCACACACAGTATTGGGTTTACATTTTAAAAGGTCTCTTCTATATTTTTATTTTTGCTAAGATTTTTTTCTACATGCATGCAATCTATATAAGTGTGTGTGTGTGTGTGTGTGTGTGTGTGTGTGTGTAGTGCTGGGGAGCGATCCTAGGAATTCACTCATGCTAGGCAAATGCTCTACCACTGAGCTACATTCTCAACCCAACTGTATAATTTTCATCCCTTTTTTAGAGCAAAAAGACATGACTCATTACCTGAAATCCTTGTTTCCTCTGGTACTTTCTCCTTTGCTGCATATCAGCAAAGGTAGCTGCTCCAGTTGGGTAGGTATAGGCCATATGTGGTAGAAAGCTCATCTGATCCAGTCCTGGGTATGGTCGTAGCCCAGGGATGCTGGTCTGGACAGGTGGCATGAAAGTGGCAGGGGGAAATGCGCTTTGCGGTGGAAGAGCTGTGTATAAAGGTTTGGCACTAAATGGGTTCATGCCGAACACTGGATTAGTGCTTTTGTTGTCCAGATTATTTGAATTTGCAAACTCCTTCTTGATAAAAGTCAAGTTCAGAGGCTCATCTGAGTTTTCAGATGATGAAGAAACACTGTTATGGTCTAAATTTATGCTACTAGCTTTTGTTTTGTTCTTTGTGGCTATAATACTTTTGGGTTCTTTCATTTGTTTTGGTAATGACAAGTCCAAAGGCTCAGCCTGGAGCTCCTCAGAAGAGAAGCTGTTTGGAGTGTATGAACTACTGTGGGAGTTTTTAGAAGATGTGGAGGAAAGATTTAAGGGAGAAGGAGTGTTACTCCTTGAGTGGTCCAATTTTTCAACTGGTTTAATATTGGTAAAATGGGAAGATTTTGTTAGCCTGAGAGGAGGATCACAATTCGTAACACTGTTGTGGAGTTCTGCTATAGATGGTGATGTTATGGAGTCCATAGGTTTTACAGGAGACCTGGGTAATAATGAGTCTTTTGTGGGAGGGTTGCTGTTGGGAGCTAACGGCTTGGAGTTCCTCTCCAGCGATGGTGACCTAGAATTGGAATACTGGTAGACTTTTCGTTGCTCAAACCATTCCTTCACAAATTCCTGAGGAAGGCCCACAGCAATGGAAATTTTCAGCAGTTCATCAGAGTTGGGCTCCATGTTCATAGCATAGTAGGCTTTGAGTACAGACATGTGGTCCTTGTATGGGTTGATGGGGCTTGTCAGTCCTTTCTCAGAAAGTACAGATGACAAGAGGAGGGCTTTATTATCAACAAAAACTCCACCTTTGTTGGGGACTATGTTCTCATGAGGCTGCAGGACTGCCTTGATCTCTTCATTCATTTTACAAAGGTAACGCTCATGCTGATGCAAAGGAATGGGGCCAGGGAAACTTTCTTTACAGAACTGGCATGAAAACGGAGTGGATATGTTGTGGTTCTCAATCATTTTGTCATCGGTGACCAAATCTATTAAAGTACGGAGCTTCTCTTTCTTTATGTTACTGATCTGTCTCCTCGAGTCAGTAGTCAAGCTCTGGAGGCAAGCTTTGGCTTCATTGACTTTTTCTAATGTATAGTCAATAATACTTTTAGTGGCACCATTATGACTCACTACTGGAAGCCCGACCGGTGGAATATTAGGAGACGTGACTCCTTGTTCCTCGGGTTGAGAGCATGGGTCCTTCATGTGATAACCTTTCAACTTTGAAATTTCTTCAGCCTTGCAGTCCATTTTTTGCCTGGAAACCGTATTGTCCACAATCTGTAGAACCTTTTGTACCTCACTTAAATTACTATTCATCGTGGGAAATCCAAGTAAAGGGGCTTCCATCCCTACACCTAAGTGCTGCATTGGACTCTGAGCAGACGGATGAACTCCTAAAGGGCTGGTGGCTCCGAGCCCACCGTTTATAAAGGGACTAGTGCCACTGAACCCGTGTGTGGCCATTAGAACTTTATAGTCATTGAAGTCTAGTGGTTCCGTTTTAATTTTAAGTAAGCCTGTCTGTTCAGACATACTGAGTGGTTTTCCATTCTCCAACTTGTTTCTGAGCTGAGTAATGGCTGAGTTAGTAGGAGAAGAAGAAACAGAATTAGGGGAAGAACCCGTCTTGATATTGTTTCTCATTCGGCCATTCACTGAGATTAAGCCAATACATTTTTTGCTGCTGATGTGCGAACTGTAGGAACCAGAATGGGAGAAGCGTTTCTTGCAGTTTGGGCACTCGTAAGGTTTTTCACCTAAAATGATAATTGAGATTAACATTACATTTCATTAATTAAGCAACAGTTGTAGTCATCTGCCAAGAAAGGAATCTGAGGAGCCAGAAGAAAGAAACACAGTGGGGGTACCTCTACATTCCAGGTGCTTAGATTAGAATTATATGACCATAGCTGTTTCTGGACTTTATCTACCCTGGGCAGACATAATTCAAGATGTCAGCAGTGGAAGGTGAAGGCTATCTATGCCTTTTTTAGCTAAGATCCCAAATCTTGTCTTCCCATCGGCAGCTTCCTATTTAAACAGTGTCAGATTAATGTGTGGTCAATAGCACAATAAAGATGTCACAGTATTTAAAGGGAAGTGTAGCTGTGGCTTTAATCAACTCTGTGGAGATTCCATTGATTCTACCAATCCAACTAGTTCTTTGAATAGCATCCAATTTGGTAATAAAATGCTTGGCAGAGCTATCAAACTAGTTATAAAGAAGAAATCTCAGTGGTGGCATACTGTTCTCTGATACACAGCTCTCAGGAATTGGGGAACATTTGTCATACGCAAGCTGTTATCCAAAATTCTTCACCTTTTTCTTTCATGTTTAGGTATCAAAGTTGAATATCCTTCATAATATGCCAGCTGAGTTTCTTCAGGTTAAAAATATTAAATCTAGAGAGAGGGTTTAAAGGACAAAGAGAAGCCCCGAGATTTGGTAATAAGTCAAAGATTTTGCAATTTCTAGAAAGAATGGACATCCCTCTTCTTTATGTAAGGCAGTGTTATTGGCTGTACCCTAAGTCTCATGAAGGGACACAGAGCTTATGAAATAAATGGGTAGCTCAAAAAAGTTGCAGACAGGACTGCACATTTTAAGCCATCTTTAAGAACTTCTATAATCAAACAGAATGCCGAAGGAAGCAGGAGCCCCTCCACCACTCACCGCTGTGAATTCGCAGGTGCTCTTTTAGGTGGTGCTTATACTTGAAGGCTTTGCCGCACTCTGTGCACTTGAACTTGCGATTACCTGCTCCTTGGGTTAGCATTTGGTGCTAGAAAAGAAGAAAGACTGACATCAGTTTTGCGCAGGAAGAACAAAGAAAATTTGTTACAAATATTTTTAAAAGGCCTCTATTTTTCAGGCAGGCCAAAAGGTTCGAGTGCATGCTTATTTATCTGCCGGGTCTTTCAGGGTTGCAATAAAAGAGATAATGTTGGTAATAAAATTGGAACAAATAAAAAAAAGTGCCTTCACATGCTCATCCAAATACTTCCTTACAATTACTCCTGTTGTCTCTCTTCCAAAATGTTTCTTTGACCCTTGAGATGAGAAAGTGTAATTGTTAAGATGTTTTTTGTGGTTTTTTAATTTTTTTTTTGTGTGTGTGTGTGTATGTGTGTGTGTTTACTGCAGGTTCTAAAAGTTTCCCAGCTAGAATGCAACAATTCTGTCAAGGAAAAAAAAAAGTTTCTGGAAAATTCTGAATAGTCTAGGAAAAAATGAACCTCACATACTTGTATGAAATTTTATAAAAATTTTTTCAGCTTCAGTTTACAGTATATCTTATATTGAAGCAACCTGGAATTTAAAGAAGAGCAAAAAAAAAAAAAAAAAAATCCCAAACTCGCAAACAAGGAAAACCTTGACCTCAAATATTTTGTTACATGGAAAGCATGTTTAAATATTCTATTCATTGTGCTAGGAGCACATGTAAACCCTGTTTTCCTGAGGTGCCGCCTATCAGATTTGATTCGCTTACATTTGATAATGTAAGATAAAACGTCTTGGGTGATAGTTGCTTGAGCAGTTTTATCACAGGGCAGTCGAAAAGACTTCAACGACATTTCTTTTTTCCTTTTAG
This sequence comes from Muscardinus avellanarius, assembly GCF_963383645.1. NCBI lineage: Eukaryota > Metazoa > Chordata > Mammalia > Rodentia > Gliridae > Muscardinus > Muscardinus avellanarius. The sequence goes on along the minus strand of NC_137787.1, from coordinate 90,813,381 downwards.
GTAGTGTGCAAGGGAGTAGGGACCAAAAGGGGAAAAAAAAAGTTTTCTCAAAAGGCAAGTTAAAAGCGCTAAAGATGTAATCAAACACAGCTGACCTTTTTTGAACAAGAGGGGAAAAAGCAGTGTGACTTAGAATTCTGAAAAAAAAAAAAAAAATACAGTCATCTACTCTGGATGCTCAAGGTAGGAGGTCAGCTTTTTTCAAGCAGCAATGACACAAAAGCCTTTTGCAAAAAGACAGCTCAGAAACGGTATGACAACTGCTAGGGTGTGCTGAATCTTCCCACATTCCTAGTGAGACAGATGGTGTTACATGGGACACAGGGAGGTTTGTTCAAACAGCAGCAACCTTCAAAGATCAAGCGGAGCCCAGCCCGCCGAGCGCCATTGAGGGACCAGCGCTCATATGTTGCTGAGTTGCATAAACAAACAGCAACAGCTGCTTTGTCTCCCCCACAGCCCTCAGAGGACTACTATAAACTTTAGTTGTGCCACTGTTAATATGATACAATCATTTTAATTTACTAATTGTAAATGCCATGAGCAAATGAGGGGACTTTTCAACACCAAAGCTACCATTCATAATGCGCCAACACAATCACACTTCTGCATGTGAAATTTAAAGCAGTTATGCTAGATAAATATCTAGGCCTGTTTTTTTTTTTTCCTAGAGTTTTTGTGCATAGAAGCAACGGAAGATAGACTGCTTGTTACATAAGTATAACCATGCAAGCATATTTTAAAATAATTGATCCTTGAAAAACATTCAGGTGGCAAGCCCAATCAGATATAAATGAAATGATTTAGATGAGCAATTCTGTTAGAAGAGTAAAATTCCATAATGTAGTATTATCATTGTTGTTTGATCGTGTTTGCTTATTCCTATTTTTCTTACTCAAAGAAAATAAAGCACATGAGGGAAAATAGGAGTTTTATATAGAGTATCATGTTTAATCATTTTTAAAACAGATATGGTATCAAGGCGTATACAGGGCAATTCCAGATCTGTGGGGCCAGTTATTATGACTTATGACACACCATTTCTGTTACCATCCGAACACATCATCATATCAATTTGCAGAGTCAATCCTCCCAGGAGGACCGAAAGAGCAGTTTTGCTGGAACATTTAAGGGATGCTGTGAATCAATCCTATTCAATCATTTTAAAGATTTAAGAAGCTATGCCTACCTGTTCAAGGCAGAGTTCTTATTTTTAGACAAGCAAGCCAAAAGAAGTAGAGAAATTTCAACATTTAGCTGCAGATGTGCATATCAAGAGGGGCTCATTTAAAAGTACATCCAATGTTTTAATACAAACCTGATTTATTATATCTATACTATGTGCCTTTTTATTTTCTTTAAAATAATTAGGTTTCATAAACTAGTAGCAGCTTGCAGAAATATTCTTTCTGAAGCATCACATGACAAATAAAAGAAATATACACTTCTTTTACTATGACTTAGATCTTGTGTGAAAGAAATTCTAGGAAAAGTAGGTGAAAAATGGAATTAAAATTGCTGAGATGTTTAATAATGTATAATTAAAATGCTACAATTTCATTCACTTTTTGTGGAACATAAAAATGAAACTAAAGTCAAGTTAAAGTGCAAATAAAATTTCTAAATTAGAAATTAACACACTCATTCGATCGTGAACATAAGACTATTAAATCATATTAGAAGAGACCATCAAAAAATCATTTAGACCTCAATTAAAGCTATTACCATTAAAAGATCTGCATCTTCAAAATGCCATGAAAAATTAATAATGATTGCCAATCAAAGCAATATCGTTTCTCTACGGGGTTATTATAGAAAGAAATCATTTAAAACCAACCCCCCACCTGATCTGTCCCAGGCTTGTGTGTCACCATATGCCGCTCGAGCTGGGTACGGTAGGCAAACGTGTAGCTACAAAGAGGGCAGGAAAAGTTCTCCTCATTCTTCTCGTGGCGGTACTTGATGTGCTCCTTCAGTGATGTCAAGCGCTTGTAGCCCCGGTCGCAGTAGGGGCAGGTCAGCAGTTGGGCAAAAGCATCTGGAGTTCCAGGTGGCAGGTCTGTAGCCGAGAGACAAGAGAGAGAGAAGCGGGCCAAAAGGTCAGTAAATCAATGGCAGCTAATGGGCTGACTGCCCGGGATGGTATGACAGGAATCGCTGCAATCTGCTACACCAGAGTGCCATCATCGCACCCGGTCCCCTCGCACACCAGTCCCCTCGCACACCCAGGACTGACTTGTCGGAATCAGCTCACACTGTGTTCCAAAATTAATTAATTACTTGAGTGGTTTTTTTTTTTTTGGGGGGGGTGGTTTAAACAGCTGATAAACGAGGAAATTCCCTTTAGGTGACTGACAGCGCCTATGAGACCTTTACCCACACATTACTCAGGAACTCACAGGCCAAGGAGCTTTTCAGGTGTCAGGAGAGAAGAACAAAAGGTGAGGGTCAGTGTTACTAAACTTTTTTTTTCCCCCTTCCAAAGTAAAATATTTCAGAAAGATAGGAATACATTTAGATATTTTTATCTCCTAGAAATGGGCTCTAATTGTTCTTGTTCTTTATTGGATGTACAAATGACACAAATTTGCTGACAAAAAAATTTCACAATACCCTAAAATTACAGTTCTAATCTTTGCTCATGAAATTCCATGCCTCTGCAGCTGTTCTTCAAATTTTAAGGTAAACACCCAGGCATGTAGTGCATTTGTAATTGTAACAGCTGCAGAGGTCAGTGTAGTGGCTAAAAATGAATTACAGCCTCACCATTTTCTTCTTGCCCATTGGCCTCTGGCGTGCCAAGGCGAGACAGCTCCTCAGGGGCTTCTGGGTAAATAATGGCTGTGTCGCTGCGCTGAAGGTACTCCTCAATGCTCACTGCATGGCTGTCGCGTTCCTCCAGTTTTCTTTTGGCAAAGTATTCCTCAAAGTCTGACGTGCAATTTGCATTCTTAACTGAAATCACAAAAGGAAAAGAAATGTCTTTTCAGGGTCTTCTTCCCCAGAGCCCAAAGAAGTCCATCTACATCGCTGTTAGTACCAAATGCTGACTTGCAAGAAGGCCACAGATATTGTTTCTAATAAGTGCAGAAGATGACCAAATATTAATCAGATGCTTCTTCTTAAAATATATGCCCAAAAGAGAATTCTTTGCTTTAAGTTAAATAAGTACACTTTACTTTCTCTTTTTAGAATACTAGTCTGCATAATTTAGGGGAAAATGAAAGAAAATTCAAGATGTGTTTAGTAAAAATTTAAAAATCGAAGTTGTTTTTCTCCCAAAGATATCGTATGAGCCATATACATGAGATAACAAAAGCTCAAAGCTACTTTAATGGTCTATATACAACTACAACTTCCTTTTCTTTTAAGAAAAGTATATTCAATTTTTTATTATCCACTAAACATCCCTAACCACACATCTATCCAGTTGCTAAATATAAGCTTTTAGCCCTCTACCTCTGAACAACACAGCCGGTCAGGACTCCATGGTCTGAGACAGATGTGAAAGCACAGATATTCCTAGAGAGATAATACTGTGACTTTGTTAAGAAAAATCACATAAACCACGCGTGGTGGCGCACACTTGTAATCCCAGCATTTGGGAGGCTGAGACAGGAGGCTCACGGTTCGCAGACAGCCTTAGTTACTTAAGTGAGGTCCTTTGCAACTCAGTGAGGCCCTGTTTCAAAATAAAGTTTAAAAAATAGGGCTGGAGGTGTAGCTCAGAGGTAAAATGCCCCTGGGGTTCCATTCCCTGATACCGAAAAAAACAAAAAAGGAAAGAAAGATCATATGTGATAGTTTACCTTTCCCTATAATTTGAATCTTTAGCTCAGTTATTTTAAAGATGCGGAAAATAAAATTAAGCTCACAGCTGATAGAAATAAAATAAAAATAACAGAGGGAGTTAAGAAACTGGCAATACTGCTGTGTGATTTTGATATGATTTTAACTTTTGCAATTATGACTCTATTCCCATGAAATGTATTAGAGTTGTAAACCAATTTTAGCAACTGGTGTCACACCACATTGTATATTTGAAACTTCTAGATGTATTTCTGAAATTAGTATGACTTAAATATCCTAAATAACTTTTTTATGGATAAGATAGATTTGGCAGAGCTGTTATTTTTTATCATTGGTAGGTGAAAAAAGTGTGTTGCTACAATAAGTGATGAAATCCTATGATCATAGTCTTGGAGAGCAGTTCACCTTGGTTCCACTAGATTCTTCACCTTACTTTCTCTGCCATGATAATATTACCATATTTGCCATACTAATTCTCCTTGGCAAGTGTGGCAGGGTGATGTTTGAGCAAACAAGTCAATTTTTTATTGCTCAATTGTTATAAATTTGTGGATTTTAGATGTGAAAAGAACAGGCAGTGGAGCCTCCTACTAATTCAACATGCATGTATTGAGTGCCTAGTATGTGATAGGCATTGCATATTGCTCTCACAATCAAAGAACAGATTCAGTCTCATCCTTTGGAGGCCACAAGAAAAATCAATAAAATTGCCGGGCATGGTGGCCCACACTTGTAATCCCAGGATTTGGGAGGCTGAGACTGGAGGATCATGGTTCACTGACAGGCTCAGCTACTTAGTGAGGCTTTCCACAGTTAGTGAAACCCTATTTCACTAAATAAAGAATAAAAAATAGGGCAAGGGGTGTAGCTCGGAGGTCGAATACCCCTGGGTTCCATCCCCAGACCCGCAAAAAAAAAAAAATCAATATAACTGATATTATCTTAAAAATAAATACATTATTACTCCAAACTTGAACAGCTGTTATGAAAGAAAGTTGCATAGTTGTATAAAGAGAAGTAATAGCTGGGTGTGGTGGTGCACCCTTGTAATCTCAACATTTGGGAGGCTGAGACAGGAGGATCTCGGTTCGAGAACAGCCTCTGCTACTTAGCAAGGCCCTTTGCAACTCAGTGAGGCCCTGTTTCAAAATAAAGAATAAAAAATAGGGCTGGAGGTATAGCTCAGAGGTAGAATGTCCCTGGGTTCCATCCTCAGTACCGCTAAAAAAAAAAAAAGGAAAAAGTGACAAAGAAGCCGGGCTTGGTGATGCGCACCTGTAATCCAAACACTTGAGAGATGGAGACAGGATGATTGCAGGTTTGAGGCCAGCCTCATCAACTTAACAAGGTTCTTAGCAACTTAGGGAGAACCTGCTTCAAAACAAAATGTAAAAAGGGCTGTAGATGCAGCTTAGAGATATAATGCCCCTGGGTTCAATCTGCAATACCATAAATAAATAAATAAATAAATAAATAAATAAATAATAAAAAGAAAGAAAGAAATAATAGAAAGCCCTAATGGGGTCTAGAAGGTTGGAAAGCTCTAGTGGAGGGTGCATGATGTTAACTCATGTTACAGCATGTGCAAGCTTGTGGTGAAATGCACATTTCAGGATCTGAAAGGGCAGTACTGGAGTGCAAAGGGAAAGCAGAGCCTCAAAATGGAAGGACAGTGAGGTGAGCAGGAATCACACCATGTGGCAGGAGTAGCCTTATTAGGATTTGGGTTTGTTCTAGGAGAAATGGGAAGCCACTGAAGGGTCCTAAGCAAGGAAGATGGTTAAATGAAACGATGGCTTTTTGAAAATTTTTTTTTAATTCAAAATTTAACCCTAACCTACATAGCTCTGTTTCTTTTATTTTATTTTACTTTCCTTTATTGAGACAAGGTCTCTCTTAACTGCCCACTCTGATCTCAAACTTGAGCTTCTCAATAGCCAGGCATATACCACTGCCTTCCCTCCCGTGATTATTTTCATTTTTAAATGACTACTCAGCCTTGGTATGATGGCCCATGCTTACAATCCAAGTACTTGGGAGGCTGAGACAAGAGGATTGCAGGTTTGAAACCAGCTCTGTAACTTAGCTAGACCCTATTTTGAAATAAAAAAAGGATGGGGGTGTAACCCAGATAGAATACCCTGGTTTCAATGCCCAGCCCTCCTTCCTACACATGCATACCCACAAGTGCACACACGAAAAACAACTCTATGATGAAGATTGGGGAAAGAGTAAATTAGATAATGGGGGACCTGTAAGGAGGCTCCTGCCGTACACCAGGTGAGAGTGGCTGATGCACATGATAGGACATAGCTGGATTTCAGAGGTAATTAAGAAGTAAATTCCTTAAGACCTGGGAAGGGATTTGACTTGTCAGAGTGAGAGATGCTAAAATACCTCCCTCAGGTTGAAGCTTTCCAAATCTGATGGATGGCTGGTGACATCCACCAAAGCAGGGCATATTAGAATTCTAAAATGTCTTCAAACTATGGACACATACTTGACATCAAATAAAAGAAAAATGAGGAGAATTGAATTTACTTTGTGGACTATGAAAGGAAGTGTTAAGAATCTCGAACGCTACAATTTCAAACTTTTGTCTTGTATGATTCCCACTTCTGTTAAGTTTAACAAGAACAGCAGTGTGATTCCAAGACCTGTATTTCCCTCAAAAATAGACTTGGAATGTCAGCAGTGGATTAGAAGATTTTACCTTGAAATTTTGCTTAAATCGTTCTCTTAACTGGATTTAGTAGAAGAATGGGGACCTTAGTTAAGATCTCTTTTCTACTGCTGTGTTCACAATGCCATGGATGCTTTCCAAGGGATACTTATTTGGTGGCGATAGTGATGATGTCATTCCACTTGCATCACTGGGTCCCTGGGGAGTGTGCAGGAACTGCCAACTTGCACAAACTATTTGTGCATTGTTTTGGGTCATCAAAATAACTTCAGATCAACCAAAAATCAACCTTTGCTTTTAGTGACGAGAAAAAATAAGGGGGGAAATGGTGGATACAAGCTGACTGTCTTGAACAACTTGACAGATTTTTACCAGTAAGAGGATTCTTTTTTAGTACTAACACAGTAGAAAGTTATGTAACAGCTCTCTTTTGAACTCATACCTACTAGAGTGTTGTCCAATGTTTAAAACATAATTTTTAAAAGTTTTTTGAGAGCATTGTCCCAATTGATGACCTTAGTGTAACCCACGAAGCATGGTGGATGGATATACACTTAATAGCCTAATTTTATCTTGATATTTCAGCAACTATTTGAGTTATCTGGCTATCTTTGCATGAATTTTCATTTGCATATGAATGTTTCCATCAGAAATGTAATCAAATGCAAATTCAATTGGATTTGCATTAATAGCCTTTGGGCTTAAAAGGGAGAAAAATTCTGATTTTTCTGGATAGGCAAACTAAACTACATCTAGATATACTCTGGTGTTTGGAGAGGCAATTCAATTGCTAGATCAAATTTTGCCATGCTAGATTTCTACATCAAGTGAAATGGGGACAAAAGGCATCAAATCACAAGCTTTCTTTAAGGATCATCTTTGATCATCTTCGTATCCTAAGCATTGAGCATACATCCTAGAAATTAGTAGGCTCTCAAGAATCATTTATGGAATGAATATGGAATAAATTATGTTTTTAACACTAATCTTGGTGTAAAAATCATCTAATAAAATAAAAATCATCTAATAAAAGAATGCTTAATATAAGATACCTATCAGTTGGGCTAGAGACTTTAGAACTTTAGCTTAACTGGAAATTCACGCAATTGTAGAACAATGTGATAAACTATGTACTGGTGATCATAAAATACTTGCAAGAGTTAGAAAGGGCTCACGTTAATATTCAAAAGGGGATTCATGAAGAAGATGCTACTTAATGATTTCAGACTACTTGTTCTGCTAGGGTACGCTATTGACTACATACCTCTTGTATCTGCAGCCACTTAAGTGAATTAGAGTTGAGCTTTCTGTGAGCTAGGTATAGCCACCATGAATATAATATAGATTTTTCACTGGGTTCTTTTTTTTTTTTTTTTTTTTTTACTATGGATACTAGTAACATATGGTCTTTCCGCCCAGATCTATAACATTTTCCTTTGCCCAGAAGCAGCTCTCCACTCCCCTATTCCAAATTTTGTGGTACCCAAGGGAGCTGCTAAGTCATAGTATGATCCTACTCCCCTAGCCACAGTCAATTATGGGCACCTTAAGTGTGCCAATCTTAGCCCTCATCCCTCAAACTACTGATTAGTCCAGGGGTGGCCAACAGATCCAGTTAAATTCAGCGAATCCCTTCTTTACAATTTTAGGACTTTGTTTCAGAAACAGTATCAAGACTTTTTTTTTCTTCAAGTGACTGCAGAGTATATATTTGATGTAGAATGAAAGGAATTAATTGGTATTTTCCAAGTGGAAAAGGAAGATTTATGAGAAAAGCATAAGGCACACAAGCAGAAAAGCAGGCAAGAGGGCACATCCCAACAGTTCACTTCTAGCCCTGTTTGTTTCTGAGGCCAACTTGTCCTTCCAGTGGCTTGATTGTCAACCCGCAGATTTTGTGAGCCAGAAAACTTTTGTACTTGAAGCTCTGTTGTGCTTTAGTCCATGAACATTAAAATCACACTCTTGTAATACTAGAAGAAATGATCGGATTAAATTATGGTTACTTTCACAATTGCTAGGAAGAATGAAATTCTGATTGTATTTGGAAATTTGCCTTTCTTTTTTTTACAAAGATTTTGTAATACTGTGTAGTGGACACAGGAATGAGGTAGAAAGCTTGCTAGAAAGTAATAGAATTCCCCACTGCATTTTTCTAGTATAAAATCAACCTCATTTTTGTTCTTTCTGTAATCCTCTTCATTCCCTGGTCTCCTTGGAAGAACTGCCAAGACACACTGACAAAGGATATTTGCATGGTATTAATCATCAAACCATAACAGAAAAATTCACAAGAAACCTCAAGTAATTCCTTCCCATACCTTCTCCAGAGATTTTGCATTTAGGCCTAAAATTTGCCCTCAATGTCTTGCAAATATCTCAAACTTCTCTACGGCTAGGTAAACTTTTCTTTATCCAAAAAAAAAGAGAACTTCATTAATTTAAAATGCTGGTATGGCCATATATATTTTAATATTGTTAGGTAAATATCTAGGTCCATTTAAGTCAGGAAAGTCTCAATTTCCTTAGAAAAATGTTGGTCACTCTTACTAGTGTTTCTTATTAATGACACTTTCATGAATATCTTTGTGTCTATTTTAGATATATACTGATATTTCTATACAGATAATGTTGTATATCAGTATGGGCTGATTTAAAAATTATTGCCTAAAAACAAAAAACAAGCAATGTTTACAGAAGTCTAATGTAAGAGAAATACTGATTGGTTTTAACTTATAATTTTTTTGGATATTTTTTCACAGATACTTAAATGTGTTTTTTATTGTTTACAGATAGTTAAATTATAATTCAGCTTTCATACTTATTATTCTCCTTATTAGTTTCCCTATGCCATCATTTATTTTTTTTATTTGTAACAAGCACATGTTTACATAGGAAGGCAGGTACTCTAATATCATTGGCTTTGTATTTGCATATTTTCAAATTTCACTAAAAATTGAAGAAATATATTTGCAGATTATTTTTAAAGTTTTAACAAATATATTTTAAAAGTTATAATAAATATAATATGATATAAAGAGAATAATAATTTTGGAAAATAAAATTTTGAGGGTCCAGAGTAGCCATAGCAGGTATGTGTAAAAAACTGAATGAAATAATTTATCCACCACTTTGTTTATTACTGTCTGTCAAGAGCTATCAGGGGCCGGGAGTGTGGTTGGGAAGAGGTTTTGATCATTTTCTGATAATTTTTATTTTTTTTTACTAATTCTTTGATGCTCATATTTAGAGATATATACAAAAATGCTTGTGATTATAGAATATACAGACATAAAACGTGTGTATAGTGGGACATTATATATGCTTCTACTATGTCATGTAGAAATGAAGTATTTCTCATATAAAATATGCCCTCACCTCACTATGTGAATGCAAAGGGCTCTGTAAGAAGCAATCATAAATCTAGGTAACTATGTTCAACACTTTTTTTTGTGTGTGTGGTGCTGGGGATTGAACCCAGGGGCATTCTACCTCTGAGCTACACTCCCAGACCAATTTCTTTTTATTCTTTATTTTTGAAACAGAGTCTCACTAAGTTGCGGAGAGCCTCACTAAGTAGCTGAGGCTGGTCGCGAACCTGGATCCTCCTGTCTCAGCCTCCCAAGTACAGGGATTACAAGCCTGTGCCACCATGCCTGGCTATTCATCACATTTTTTAAAGCAGTCTTTTTTATTAGCCACATCATGGATGATAAGTCATAGAAAATTAATTTCGTCATTTGTATTAAAGTTTTTAGTTTAAAGAAGGACATACTCAGCATTTGTTGAGGTATATAAATTCTCACAGCTACTTTGTTTAAAGTTGACTAATTAAAAATATAAGCATCTCATCATTAAAAATGCATGTGTGCATTTTTGCTGAAGGCTTCCAAAATACATATTGGCACTAGATATCGAAAAGCAACCATGAGGGAAGAGGATGATCTTTTTCTCATCACACAGCTACATGGCAGGTTCACAGAGCCTCCGACTGGTACAGAGGCATGTATAAAGCCAGGGAAGAGTCGTCAAGAGCAACAGAAAAGTTTTCTTCTCCTGCTGGGAATTAGTGCAGCATCTTGGCCAGTCTCACCACCCCTGCTTCTGATATGGGTTTTTCTGGGGACACAGGTTCAGATGCCAATAAGACTTGCCCATGCATAGGAGCTTTAGGAGAGCGAGAGGTGAAGAATAAACAGGGGTGGGAATCTGTAGTAGTGTGCGAGATCAAACACCTCCCTCAACAGCAGGAAGCAGCTCAATCAGGGACAGTGTCTAATTTTAAAGTTAGATTTTATATTAGTAGATTGTAAATATTAAGATGTAGGGACTATTAACCATAGACACTTTTTGATTGCTATATGTCAATACAGAATGATAGAGTCATGACTGAAAAAAAAAAAAACTCCCAAGTTAGAAAACATGAACTCATAATTCCTATTACTATACAATCTAAAAATTTAGACTTGGTATACTACCAAAAAGACACTCAGATGATTTTATTCTATTTGTGTGTGTGTGTGTGTGTATGTGTGTGTGTGTGTGGTACTGAGGGTGGAGCCCAGGGACTTTCTACCTCTGGGCTATATTCCTGGACCTATTTTATATTTTATTTGGAAACAGGGTCTCACTAAGTTGCTTAGAGCCTCTCACTAAGTAGCTGAGGCTGGCTTCGAACCTGTGTGATCCTCCTGTCTCAGCCTCCTAAGCGCAGGGATTATAAGCGTGCACCACCATGCCTGGAAGATTTTATTCTATTTTAAAAGGGATTCAGGAAGTAAGGCGGTTCTGCCGAGGAACGTAGTGGTCTTTTCTGTTTTTATAGAGAGGCACATAACAGTCAGTGGTTTGCCCTGGGACAGTCAATAGTTTTTAAAATGTGATCTTCTGAATAGCAGCATCAGTATTATCTGGGAATTTGTTTAAAATTAAAATTCTTGGAGTCCATTCCAAAGTCAATAATTTGTGTTTTAATAGGCCTTTCAGAAAATTCTGACTGCATCCCATTTAGGAACTACTACTTTAGGAATTCAATCCTTTGCCTCCTGTGGCTAAATAAGACATGGTTTTGAGGAACAGCATGGAATTACTTTCATGTCAGGTAGCTTTCCTGACTATCTCAACCCAAGCTCAAGCCATTTTTCTTCACTTACTGAATGCCATGGGCAAACCTCAGTCATGGAATGCACTGCTTCTTATTTTTAATCTTTCACTTATGTATCTGTAAACTGAAAAGAGGCACAGATCATGTCCTATTCAGCTTTGTGTTGCCATGGCCAGCACAGTACCTGAGATACAGCCATTGAAGGATTAGACTGGGCCTTGGACTCCGCGTTTTGGCTCACTCTATATTTTGAACCTCAATTTCCTCATCTGTAAAGTGATCCAGTATGTGCCTCGTGGAGTATTCCTAAAGATCTAGAATTTTATAATCCCAGTGAACTAATTGCCCCAATCAATTTGCTTTTTATTCATTCGCTAAACTCAGATAATTTAATCTACATTCTTTTCAATTATAAACTCAAGACAACACAAAGATTAAGAAAAAATATTTTGGAGGCGCCTGGAAACCACAGGCGACATTGCAAAGAAAATAGTGCTTATTAAATGTGTTGAATGAATGAAGGAGGAACTCAAGAAGCTTGGAAGATTCGTTATTTCTTGTGGGAGCTCTTGCTGCGAAGTAGAGATAGCTGCTCCTAATCGCAGACAAAGCTAATAAAACCACAGCGCTCATTAGCCAGGAAGTGAACGGGCTCTTCTTGGTGTATACTGATTATGGACTGAACATGACCCATTCCAGCCTAACCTAACAATTGCTACTTCTGCTTTCCTCCTCTTTCTTTTTTTTATATTTTTAACATGTAAGAAATTTATTTAAAAGTTAAAAATGACGATGACCATGACAGATAATCTGACTGGATGACAAAACTCTTCCAACCTATGAAAATGTGACAGATACAAACAAGAAGAAAATGATACACTTTGTAATACTAGGCTTCATCCTAAATAGGTAATAATTGAATTATCTGATCTTGTATGATTAAGTACTAATTGGATTATCTGATCTCGTACACATCTATGCTACTCTTCCTGAGAAATACCTAATGATCAAACTTGTGTGGCTTCGATCCAATAAGAAAGCGAGCTAATTTAAAAGTTTTCATTTAAATTCTGCATAAGAGGAGCCGGGCGTGGTGGTGCACGCTGTAATCCCAGCATTCAGGAGGCTGAGACCAGAGGATCGTGGTTCGCCGACAGCCTCAGCTACTTAGTGAGGCCCTCTGCAACTCAGTGGGACCCGGTTTCAAAATAAAGAATAAAAAATAGGGCAAGGGGTGTAGCTTGGAGGTTGAATTCCCCTGGGTTCCATCCCCAGACCCACACACACAATAAAAAAAGTCTGCTTAAGAGTAATGCAAGGAATTTAATTTATTAAGCCAAGAGGGTGCAAAAACTTTCTTACTTCTTCACCTACATACTACATCTTTTTCCCCCTACCTGCTTAATTTCGTCCTCCTACATGGGTTCCACTTCTTTGGATTAAATGAAACTGTGCCACCCCCTGATAATACTTTATTCCTCACTAACTTTTCCTACAGAGTCCTTGACTGCATTTGTCTTGACACTCAGAGCAAAAGGATGAGTCAACCTACCCCTCAGTACACATCAGTGTTATCTGTTTCATCAATTAACTCATGATTGACTTATTCATTAGTTCAACCAACACCCTATTTATCAACCACCAACGGTTTATGAGCCACTGTAACTACTAGGGGGAATATGGAGAAAAGCAAACGTAAACTCTGCTCTCAAAGGGCCTCTACTCTTTATGTTTACATTATTTTACATTTAGATATAATCATAATATTTTTAAGTTCCAAGTTGTCCATTTTCATCATCGAGTTTTAGAACACTGACTATAAATCTCAAGTAAGATGACACCTGTTCCGTAACTGTTTCCCCAAGTAGTCATTGCTATCATTCTGGGAAACTTCCTCCCTCAAAAGGCAGTCTATGCAGAATCCTGTCTTAGTGTGTGTGTGTATGTGTGTGTGTGTGTGTGTGTGTGTGTGTGTAGTATCAGGGATTTAACCCAGAGGCATTCTACCTCTGAGCTATACTCCAAGCCCTATTTAATTTTTAATTTGAAACAGGGCCTCGTTAAGTTTTCTTGGTTGGTCTCAAACCTGCAATCCTAGTCTCAGCCTCCCAGGTATTGATATGACAGGTTCGTACCACACACCTGGCTACAGTGTTTTGGCTTTCTGTAGTCCAATGAGCATGGATGGCTGTGGCTTGGTATTGGTACCTTGGACAACTTCATTTCTCATAACCAAATCCAGGACCTTTCCTCTCAGATTTTCCCTTTCCCCCATCATTTAATTTCTCATTCCCTTGAAACAAGCACTTCCTGTGATAACCAGGCTCTAACAACCTTTGAGTCCATTTCACCTGTACTGTGTTCTTGCCGCAGTTTACTTTAGACTTTGAAATAATTTCCATCCCTGCACCTTACACATACCATTCTTGCCAAAGTAAGATCTTAATTTCTCTACTCTCAGAGTATGAAAAATCGCAAAGGGACTTAACTAATTGTATAATTTAACTTCAGGCTGTGTTTTCAAAACAGGATAGTCTTTGCTGATGATGACTGAATCACCACACAGTGTCCATAGCAATTGTTGTAAATTTCCACTCCTCAAGATTCAAACCCTACCCTATTCCCTTTATGCTAACTGATGATATTTTCTTCTGCCTATTGCAAAGAGTACAAACTATATGGAATACATTCCCAGGAGTACCCTAAATTCAACCAAATTCTTGCTACCATTTTTTGCCCATTATTGTAGGTACTATCTAAAGTTATTTCCTCACACTCTTGACAGCCTACTTCATCTTTCACCCATGTCTTTTAATATTTTCAGTCTTTCTCTTTCTTTCTTTTCCACTAAGGCATATTCAGAAAGCAAAGCCAGGCATGGTGGCACATGCCTGTACTCCCAGCATTCCTGAGGCTGAGACAGGAGGGTCGCAGTTTGCAGACAGCCTCAGCTACTTAGTGAGGCCCTCTGCAACTTAGTGAGATCCTGTTGCAAAATAAAGAATAAAAAATAGGGCATAGGGTATAGCTCAGAGGCCGAATGCCCCTGGATTCCACCCCCAGACCTGCAAAAAAAAAAAAAAAAAAAAAAAAAAAAAAAAAAAAAAAAGAAAGCTGTTGTCCTAAAGAAAACTTTCCCTGAATTTCGCCATCTTCTTAAGACATCTTTTGTCCAGTCTCCAATATTTGACCTAACACTCCCCCAGAAAACACCTGCAATACTAAACACTTTGCATTTGAACCTACATAGCTTGTTGTAATAAGTACCTAAGTCCATACATAGACAATTATAATCAATAACAGTGATTTCTTTCTCTCTTTTTCTTTCTCCTTCTCCTTCTCCTTCCCCTCCTCCTCCTCCACCTCTTCCTCCTCCTCCTCCTCCTCCTTCTTTTTTGCAGTACCTTCTTCTTCGCAGTACTGGGGATCAAATCCAGGGGCATTCTATTCTACCTGCAAGCTACATCCCAAGTCCATATTTTTCATATTTTTATTCTTTTTTTTTTTTTTTTTTTTGGTGGTACTGGGGATGGAACCCTTCTACCTCCAGGCTATACTCCCAGACATATTTTATATTTTATTTGGAAACAGGGTCCTTTAAGCCAGCAAGGCTGGCTTTAAACCTGTGCAATACTCCTGTCTGTACCTCCCAAGTGCTGGGATTACAAGCGTGCACCACCACACCCAGCATATTTTTATTTTTTATTTTGAAACAGGATCTCACTAAGTTGTAGAGGGCCTCAATAAATAGCCTAGGCTGGCTGCAAACCTGCAATCTTCCTGTCTCAGCCTCCCAAGTGCTGAGATTTAAGCGTGCACCACCATTCTGGGCTCAGTTAGTGATTTTTGTCTTAATATTCTATTAAACATTGTACATATTTTTATTCATCCATCATTATTTTATTCATCCAGTTTAATATGAGAACTTAATAAAGTGACTATTCTTTGCTCACTTCATCTTTTAAGATGCTTAACAAAATGCCTTGCACTTAGTAGGGTCTCAATAAGCGACTACTTTTTTGAAGATCTAATGAAGCTATAATTATTTATTTGTGGATTTTATCTCCCTGTCATTAAGCTTTCTTCTGCCCATGGCACCATAAAATTTTATATTCTTTCAGAACAGAAAATATGTCTTCTATTTCCTTGAAGTTCTCTTCTTTTCTTTTTTTTCTGTAATGAGGATAGAATCCAAGCTACACCCTCAGCCATTTTTATTTTTCATTTGAAACATAGCTCACTAAATTGCTGAGGCTGGCTTTGAACCTGTGATCCTCCAGTCTCAGCCTCCCAAGTACTGGGATGACAGTTGTGTGCTACCATGCCCAATCTTTCCTTGAAGTTTTTTTTTTTTTTTAACAAAATAAAACAAACAAACAATGAAAACAACCAACTAATTCTGCACATAAGTAACACTCTAAAAAGGAATGGGTGTAGGTATTTATGGGTGTTAACAAGGGAAAAATGTTTCCTATTTGTTTATTGATGTTCTGAGTAAGAATAAAAAAGATGTGATTCCTTAAGGTAGTCAGTTATCAAAGGAAACATCTTTAATGGCTTTCATCATTATTATACACAAATATCATAAGTACTACTAAATCCTTTTCTTCTATAATTAATTTAAGGATGCTAGTTAAAGATGAGATGAGATAGGCGACACATTAGATAGATGCAGGTGGTTATTGATAGCTTTTATAACTATTACTTCCTAACTTTCTCATTTTAGCCTCAAATGCAGCAGCAGAAGAGTGGAAAGAATTTGTCTACCTTGTCAGTGTAGTTTTCCAGATTATCAAAGGAACTTAAGTAGCAAAGGCTCTCAAAATCATCCGCTTAATCCTTTCATTATAAATTTGCAAAATACTTTGTCTACTACAGAAGTTAAAGTGGAATGATTTACAAAGCATTTGTTTTTTAAGAAATAAAAATAGTTTATAGCTTAAGGCTTACTTGTAAATAGAAACAAATAAACAGGCAAAGCAGGGTCAACAACTATCCTAGTTATATTCTGTACCAGGTGCTTTAAATATGGCAGAGCATTCAATCCCTGCCCTGAAGCCATATATATATATAATTATTTTCACTTTACTGGTGCAGAAATTAAGGCTTTTACTGATTACATACTAGTATATTCATGTAACTAGTAATAGGTAGTTAAAAAATTCAAATGTATGTTTTGGTGATGCCAGAATCTGGAACATTACAAAATAACACACAGAATAACATATAAGATAAATAATATAAAATATATAAAATATTTTACATATGAGATCTAATCTCATCTTATTCTTATAATGTTAGAGGCATGTTTAATGACTATATCTGGGGTCTACATAGTTAAATTTCAGACAAGAAATTCCTTGTGTCACATAAGATTAAGATCTGAGGACTTAAATTGGCCTTTTCGAATTTCTGGAAGTAAGGTGCATTTTTTTTCTCCCAACAAAGGAGGCAAAGACACAGGTGGTTATTAATAGCATTTTATAACTAGAGTACTATGTTGTATGAGTAAATATAACTTTCACACATTCAAAAAAGAAAACATCAGGGGCCTTTTTGGGTCTTGATGTGCACATGGAACTGCCTTAATGCTAATGATCACCACACACCTAAGATAGTTCCTTGTTACTACTAGCACATAAGCAAACTCATTTTTGTAACACTCTTAAATCTTTCCATTTTTACAGTCTTCTTAGAAAACAGTTTTTTTTCCACACACATTTTAGCTAATGATTTCATTCTAAATTTGAACCCTATTAGTATCTGGAAGAAACAGGGTTCTTTGTATGCAGGTATTCTTTGTCTTACCCATCAACGCATTACCATTTTCTTTCTTTTTAAAAACATTAAAACTAATGAAATTATGGAACGGAGAAAGCTTAATACAAACCATGATTTGCAATGCTTTTTGTTGATATAAATCCATTTTGCTGTTCTGTTAATCTAACTTTATTGTAAAAAGAAAATACCAATATTCTGAGGGCTGTTTTTCTTTGCCTTTAACAAGTTAATTTTAGGGACTTAATTCTAGTTTCACTCTCTAAAGATACTGACTCAGTCCTTTACTTAGCTAATGTTTTGGCATACTGTGGCTTTTTAAATTTTTTAGTCAATTTGTTCTCTACCAAATGTTCATTCATTCATTCATTCATTCACTCTTGCATCTTACCAGTCATAAAGCCATCATGTCTGTTCACTGCCTTAGTGAATACTTTGAGGCAAATGGTATAGACTTTTTGTTAAAGTCAGCGTTTTTGGTCATTTACTGATATCAAAATTTATTTAATTACCTCAACAATCCTATGAAACATATATCATGTTATTCTGCCCCCCCCCTTCAACTGAAGAAAGCTCTTATCTTCATGAAGTTAACTAGGTGAAATAGTTGCAAATCACATGAAGAGGAAGAATTCAACAAAGTAAACATCATGTTGTGCACATTAGGGCTCTGGAATAGGGAGCCATTGATGTAGTTCGAGGTGCTCACAGATGGCCACATTAAGGAAAAGTTAGCCTGTCCTGAGAAAGAGAAGGGAGGGGTGAGAATTCGAATGAGTAGAAGAAAGGGGGTGAGAAACAGTAGGCTCCAAAGAGATTTCATGGTCAGAGATTCAGAGGTTGGTTGAAATGTGATTCTTTTTTTTATTTCACCAAGTAGTTTTCTCAGATTAGAATATAACACTGTTAGTATGAAATTGGGTGGCACATAATACTGGACTAACAAATGTTGGCTTTGTCCTCTAGGCACTTAAGGACCAATTAGAGGTTCTAAGAAAGGAACTGGACATTGAGTTAAAGGAGTTCGGAAGGATGAGGACTGACTACATAGAGGGCATGAAGGTTTCAGAACAGTCAATTGTAAGATTTTCTAGCTTGGGAATCTACAATGAGAGATCAAATGGTCTGACTGGAGCTGGGTATGGTGGTCCATGCCTGCAATTCCAGTTCTTGGGAGGCTGAGACAAAAGGATCATAGGTTTGAGAGTAGCCTCCACAATGTAGTGAGACTCTCGGCAAATGAACAAGACCCTGTTTCCAAACAAAAAATATAAAAGGGCTGAGGGTATAGCTCAGAGGTAGAAGGCCCCTAATTTGATTCCCAGTAAAACATACATATACACACACACACACACACAAAAAAAAACCATGATTGGAGCATGTGTCAAAAATATATCAACCTCAAAATATGAAAGGGAGGTTCAAGTGCTGTTTTCTCTTATTCATTCCCCTATTTCTTCAAAATCACTTTTAGTTTTTAGCCCATCCCAGGATTTGTGGTGATAAAGTCATCAAACCACCAGGTTCATTGCATGAGGATATTATTACATTTTGGGATGGCCACAAAAGAAGGTCAACCAATAGCTGTATTTTTTTCCAGTGCTGGAATGGAATCCATGGCTTTGTGCTTGCTAAGCAGGTACTCTACCATTGAACTACATCTCTCCCCCCAACAGCTGGATCTTGAACTTGGGAAGAGAGAATGAGATGGCCCATCAAGAAGTAATTCCAACTAGAAAAGAGATGCATTATTTCAGTTCATGTTTAGCATTCAAAAAGATGCCCAGGGTAAGAAGTGGCTGGGAAGAAATACATATTTATGCTCCTAAAGGGCAGACCTATAACTTAGGGGTCACTAGTAAATTTCTAATTACCAATTCCAGTGTATTCTTTCAACATTCTTTCAAGTGTAGTTATTTGAAGCTTTTAATTGAGTTGCCCTTTCTCACCTTAATGCAATTCTCTTTCTTAAGTTTATGAATGTTTATGTTTTTATCTCTCCTTATAATCTTTTTTACTTAAATTATTTTGATTTTTCTCCATACAACCCAGGAGCCCTGGCTTCAACTTTCTACTTGCTTCAATAACTATACTTTCGGTCATAAATCCCATAGTCCTATGATGTTAAATATCATCTAAATTTATTTGTATGATTCTCAAATTTATACCTTTAGCCCTAACTTCTTGGGTTTCAATTCCTCATTTCCAATGAGCATTCCCATATTTCCGTGTGTGTGTTGTGTGTGTGTGTGTGTGTGTGTGTGTGTGTGTGTGTGTGTGTGTGTGACTTTTATAAGAAAATGCTTATGTTTAAAGCCTGGTTCAAGATCTTCTCAAAATTGAATCCTTCTAATGATTTAAAAATAGCAAATAACTGCTATATTTCTTGAAGTCACTTTAGCTCCATCACCCTAATCAGTTATTAAGAACTTGTGTTGCTAGTTTCCCTACTGTTTCCATCACAGGACATGATTTCTCTCACTTCACACCTTAAAAACTACAATAGCTTCCAGTTGGTCTCTGGAGTCTGGCTTTCTCCCACAGGCTTGATGGTGGTGTACTATGACCCAAACTACTTTCTTTTCTGATGTTTTATATTCTCCAACAGAGGGCTTCAACTTGAATGCCTAGCTTTATTTTTCATAAATTGCCCCCAGGACCCTTTAATTCAGCCATACCCATTACTCTTCTCTGAATAGTTTGGCTCACAAACTTCTGCTAGCAAGCCATTCTTCACTCTTCCATGACTATTGAAATTATACTTGTTCAAATTCTATCTCCTTCATAAAACCTTATATAAATACCAACCCCACAGGGTATCCTATTTTTGTAATTCAAGTAATTATGGTTTCTACCAATTTTTGCATACTTATCATATTTTCACTTATTGTTCATTATTTTTCATGAATATTGGTATCATTTTTTAAATTAAATAATAACCATGCCTTAGCCTTCTTGGCCCATCTTCCCCCATACATGCATACAGTGGTGAATATATTGAAGATTCTCCATGAACACTTATTGATTTATTTATTGACTGAATACATATGAACCATAAGGAACAGAAAGTATTATGAGAAAAGGAGGTCTTAAAACCTGGTGAAAGAATGTTCAAGATTGATTTTTAAACCTTCTGGATAGGAACAACTTTTATTAACCTCACTTTAGATTTTAGGTATATACAAAGGCTGGTAAATTGTCCCTTTGTGGGATAAATTTTCTTTTGTGACACTTTAAATGGTTACTAAGGTAATAAAAATCAGCATTTATTTATGCTTAAAGCTAAATTTTAACAAATCTTTAAAAGGAACATTAGACTATTTCTGACCCTCTGATTTGTAACATTATAGAAATTATCTAATTCATGATATCTCTTAATTATTATATTGTTATATAAAGTTATTTGTTTTTGTTTTTGGTTTTACATGTCCTAAGTACCCAGGCAACACAGGATATTAAAATTAAAATATTCATAGCAAGCAGCTAGTTTTACAGGTGTAGAAACTGAGTTCCAAGGAAAGTAACTACTTACTTGCCCAAGGTCATAATCTACTTGTTGCCAAAGGTGTGTCTAGAAATTAAGACTATTGGTTCCTACTTCTATGTTTTTTTCTATAATAATGTGCAATTTCAGTTTTTATACCTTGAATCGACATTATTCAAATAAATATGACAATAGTTCTTAATTATTGCTCTTATTTTACACCCAAGAAAGTGAATTAGTGCCTTTTAAGTTATTAATAAGCGTATTCTAAATAGAAACACAGCATGAACAGTTTATTATGTGGACCAGCATAAGGGAGATAGGAATAACAACTTAATTATTTACATTTCTGAAACTTCACAGAACTGCAAGATTTTTTCATTAGTGGGTTGAGTGGAAATAGTTACGTGATTTTTTTGTTTTGTTTTGGAAGGTAATTTTATACTGGGCAGTATGCTAATATTTGCAATGGTAGTGTGGAGGATTGTTTCAAACACTGAAAAATAATTAGTCTCATCCGGGAAAAGAGAGATAAACAGTGAGTCAATGTAAATTTGTGCTGGTGACATGAGGATGTGAGAGAAGATGCCCTTTAGTTTTTGGGAAAGCAAAAGGAATGTCACAATTGTCCTTAACTTCTGCTCTGTAGCAGCAGAGTAAAACAATCACCATTTACTGCCTTCCCACTGTAACTTTTGGCCTTATTAAAAATAAGTTAAACTGTCAATTTTTCGCTAAACCTTCTGCCTAGAAAACATGACTCAGAGGGGCTAGCCGATGCAGAGAACCAAAAGTGAAGAAAGAATGTAAAAAGAACTCCAATGATTAATTTTTGTGAGGAATGTTCATAGAAATTTGGGTTTCTGGAAAAAAAAACACCTTTTATAATCTATGTTACACTGTATCATTTGAATTCTCAGTGACCGCTACCAAGTGGTGGCTGGTTGAGGCATATCATATTATAATTTAGAAATTATTTTTGCAATCTTTTAAAGTAAAAATGCCTACTAGAAATTCATTCAACTCATGCTGGGAAAAGGATCCATTTATATAGTTCAATTAATCCCGAGCTTCAGAAGCAAATTAGGGGCATAAGAATGAAACACATATTTGCTTTCTAAAATACCAAAATGTAGAAAATTCAGATTTGAAACAAAACCAGCAATTAATAAGTCTGACTTATTTGTCAAGTAGTGGAGATACAAATGGGCGGGTCAGCATTTCTTTCTCAGACTCACTAAATCCCCTGATGCTAGGTCTACGCGATCTCAGTGTGGGACACAATGCTCACCTGTACCATTGTTAACTGCGGTCTGGATCGTGGCTTCTGGCCCCATAGTGTCGTAGTCTTCCTTCATTTCTTCTGTGGGGAAAAATTATCTTTAGCATTTGAGAGCTGTAGAAAGGCTCACTATGCTAAGCATGCCAAGCACAGGAACAAGGAAGATTCTTTTAAAGGAAACAGAAAAGGCTTGTTGTAAACCTCTAAACAATAGCTTTGTTCATGCAATTGAATGAATCCAATAGTGCTAGCTGCACAAGAACTTATTTACTTTAAGCATTACTGCAAGCTGTGAAAAACAGAGGTGCTTATTTGGAGCAAACGAAGGGCTTTTCTTCTGGTGGCAGTTCTAGTGACAAACAGGGGGAAGATATTATTTTTTCAATAAGAGTCAAAAGCAACTAAGTATTTGTACTTAGGAAGAGGCACGCTGGCTGCTATGCCTCTGCTAACTCTGGATGCCTAGTGGCAAGTCAGAGTTTCTCATTTTATTTTCATGTTTTTCTTTCCCTTTGGGGAAGCTGTGATGATGCTAATCTAGGCAAGCACACTTTTTAAAAGCCCTAATTCTGTATATCAAGACTTGGGATGCCTAGTTTACAGAACAAACATCCCAGAGGTATCAAAAGATACCTATTTCACTGTTTTATATACACTTCTAAAACATATCTTCTTTATTCTTTCCCCAGTCTCTCATAAACCCCCTCTCCTCCTACCATTTATGCCTCTGTAGGTAATCATAGTCATTTTGTGAGAACAAATACACAGATATAACAACAGCTCCATGCTCTGATCAAGATGAACATATTTAACACCGAAGTTGAAGACTCATAAATGATTAAAGGCCATTTTTAAAAATGGTAATCTTTCCAAATAACGGAGAGTTTGAAAAATGGGGAAATTCTTGAATATCTCTGCCTACCTACCAGATCACAGAATCTGTGAGAAGGCAGAATAGGACAGCTGCCAGTTTAAAAAAAAAAATCCTTCAATTAAACCTTAACTTTAAACATAGTAGTTTTACGATGACGATACTAATGAGAACCAAACATGATCCAGAATGAGTTTCTTTCTGTGATAATCATTTTACTTAAAACAAGAAAAAGTTTCTAAAACTTTATAAATAAGACTCTGAGTCCCCAGATTTATCCTGATTGCTTTTGGCTTATTACATCCTAGACTACTTCGATAGGAGTACAGGGTCTAGAAAGTGTGACACTAAAAATAAGATATATTCTAAAAGCAGCGTCCTACAGTATATCTGTTTATAGGATCAGAACTAAATCATCATTGTCCTCTTGAGGTAAAATATACAAATATACGTTAGATGCTTATTTAATGCAACTGCACAAAATAGATGATTTGGATGCTCCTTGTATAAGCTGTACGACCACTTTAAATTCACTCCTGACTCCGGACTTCTCTTTTATTCAGAGAATATTTTCACAGGGACATTTTGCATAAAACATTTAGAAGTTCAATAGATAGCAATACTGTGTTGTCAATTGTAATAATTGATCGTTTGAAAGCCTCCCTCTTCTGATATTCTTTTTATCAGTATGTGCAAGGAATTAAATTGAGGTATTTCTGAGAAGTTCAGTACTGGATATAAATATAGCTTTTGTGTCTTTCTTCCTCACATCTCATGTGATTTCTGGTAGCCAGAGTCACAAGAATCATAAGTTTTCCATCTGAGAGCACATCAAGTCACCGAGGGGAAAACAGTTAACAGCCCTTTTTTTTTTTTTTTTGCATAATAGTGGCAATGTTCAAGATTTCTGCTGCACTTCCTTCCTCATTGTCATTTTCTTATGTAAAAGTACAAAGAAGTTACAGTAGGTGGTTGCTTCCCAAGTTTATAAAGGCTGATGTACAAATGAGTGGTCGACCCTTTTAAGTTGACACTTGTAAACTGCACGCCGCAGCATTATTTAGCTCTCATTCTCTTGGACCAAAGTTTGTGCAACTGAGAAACAGATCTTTCAGAGATCTGGGATGAGATGGTGTCACTTTGACCTAGGATGCATTTTGCTTCAATTTACTGGCATCAACCTTGTTCTTTTACAAATATCAAGCGGAATTTACTAAAATGAGAAACTAAACCTTTTCAGGCATTTATTTGGAATATCATGTATATGCTTGTGTAGTTAGGTGCCACGCAAACTCATATTCAGAAGGACATAATGATGTATAGTTTAGGAATATCTCCTCTGATGTCCTGGCTGTCTTTCTGCCTCATGTCTGAGCTTAAACATTTTCCAAGACACCTCTGACTCAGCATACTGTGTCTAAAACCACATAGTGCATTTATTTTTAAAACACTTGTAAAAGTTTGTATTTTCCAGTCACCCTTGGGATGAAGGTTTGTAACAATAAAGAGCACTTTCTTCCGTAAGATGAAGAATCCTTGAACAAGCAGAAAAAGGCCGAGATACAGGTGATTTATTGAAGTCTGTGTCAATGATACTGATGTCATGGTTTCCAGCACACTGTGTCCACTCCATTGTGGACGAAAGAATGTCAAGGACAATTCTAAACACAAAACTTTGATTGTGCTGGAACCGGAAAGGCACAGTAAGAACTCCACTGCGCTCTTCAGTTCAAAACCTGCATCCTGCAGACAAACTACAGAGCGCATGGGAGAAAGAGCAGAAGAGAGGGGGCTTATCTCACAGTAAAGCTATGTGCTGAGGTATGGCGCTAGACAGCCAGGCACCGGGGATAAAACACTACTAAATAAAACAGCACCAGAATTAGAATTATTGTCTATATTGTGTTTTGAACAATAAATAAGAAAATATTTTATCAGAAGAAAAATGTGTTATCTGAGAGTCAGGATAAACAATGAGTACCTTTTAAGACCAATTTCTTTTCATTAGACATCAAGGCACCACATCAGAGCACTTTTAGAACAATAAAAAAAGAACAATAAATCATTACTAATCATTAGGACTAGACAGGTAATAGCTGGGTAACTTTCTTGGTCCAAATAGCCAAACGAGATTAGAGATTTACATTTTATTTAATTATTGTGACTCCAGAATGCTAGTTTATTAACCATAAAGGTAAGAGCAAAGAGCAGCCTGTTCATTTGTATCACAGGCACCATTAACTACAGGTGATCACAGAGTCTACAAGGCATTTGTATGTATTTTTTTTTCTTGTATATTAAAATGTTTAGAATTATGTTCCATGACCAACACAAAAAGCTGCCGTGATTCTAAACTGCCACGTCCTGACATTGCTCTTTGGGCTGTTTTGCAACTACTGATCTTAATTTTTTAAATTAAACTTTTTTTTTTTTTAGAAGTTTGGGGCTGTACATTTGTTATATCATTATTAATTATTCCTTTAAGGGTAGAAATTCTAGTAATTGGTCCTTACCCTTGATTTCTAGATATTAAAATTTAAAGCATCAGAACATTCATTCTTATAGCCCTGCATATCTAGTTCATTAACAAATATGAATAGCTAACACCAGCTCATTTAAATAGTATGTCTTACATGAGTTCTCGCCACACTCTGTTTCTGTCACACTGCTCCCAAGAATCATTGGCTCTTATTATACATGTAAATGGCTATCATAAAAATAAAAATTTCATTTAAGATTGTTAATGACTTCTGCAGCAGTCAGACTTCCTTTAATGATCATCCTCTGCCCCTAATTAAACGTATTTATCTTTCAAGCATCTTTGGCTGAGTTCTCCCTCATAGTTGAAAATCTAAAACCTTAAGTCTTAATGGATGTAACGATAAATGTTTATGTGTGGGATTGCTGAGATTCGAGAAACCTTCAGCGAAAGCAAAATTGGAAACAGAAAGAGTACAAAACTTGGCACAGTATGTTAGGAAAACGAAAAACAAATACACTACGCTTAAACTGCCATGGGTCTTTTTTTTTTCCCCTTCACATTTGATTTTCTTTAGTAGTGGAAATACTTTTATTATCCTTCCTCCAGTATACCAAATAATTTCTCTGCCTGTGTTCAGTGTTTGGTAGTCTGCAGCATCACAATAACAGGTAGACTTCTTCCCAACCACCTCGTTATTTATGAAAATGGTGCTGTTATTTATATTGTCAGAAAAAAAAGTGGGGTAAATCATGATATCTCTTACTGGGATCTTGGAATAGAGATTAAGGAGATACAAGATTTCAATTAGAGGGGACATTTAAAGAAAAATCCACCTCAGGCCATTTTACCACATGAAGATGAGCAATTCATTGGAGTAAGATTTACTGAAGATAAATATGTTTTGTTGAAGATATTATGCCTCAGTGACACTTTGTCACAAGTGGCTTTTAGACCAAGCCATTTTCATATGCACAGTAGCATCTAAAGTTTTAGTTTGAACATAATTTATCTTATTTTTCTTATAGTTGGCCTTGGACCACTTTTAATTCCCTCAAGAGTCCCACCAAACAGCAGGAATCATTATCAAGTACTTAGCTGCTAAGTAATAAAAAAGCTACCTGACCAGGTAAAAGTGTGAAATCACATTCACACTTAACAAAAGGTAATGATTAGATGGTTGAATTACAATAGGAGGTGTCAGACAGATGCTGAAACTATACTCAACTGGCAGTAATTTGATTTGAAATGATACGTGATTTCTATTACTACTACTACTACTACTACCACTACTACTACTACTACTACTACACATACACATATATATGAGTTTTGTGTTTGCTTTCATTTTCTGTCATGAAAGTATAAATCTTGATCATGTTATATAATTTGCACGTTGCAAATGTTGTACAAATACTTCATGTTATGTGTTGAAAATTTAGTTCATATTGGACTTGCCTCAAAACTGAAATATAATCCCTTCCTAAAATGTAAATGCTGTAATGTGATAACATTACTATCACTTCATAATCTGTCACCAGCTTTGGTATCTCTATTCTGCGAGGGCAGTGGGAAGAAATATTTTAATTATTTTGGCTGGAGACATTCAGCTGGTAGTACAGATTAGTTGCAAATGGCATATGAAGGGGCCGATTGTTTTAAACACTTACCTGGACCATCTACAGAGGCTTGAAGCATCTCACTGCTGTGCCAGGTATGTTCCACTCCACCCTCCCTTATCTCATCTTCCTCTTCCTCTCTTGGCAACAGAGCTTGGCTCACGTGTGGGGAGGACTCATGGTTGGGCACGCTAACTGGACTCGTCTCCTGGTCCAAAGGATTAGCAAGACCGTCATCCTCAGCAATATGAAGCTTGTCCTCCTCATCAGTCTCAGAACCTGTGTCCACTACATTGTCATAGTTCACCACTGTAGAAGAAACAGAAAACACACACTCACTAAACACCCCGTTGAAAAATATCAGTCGCTCCAAATTGTTTAGTTAAATGGAAAATAATTAATATTTTCATAACTGAATTACTCAAGCATGTCAGGAAAATATAATTAATATCCTTCATGTTTTAGCACTTTTATTCTTTTCAATTATAGCTGGGTGCTCTTTCTGAGTTTAAACATTTTTTTTTTCACCAGAAAAGCTGGGAAATTTTACAGAGTGACAGAAGCATCCACACTCAAAATATGTCCACGACGCATATGTAAAGAGATGCGCTGCAGATTCACTTTCAACACTTCACAGAAACTTACAAAACAGATCTACAATGGACAATTTTATTAGCTCAGTGACATGGCGTGTTTACTATATAATGTTGTACTATAAATACAAGATGACTTCACTATATTAACTGTGATCTTATTCCTAGAAATAGTATACACATGCATACACAAACACACCTCCCCCAGAATGTCCATCTACTTAGCCCAATACACAAAACACGTCCACAAACCTGCTCAATA
>NC_137787.1:90777916-90782916 GCF_963383645.1 Muscardinus avellanarius | reverse complement strand
TTAATGGCATAGTTTACCTTGTTTCTGCACAGAGGCAGCTTGATTTTATATAATAACCAATGTATGCTAGTTTTAAATGAGGGTCATTGGGCAGAATATATCCGATCAACATCTGTTTTTGAACTCCAGATACATACTTTTTCAGTCAGCATTCAAAAGCATAGAAGCTCCCAGACACCTTAGCAAGTTCTAGTGGAGCCTTATATTAGGTCAAATAAAGGACCCCTAACGTGGGTCTCAACAAAGTTTTATACATGTGTTTAAAAACAGGCGGTTACTTCAAAACCACAAAGAAGTGGGAGCCCAAAGAATTCCTTTCTGCAATTCAATAAACAAGAGGAAAGATGTACTGTTTGCTGGCTCAAAATAGACACTAATTTTACATCTGTCTCTGAGGCACAGCAAAAAGCCAACTAAAGAGCAGTAATAAATGTCCAAAAACAGCATCAGTATCCAAAACTCTCACAGTAATCTTCAGAGGAATTAATTACAATTCTGTGTAACAGTTGCATTGGCAAAATGCACCCATAATTATATACAGGTACTGTACTGTATTACAGGGAAATTTGCCATGTGATACCATGTTTACATGATAATTGATGGATAAGATAAAACTATTTGCATATGAAGTGCATATGAATTATTGGCATGGCTCACCATTTTATGTGGAATCATATTAAAGTTTCATTTTCTCTAAAACTGTATGTGTAATATGGGGTTACCAAAGGGTATAAAGCTGATACTTAAATGTGCTTTATAGCAAATGGGCCTGGAAAGATATATCTGAATATGTATTACTAAGAAACCTATATTTAAAAGGCTGCATAGTTGATCTATAATAAGCATTATTTTCACTTCACCAGATTACATTATATTACATCCTCTCTATTCTCCCTTCCAAGTAAACAATACTCTAAATTGTATCACTATGACAATTAATTTTATAGTCATATGCAAACAAATAATGGTTTCTCCTTATTGTCTGCAGCTATAACTTTTATTTTCAGATTTTTGTATTCTGGTGACATGTAATAGAACAATAGCAAATGTGACATTTTTATAATATCCATACCTGCTGGAAAATTCCAGCATTTGCAAAAATGGCCTATTATAGCATTTAAACATTGCTGATAATTAGCTTGACATTTGAAATATCAGAACTGTTGTTTTGAAGATGCCCTATACAATGTTACCTAACTAACCTCTTTTCCTACTTCCCTGCTTTCTCTATATTACTCTGTCAGTTACAGTACAAATAAGGTATCAGTAGCTAATGGATGAACATGCAAAAGAACCAATGTGAAGGGGCAATACTTCATCTTCACCAGAAGCAGAAGTTATATTGATGTAAAGGAAAATTACATATGCAGATTATAGACAGTTAATTGTTAATAAGGCGGTCAACAACGATTTCCTATAACTCCACTCAAGTTAAGTGCGCCAATAAGTCTCCTGATGCCATCATCAAGCATTTATTAAACAGCTACAACGTGGTAAATCTGGAAGATGTGAGAAGGTGCTATTCTTTTTTTTTTTTTTTTTTTGGTGGTACTGGGGTTCCTGGAAGCCCTTCTACCTCTGGGCTACACTCCCAGACCTACCTTTTTACATTATTATTTGGAAACAGGGTCTCCTAAACCAGTGTGCATGGCTGGCTTCGAACCTGCGCGATCCTCCTGTTTCTGCCTCCCAAGTGCGGGAATTACAAGCGTGCGCCACCACGCCCGGCAGAAGGTGCTATTCTTACTTCAGGAAGCTTACAGTTTATTTGGAGGAACAGACTCATAAACGGCAGAGAGACACCTGAAGTCAGCTCCTGCCGTGTGGTGAAGGAGGGAATGCCTGCAGCGAAGGCAAATGACTTGTCAACGGCTGTTCAACCAGTGGGCAGCAAAGCCAGAGCGATAGCACAAATTCCCAGGGGAGAATGTGATCTTAGCTTAAACGCACAAGTTCAGAGCAAAGGAATGGAAATCCCTGGGACGTTTTTGGATATTTTCATGCCATAAAATGGAGATTGTTGCTTAATTTTAAATTGTTTTGATGATTGTTACTTTCATGGATCCCCTTAATTTGAGTTATAGAAGCCTACCAATTTGATCAATTACTAGAATCTAACAATACACCCATGTTTCCTACAATAGTTTGGAAACAATAGAAATAAAGAGACAGTGCACAGAATTACGAGCTTGACGACTTGCCTTCTGGTCCCAGCACCAACATGTAACCAGCTGTGCGGTCTTGGCCGCACCCAAGGGAACTTGGTGCAAATGGTTAAAAATAATGGTAATGGGTTCCTTGTTTATGGGCCTGTCACGGGATCCTAGGAAGTTGTCTGCGCCATGGAACTTTATGCAGTAGGGCACACTGACACGAAATGCATGGCGATGTAACTGTTCTAGTTACTGAAAAAATAATAATGATGATGGGACACTGCTCCAGCATCTTCTTTTCTCTGCTGCTCCCAACATGTAGTAAGTGTGGGTGAAAAGTGAAGATCTCAACATGTGCTAGTTACAATTTTGGTGTTGGCTCTTTCATTTCTTTTCTTTTTTTTTTTTTTTTCTTTTGGAGGGGGGTTTGGTACTAGGGATTGAAATCAGGGGCATTCTACCTCCAAGCTACACCCTTAGCCCTTCCTAGTTTATATTTTGAAACAGGGTCTTGCTAAGTTTCTGAGGTTCTCACTAAGTTGCCCAAGCTGGCCTTGAACCTGCATTCCTCTTCTCAGCCTCCCAAGTACCAAAATTACAGGCATAAACTACCATGCCCAGCTTGGTCTTTCATTTAAAACTTGATTCACAAAGGTGTTCTTAAGTAAGAGGCCCAGGAAGGGACAGAGCACTCTGAATCATTCAGCTAAAATATGATGCAGACACACAACCTGTTTTTTTTTTTTAATAATATGT
Source organism: Muscardinus avellanarius (assembly GCF_963383645.1). Taxonomy (NCBI): domain Eukaryota; kingdom Metazoa; phylum Chordata; class Mammalia; order Rodentia; family Gliridae; genus Muscardinus; species Muscardinus avellanarius. The sequence continues at coordinate 90,780,007 of NC_137787.1, read as the reverse complement.
CTGCTAATAATGGATTAAAGTTGAAAAGAAGTTTTCTGAATTTTTTTTTTTGCCGTACCAGGGATGGAACCCAGGGACATTCTACCTCCGAATCTACACTCCAGTCCTATTTTTTATTCTTTATTTTGAGAAAAGGTCTCACCAAGTTGTGGAGGGCCTCACTAAGTAGCTGAGGCTGGCTGCGAACCATGACCCTCCTGTCTCAGCCTCCCTAATGGTGGGATTACAGGCATGTGCCACCATGGCTGGTTCTGAATGAACTTTACGAGTCACCTGTCCTCCTAAATCTCTTGCTTTAGATGCTTGGTGATCATTTACGTTCGAACGAGTAGATTAAAGGCCCCATTGGGTTGCTTCCTTAGAATGCCTTGATGTGTGGGAAGTGCTGCAAGGATCTTTCTGGATGCCACCTGAGCTTTGGCTTCTATTCCTCCATCCCTCCTCCAGGTCTTGCTTTCCAGGTATGTGCTGCTGAGGACAAGATGTGGCTCTTTTTCAAGATTTTTTTTTTTTTTAATCCAGTGACGCTTGTTTTTCAAGGGGAGATTTATCATCTACAACCCTTCTTTATCACAGTTAACTCGTAACCTCTGCACTTGGGTGGGTAAAGACCATAGAACTAAATCAAGGTTCAATTTCTCATTTCATAACGGGGGGGGGGGGGGGGGCTAGTGACAGGTACAACGAGACAAAGACAAATCCAAACAGGGACTTTCTTCGAATTTGAACATGTGTCACTGAAGTTCATGAGCCTTAATTTCTTGACTTAAACATGGAAACAGCTTTATCTTTCACTCAAAGATGAAAGGTGAGTTAATACTAAGAAGAAGAGACCAGGCCAGTTAGATATATTCAAACAAAATGTGCTATTCACTACAAAAAACTGTTATAAAGGAAATACTGTTAACATACGATAGCCAGCCTTTATACAAACTAGCTTGGTCACTTTAATTTTTTATCCCAGGAACATTCAAAGGCATTAAACCCGCATTATAAATTAATGAGTTGTAAAATGTCAGCTGATAAAACAAAAGCAGTTTTGAGTATAGGGATAAAAATGTTTCCATTTCAGATTAGCTATGTAAAAAATATGCATATTAAGTGAAATGAGAGAGGAGTTTCTGCCATGCCAAGGTTCCAGTGGGGGAGGCCAGTTCTGAGGCTCCCCGACTTCCTAGTTGCAGAAACATCTTTGGAAGATGGCAGCAACTCATCCCATCTGGAAGCACTAGCAGCTTCCTTTGGACTTGGGAGGGTTTTCAAATTTCAGTATGGTAGTGATTTTTTTGAAAAGGTTCAATTTTTCATAAAAGTGTTGAGGCTGTGCATAAGTCCTGCATTCAGGTAATGATTTCTCAGTTATGCAACTTTTCTCTCTGAATCTCTTTCTTAATATAGGAAATGTAAAAATCGTGGCAAATAAGAATAAAAGCAAGGATCCTCCCTTTACCAAACCATCATAAAAACAGTTATTAGTCAGAGAATTTGTAAGAGTAAACTCTGTTATCTTTTAAGAGAAGACACCGTATTCCTGGGTCACAATGTTCTAAGTGACATTTATGGTTTCCCAAAGGCTTCACATCTGTTTATTTTTTACAAAGGTAAACATATTCAGGTTTCCCTTGATATCTAGGACTCATAATGCTTTTGATTGCCTAACTTCATTCCTATCAAAGGAAACTAGTCATTGTATTGATGTTTGCAATACACGTGCCCCCCACCTCTCCTTTTATTTAGTGTTTCAGTAGTTGTAATTTCTGTCTTTTGGATTTTTTTCTGCTTTACTTTCTTTCTGCTTGTATAAGGTACTTATATTCTAATAATATTATACTTAACAATCCATATCTCAGAACACAAGTCAATAATTACTTTTGGTGGCTAAAGATGTCTAGTGGCAGCTTAACCAGCAAACCTGTCCTGACGGTGTACGATGAAGACCTCACAACAATTGCTGTACATAAAACCTTTAATGTATGTCATTCTTCTATTTACCAACAGTTCTTCAATGCTTTATAAAATACATCAAGTGAATGAATGTCTCTCAACAGTGTGTCAAAAGAACAAAATATTTTAGAAGACTCTAATTATTAG
>NC_137787.1:90765416-90770416 GCF_963383645.1 Muscardinus avellanarius | reverse complement strand
AGGTTTTGATACAAAGGTAGTTCTCTGGCTCCTCACTGGCCAGTTCCTGAAGAGCCTCAGAAAAGTCGCCTGATAATTAGTAGTCACTGACTTTTAATGATCTGATCTCATTCTAATGACACAACCCCCAAATCTCAGGCAAGATCATCAATTCTCACCTCTCTGTCTTTTAAGTATCAAAACAAGGGCTAGCTAGAAGGAGACACTCCTGGAAGCCTGACAGTAAGTAATATTTTGCAATTAAAACATTTGCAAATGTTTAATTGTCTAAAACAACAATGGCAAAATGGAGAAGACCTTTTATTTATACTCTCATATGTAAAGGAAATTTTGATCTAAGAATGTATTTCACCTCTAGGTTCATCATCTCCTGCTTCTATCATTTTTTTCCTTTTTTTTTTTTTTTTTTTTTTTTTGATCAGAAGCATGAAAGACTGAGTAAGTGTGAATGCTTAGGTACCTGGGGTATGGAAAGGTGGTAATTAGCACAGCGGGATAATTGATGTGTAGATTGCAGCATGAACAAATGCTTTGACTTGTTTGTTCTTCTCACTCTTCCATGTTCGTTCTTTCTCGCTCTCCCTCTCTCTCTTTGAAAACCCAACCCAGATAATGAGCACTTTACCTGCTTAGTTAAGCTGATTATGGATATACGTTAATCTGAAGGAAGCACCCTAGCCCTGCAGAAGGTGCTCAGGTGGTACCTTTTGCTCTCAATTGCAAATCAGGATTGCCCTTGCTCCCTGCAGAGCTTCCGTTTTACAACCCCTAAATGAGACAGAACACTGTCACCCAACAGTACACAAAATAACAAACAGGAACCCTATTTTTTAAGCAAAGAAAAAGAAAAAAGGTGGAAGTATAAATGTGTATACCTATAAGTCAGAACCAGAGAAAATTGCCAAAGACCCTTCTGAGCACATCTCACTGAAGCCAGTATTCACAGGACTTGCCACTTTGGGGAATCTCAGAATTATAATTACTACAAGTTCTGCTGTGTCAATGGGCTCAATGTCTCGAAAAGCTATTAAATTGAACCCTCTAAAATAAATGTAAAGGATCCGAGTGTGGTGGTGCAAGTTTGTAATCCCAGTATTTGGGAGGCTGAGACAGGAGGATCATGGTTCGCGGCCAGCCTCAGCTACTTAGTGAGGCCCTCTGCGACTTAGTGAGACCCTGTTTCAAAAATAAAGAATAAATACCCCCAGTACCACCAAAAAATCAAGAATAAAAAAGTAGGGCTTGGGTGTAGCTTGGAGCCAGAATGCCCCTGGGTTCAATCTCCAGTACCACACACACACACACACACACACACACACACACACACACACACACACAAAAAAAAAAAAAAAAAAAAAAAAGTAAAAGGAATCCTAACTTTTGCTTCTCAGTTGAATCTACTGTAGCAGTTTCTCAGAAGAGGCAGGCCATGTGGGGATGTGCATCCATTTCCTATCCTCATCCTTCCCTTTCTTTCTTTTCTTAAAATTAAGTGTGCAAATTCTAACTTTCACACATACCGTTGAATTTGGGAATTCTTAGTTAAGGATGAGCCCACCAAGGGCAGAACACACCTAAACGTGCTCGCTCTGGGTGGGCAATACAGTTTCCAGACCTTCATATGATACCTTCATAAAATTCCATGTTAACCTCTTTTTTCCCTGATAGGCCTGTTTCAGGAGCCAAAGAACGCTGAATTGCCCTTTCCTTTCTCCTTTCTCCTTTCTCTCTTGCCCCTTGTCTCCCCAGCCCTCTCTTCTTTTCTCTTTTCCCCTTCCTTGACTTAGTAAATGAAAAATTTAGCCACTTAGCATGAAAAAAAATACAGCATGTCTTCAGGAATGTTTTCATAGAACATATAGATGTATGTATATATGTACACATACATACATATACATGTAGGTATGCATATATATAATATATATAAATCTATAACCTTTAGAAAATCCAGGATTTTTAGATCAATATATTTTTATCCAGAATTCCATTATTATGGAATTCTACATCCCAGAATGTTTTAATGATCATTAATTAATCTCCCTCATTTTTCTTAATATTTTTTCTTCTCTCAAAAATTTCCACTTTTTTTTTGTGTGACTCATAATGGTACCACACCAAAGATTAAGGATTAAGCTTAATAATTATAAACTTCAGAAAACTGGTTTTGAAGTTTGATAAAAAAAAAAGTTGGGTTACTTTGTTGTTTAACAACTATCAGATGTCTCTAAATCACATACCCTAAGCTCTTCAGGCCCCTGTTTTTTTAATTTAATTTATTTTATTTTTATTTTTATTTTTTGTAGTACTGGGGATGGAACCCAGGGACATTCTATGTCTGAGCAACACCCCCATCTCTATTTTTTTTTTTTTTTGGTGGTACTGGGGTTCCTGGAAGCCCTTCTACCTCCGGGATACACTCCCACGGGCTACACTCCCAGACCTGTTTTTTAACATTTTTATGTGGAAACAGAGTCTCTTAAGCCAGCGAGGCTGGCTTCGAACCACCGCGATCCTCCTGTCTCCGCCTCCCAAGCGCGGGGATTACAAGCGTGCGCCACCACGCCCGGCCCATCTCTATTTTTTATTTTTTTATTTTGAAACAGGGTCTTATTGAGTTGCAAAGGGCTTCACTAAGTAGCTGAGGCTGTTCTCGAACTGCAATCTTCCTCTCTGGGATTACAAGTGTGTGCCATCACGCCTGACTTCCCTGTTCTACTTAACATGGAGACATTTCTCTGGCTGCTAAGAGCCTAGTTAGTGATAGTTTTCTCAACAGGAGTAAGAGGGTCTGACTGCACCGGCCTTCTGGGCTCCATGCAAAGATGGCAATGGAAAAATGACTCAGATAATTCATAGGTTGCTTATGAAAAAGTGGAGAAAACTTGACAAACTCTTATTAGGTTACTCACAAAATGGATTCTGATTTTTTTTTTTTTTTTTTTTGGTGGTACTGGGGTTCCTAGAAACCCTTCTATCTTCGGGCTATATTCCCAGACCTATTTTATTTTATTTTTTTTTTGGAAACAAGGTCTCTTACGCCAGCGAGGCTGGGTTTGAACCTGCGCGATCCTCCTGTTTCCGCCTCCCAAATGCGGGGATTACAAGCATGAGCCACCACGCCTGGCTTGATATTTCTTATATGTCTAATAGGTCTATATATGTTCTTTCTTGGATCACTGGACTTTGTTTATGCTCAGAAAAGATGCTCTTTGTTTTTTATTATCATTCCTCACCATGGCCCCTACTTCAGTCTGGTTCATTTCCCACAAGTAGAAGAGAATTTTGATTTGAAAAGAACAAATTTTCTTATAACCCTCCAAATTCTCCCAATCTACGTTCAATTAAAGATACATTAATGAGCCATACAAATATATCATGGCACCAGACCACCTGAGCAACCTGAGGCCATTTTCCCTTTGAAGCATGTTGACCCTTCACTAATATCTGAGTGAGGGATTCCAGCTCCCCAAGGCCTCTGTGCCAAGTTGGGCTCCCCAGGGGCCAGCTCCAAAAATGAAGTGCAAAAGAGAAAGCAACCTCCTAGAAGGGTCTGGAGAAGCTCAGCAGTGTGCAAGCTCCTCTCGCATACATTTTGTTTGTTTTCTGTCCACTCTAGGGTGAAGCTACTTAACACTGAATTCTAGCTCCCCAACTTCCTAAATTGGGACTCTTTTTTTTCTTTTTGCAATACTGGGAATGCAACCCAGGGGCATTCTACCTCTGAGCTACACCCCCAGCCCTATTTTTCTGTCTTTTTATTTTTGAAACAAAGTCTCACAGAGTTGTGAAGGGCCTAAGTAGCTGAGGCTGTCAGCGAACCGGTGATCCTATGGTCTCAGCCTCCAGAATGCTAGGATTACAATCATGGCTACCACACCTGGCTCGGGATTTTTTTTTTTTTTTTTTTTTTTTTTTTGTGTGTGTGTGTGTGTGTGTGTGATACTTGGGTTTCTGGAAACCCTTCTACCTCTGGGCTACACTCCCAGACATATATATATATATATATATATATATATATATATATATATATATATATTGGAAACAGGGTCTCCTAAGCCAGCAAGGCTGGCTTCCAACCTGTGTGATCCTCTTGTCTCCGCCTCCCAAGCGCAGGGATTACAAGCGTGCGCCACCACACCAGGCCTGGCTCAGGATTTTTGACAAGATATTTAATCTGCCTCAGAGTTTGCCTTTATAAAGTGGAGGATCCAACGTGTGTCTATCCATGGGTGCTTTGGAAGATGAGATGTGAAGTACCTAGATATTGGCACGTAGTAAGTGTTTAATAAATGCTAGGCAGTGTTATTGTTGTTGCTATTATTTCTTAAGTCCAGGGTCAGTGTTCAGTGGGTTCTGTATAATTCTCTTATATAATAATTTTGTGACTAAATCCTGTGATAGTGTATAATAGTAATAGAGATGGCAGGATTTTTATTCTTACTCTATTTATTCTTACTCTGTTTTATTCTTACTCTGTTTCTAAGTGTGGCATAGGACATTGAAAGGTCATGACATTTAAGCATGACATATAGAATTTAGGAGTTTAGGGGCACCTGTTGTGGAAAGGAGACATCCCAGATGCTAAGCTAAGTACTGGGCCACCACCTGATAAGGTAGGCAGTAGGATTCCATTTTACAGAAGAAGATAAAAGTTCAAGACAATAAAGAACTTACAGTAAGCTCATGCAGCTAAAGGGTGACATTCAGCTTTCCACTTTTCATCTGTCTGGCCCCAAAATGCAACATCTCTCTGAATGCTGCATCACACTTTTCAAAAACTGTGCACGCACACAAGGTACACGCTTAAAAGAGGTTTTATGGTTTTTGACATTTATGTTGCACACATTCAAAAGAGATAAAAATAGACTCCATGCTGCTGATATAATTACTAGAGGCTATAAAAGCCATGCAAAAATCTGGAGAGGGGGCGTGGGAATAGTCGGGAAGAACATAAACAAGGGAGCGGTGACACAAACTAGGACCTCACGCCGTCCTTAATT